>NC_061509.1:199572523-199672948 GCF_022539505.1 Lolium rigidum
AGGAAACTAGGAGGATCATCATCCCAAGCAAGAACTGTAGGATAACGTTGCATAGAAAACAAAAAATTTCCTACCGCGAACACGCAATCCAAGCCAAGATGCAATCTAGAAGACGGTAGCAACGAGGGGTTTATCGAGTCTCACCCTTGAAGAGATTCCAAAGCCTACAAGATGAGGCTCTTGTTGCTGCGGTAGACGTTCACTTGCCGCTTGCAAAAGCGCGTAGAAGATCTTGATCACCGGCGCCACGAACGGGCAGCACCTCCGTACTCGGTCACACGTTCGGTTGTTGATGAAGACGACGTCCACCTCCCGTTCCAGCGGGCAGCGGAAGTAGTAGCTCCTCTTGAATCCGACAGCACGACGGCGTGGTGTCGGTGGCGGTGGAGAACTCCGGCAGAGCTTCGCTGAAGCACGCGGGAGCTATGGAGGAGAGGGGGGCGGCTAGGGTTTGGGAGGGGGTGGCCGGCCACTTAGGGGTGCGGCCAGCTTGTGGTCTTGGGGTGGCCGGCCCTCCCCTTGGCCCTCATTATATAGGTGGAAGCCCCAAGTGTTGGACTACAAGTCTCCGAATAAGACCCGAACCAAAAACCTTCCATGTGATAGGGAAACCTACCCAAGGTGGGAATCCCACTTGGGGTGGGATTCCCCCTTCCATGTGGGGGGTGGCCGGCCCCCTTTGGGGGAGTCCACTTGGGACTCCTCCCCCTCTAGGGTTGGCCGGCCATGGAGGTGGAGTCCCGGAGGGACTCCACCTTCCTTGGTGGTTTCTTCCGGACTTTTCTAGAACCTTCTAGAACCTTCCATAGAACCTTCCGCATCATTTTAAATCACATAAAATGACATCCTATATATGAATCTTATTCTCCGGACCATTCCGGAACTCCTCGTGATGTCCGGGATCTCATCCGGGACTCCGAACAAATATTCGAACTCCATTCCATATTCAAGTTCTACCATTTCAACATCCAACTTTAAGTGTGTCACCCTACGGTTCGCGAACTATGCGGACATGGTTGAGTACTCACTCCGACCAATAACTAATAGCGGGATCTGGAGATCCATAATAGCTCCCACATATTCAACGATGACTTTAGTGATCGAATGAACCATTCACATACGATACCAATTCCCTTTGTCACGCGATATTTTACTTGTCCGAGGTTAGATCATCGGTATCACTCTATACCTTGTTCAACCTCGTCTCCTGACAAGTACTCTTTACTCGATACCGTGGTATGTGGTCTCTTATGAACTTATTCATATGCTTGCAAGACATTAGACGACATTCCACCGAGAGGGCCCAGAGTATATCTATCTCGTCATCGGGATGGACAAATCCCACTCGTTGATCCATATGCCTCAACTCATACTTTCCGGATACTTAATCCCACCTTTATAACCACCCATTTACGCAGTAGCGTTTGGTGTAATCAAAGTACCTTTCCGGTATAAGTGATTTACATGATCTCATGGTCATAAGGACTAGGTAACTATGTATCGAAAACTTATAGCAAATAACTTAATGACGAGATCTTATGCTACGCTTAATTGGGTGTGTCCATTACATCATTCATACAATGATATAACCTTGTTATTAATAACATCCAATGTTCATGATTATGAAACTAATCATCCATTAATCAACAAGCTAGTTAAGAGGCATACTAGGGACTCTTTGTTGTTTACATATCACACATGTATCAATGTTTCGGTTAATATAATTATAGCATGGTATATAAACATTTATCATAAACATAAAGATATATAATAACTACTTTTATTATTGCCTCTTGGGCATATCTCCAATAGTCTCCCACTTGCACTAGAGTCAATAATCTAGATTATATTGTAAGGAACCTAACACCCATGGCATTCTGGTGTTGGTCATGCTTTGCCCTAGGGAGAGCTTTAGTCAATGGATCTGCTACATTCAGATCAGTGTGTACTTTGCAAATATTTACTTCTCCATCTTCGATGTACTCGCGAATCGAGTGGTAACGCAGCTTGATATGCTTCAGTCTCTTGTGTGACCTTGGTTCTTGTGCATTGGCGATGGCACCCATGTTGTCACAGTATATGACTAGTGGGTCCAATGCACTAGGAACCACACCGAGCTCTACAATGAACCTCTTCATCCATACCGCTTCTGATGAAGCCTCTGAAGCCGCTATGTACTCCGATTCTGTTGAAGACTTCGCCACCGTGCACTGCTTCGAGCTTGCCCAGCTTACTGCAGCACCATTCAATATAAACACGTACCCAGATTGTGACTTAGAGTCATCAGGATCAGTGTTCCAACTTGCATCGGTGTAACTTGTTACAACGAGCTCTTGGTCACCTCCATAACAAAGAAACATATCCTTAGTTCTTTTCAAGTACTTCAGGATATTCTTGACCGCTGTCCAGTGTTCCATTCCTGGATCACTTTGATATCTGCTGGTTAAACTAACAACATGTGCTATATCCGGTCTAGTACATAGCATGGCATACATGATAGAGCCTACTGCCGAAGCATAGGGGATCTGACTCATCCTTTCTCTTTCTTCTGCCGTAGCCGGTCCTTGAGTCTTACTCAAGACCTTGCCTGGAACATAGGTAAAAACCCTTTCTTACTTTCGTCCATTCTAAACTTCTTTAGAATCTTGTCCGAGTATGTACTCTGTGATAGCCCTATTAGGCGTCTTGATCTATCTCTATAAATCTTGATGCCTAATATATACGATGCTTCACCAAGGTCTTTCATTTAAAAACTATTATTCAAATAACCTTTTACATCGCTTAATAGTTCTATATCATTCCCAATCAGTAATATGTCATCTACATATAATATCGGGAATGCTACTGAGCTCCCACTCACTTTCTTGTAAATACAGGCCTCTCCATGGCACTCGTATAAACCCGAAGTCTTTGATCACCTTATCAAAGCGTCGGTTCCAACTTCTCGATGCTTGCTTCAGTCCATAAATTGAATGCTGAAGTTTGCATACTTTGTCAGCATTTTTAGGATCGACAAAATCTTTGGGTTGTACCATATACAACTCTTCCTCAATGTCTCCACTAAGGAACGCTGTTTTGACATCCATCTGCCAAATCTCATAATCGAAAAATGCAGCTATTGCTAACAAAATCCTCACAGATTTTAGCTTCGCTACAGGTGAGAAAGTCTCATCGTAGTCAACACCTTGAATTTGTCGGAAACCCTTTGCGACAAGTCGAGCTTTATAGACAAGTAATATTACCATCGGCATCTGTTTTTCTCTTGAAGATCCATTTATTTTCGACAGCCTTGCGGCTATCAGGTAAGTCTACCAAAGTCCATACTTCGTTATCATACATGGATCCCATTTCGGATTTCATGGCTTCTTGCCATTTGTTGGAATCTGGGCTCATCATCGCTTCTTCATACGTCGCAGGGTCGTGTGAAGACGCATTTCTCCGCTTTGGGTTCTAGCTTGTCCGGTTGTAACTTTTTTACATAGGCTTCGCAACCCCAAACTTTAAGGAACGACAGCTTAGGTTTCTTATTAAACCATAATTCATACGGTGTCGTTTCTACGGATTTTGATGGTGTTCTATTTAAAGTGAATGCGGCTGTCTCTAATGCATAACTCCAAAATGATAACGGCAAATCAGTAAGAGACATCATAGAACGAATGTGGGGACCCCAGACTAGCTGTCCGAAATTCCCTGTTATGTATACAGTTCACGATCCCATGATCAGTGCACCGTGAACACATAACCGAACTGATATCAAATTACACCATCCATTACAAAGCGGAATAAGAAAATTACAACAAGGTCACATGAACAATACTTACATAATAGCCTCGAAGGGCCTAACTAAACATCAGAGTAGCATCATCACTTCAGCAGCGCAGTACCCAAGTCATCTGCCATAACCCTACAGGCAACTGACTGGGAAGACGTTCCTAGCTCGCATAGACGTCGTCCAATCCTTCTTCATTTGTCGAATTCCTCCAAGTCTGGCCAAGTAAATAGCCAGGGACAAAGCCGTGAGTACATTTGAATTGTACGCGCAACATCAAGAAGGTACTTTGCAAGAGTGCAAGATGATAAGTGCTAATCTAAGATGACAAGAGGGAAGAGCTAATTTCTCTTGTGGACATAGCAAGGGGAAAAGGGGTAGTTTCTTTGGTGGAGAAAGCATCCCGACTTCAAGGTCGAAGGGGACACTTAGGAATTCATCAGAGACATCTCTATATTTCTATTGAAGAAGATACTTCAAAGAGGAAACTACAACATAAAACACTAGGAAGGGTAAACCCATTTTTTGTTTCCTTTCCGACCATCTCCATATGGTCACCACAATTTTCCAATACCATCCCGGTACTCCAAAACCAAGTCCTTTTATTTCTTTGCTCAAAACACTTTCGTAAACCAAAACACATCAGGCTAAGCAACAGCCATTCCAACCGTCCATGACCGCGGACGCGGCTATTCGAATAGATTTAACTCTACAGAGTGTGCGCACTTTCCCCACAAGATCTGATAAATCCGCTGGGATCATCCCCGGTTCGTCATACGAAAGTATGCGAGTCTCGGATAATCAGTCGAAGCCTTTCGCCCATTCAACTTAGCAAGAGGTCCTACCCTATGGAGTATGTACCTCCCCGGCACCGTGGCAGCTCACCTCCCTTTGAGCGTGGCTCCACCGCCAAGCCGGGAGACCCATAGTGTCTTCCGGACGGGTCAGCCCCGAAGGCCTCCCGTTATACTATTGTCCCAACCATGACAACCCGGACTCGGGGGTAACCGTACCCTTGTATAGTTGTGCGGTGCCTCATGCTAAGAAGAACAAACGTCAAGCTAAGCCTCGTGCCCACGTTGGAGTAGTGTGGTTGCGCTAGTTAATTGTCATGGGTGAGTACTTAGGCGCCAAAGTTTTCATAAACACAACCACTTTCTCATCCTCATCATCTTTGTCAAAATCTTTTCCTTTCATAAATTCACACTTGAGTAAGGTCAATTTACCCAAGGTTTTAACAAAAACTTTTACAACAAGGTAAAACCTTGAGGGTTTCCCAACCTAAAGTTTTATGTGTGAAACTAAGATATCCAATAGCATGGTGATAGCCATCATACCACTAAGGGGTGTCAAGGGGGCATACATACTTGAAATTAAGCATGTATGGATAAATCAAAAGTGGAACAAAGTCATGATGTTAATTGTCACACCATTTAGAAGTTGATCACAAGGGTGGTCAAGGGGACATACATGCTTAGGGTAAGCATGCATAACATCAACGAGGGGTTCAACATACTTAGGTGTAAGTATGCATAGTATAGGGGACCAAACATCACACATGATACACGGAACCAAGTATATAATGAAACAATGAACATGACAAGAAGGATAAATAGCAAGAGATCAAAAGATGGCTTGCCTTGGTTGGCTTATTTGTCCCTGGACTTCTTCAACTCCATCAAATAAGAATTCCAACAATATAAATAAAATCCTCGTCCGAACCACTTCTTCTTCTTCTTCCCCGGAATTGTTCGCATCTATCGCCGGAAAATATAAAAGGAACACAATCAACACATTGCACCAATAAAAAAAACATGCAACAATCAGAAGCTAACCACTCAACTAAGGGCTATCATGTTAAGGACTTATAGCTATCTCAAAACATCTTTATAAAAGAAAACCCATTTATTTCACTTGATAAAAGCATGAAAGCTTCACAAATGAGCAATTGCCTCTATGATTATCACCAAGGCATGAATTAAACATCCCCTGGTAGATAACACTATCAAGAAGACAAGTGCAATGCTTTTGCCTTAAAAACATTCATCTTTTATTTTCAAACATTTTTTTAAGAGGAGGTAGAAATCATTTCTCTCTTTTATTTTGTTAACAAAACACTACGCCAAAAATAGGAAGTAGACCATATACCACACCTTTGAAAAACTTGAGAAAACAAAAGAACTAAATTTGAGAGGCAGAGGTTTTGTTTTCCAAAACATAGGTTGACCATTTTTACTAAAAAGATTTGGTCAAAGATTTTAAATAAACAAAAGTTTTGGTACAACATTTCATGTGATACACACATATTACTAACAGAAACAAATATGCATGAAAAGAGACTAGCAGTATTTTTTCTAGATGGCCAGTAACAAAACAAGGTCAACACAATTGGATTCATCCAAAAATATTAATCCTACAATTTTTAAAATTACAAACACTAAACAGAATGCAGTGATCATGTTTAATGCACTAAAAATCGTACAAAAATCCTAAAAATATGGGACCAGTGGCATTGGAAAGCTATTAAAATTTCTGAACTAATGCAGTTTGTTTGATTCGATTTGGGTGTGTGGATCGCGATTTATCCTCAAAACAGTGCTACTGGTTTTAACACAAATTTTACAGCAATTCAAAATTAAGAACGAGCGGGAAAATCCTGGGCCACGCGGGGGTGCGAAGTGGGCCGGCCCAGGTGGTTGTCCAGGTGGAGGTGAGGGAAAAAAATCTACACTACTTAAAAAGGAGGAATGTGTTCCTTATTCTGCCCACGGCCAGTACGTCAAAGAGCTTCGTCGTCCTTCGTCGCTCGCCCCGCACGCCCACATAACTGGGCCAAAAGCCCAACTAACTCTCACCGCCGAGAACCCTATCTCGCTCCCCTCTTTTTCTCTCTCACAAACCATGGCGGCAGCAGAGGGATTCACCGGCCGGCGCCCTATCTCGATCCCCATCCCCATCTCCACCCCGTACCCCTGATCCTTGACACCACCGCCGCCCCCTCTGGATCCCTGTCTCCACCGGCGCCCTCTGCATCCCTGAATCCATCGGTGCCCTCTTGATCCCCAACACCACTGCCTTCCCTTTGATCTTCGTCTCCATCGTCACCCCCTTGATCCCCAACACCATCGCCACCCCCTGCCCGACGCACCGAACACAGACCCTACTTGAAGGCTGGAATCAAGTTTGTCTTCCTGGGTTCATCGGAGGCCATCGTGGTAGTGACTAGGTCGTCATTATCTGCACCCGATGGGAGGTGTGCGACAAGGAAGGCGCTGCTCAGCCTCCACAGCTTCCACGGAGTCGCCAGTGCGTGTGTTTCTACGGCCTTGGAGGCATCCCCTTTTGAGGATGACGGTGCAGCTTTGGAGATGTTTGGCGAAGCCATTCCCAACCTGGATCTGGTCTCCGGCCATGCCAACATTTATTTGATTCTTTCGTCTAGGGATTCAAGGTAATTAAACCTGTAAAGTGGATTATTACCTGTATACATTAATCCTTCCCATGGGATTAGGGCTGAATTTCACTACCACTACTATGATTTTTTTTTACATTTTCTATATTCTGTAAGAGATCGTGCTAGGGGAGTTTTATCCTGATACATACCTTGTGTCCTTGTTGTTATCATATTGATTCTCCCTACAAATTTATTAAGCCCCGGTGGTCCATTTGCTAAAATTTTCATGTCCTGTGTTTGTATCTTGCAAAATGGAAATATCTTTGAATAAGTAAAGTTCTAGCAAGGTTGGAAGGGATTTTTTATATCGCAGATAAGCCTACCAGGCAGAAAACTTCACGTATCAAACTGAAGCCTCTCCACATGTTGTATCATTAGCGGTATCTCATGCAGTAACAAATGCATAATGCATCATTGCTTTTTTCGGCCTCAACCTACTTGCTTCACATATGATTGTAACCTGGCATCTACTGACACAACAAATATTTTAGTTCTGTCAGATACAGTATGTCCAATGATTTTGCACTACTAGAAGCTTAATTATGTTTGGAACATAAGGCATGCGTCCTTTGTATCATCAAATTATATTGTTGTTGTTTGTCCAACCTCTTTCATGCAACCTCTTTGTATTACATGCTTCCTACCATGTACCGTAAAAAGGCTCCTCATTGATGAAATGAAAACATCCATCTGTACTTTTCCTTTCTCTCTTAATTTATTGTTAATACCCATTCAACGCAGTGCATGAATATTATAACTCTTCTATATTCCCTCTCTCAATTAGCAAACCTGCACTGCATTGAATGGGTATAGCCTGTACATAATTAGTGAATTATATGTGAAGTGCAATTTTGTCACTTCACTACTAATCTTGATTGTTATTTTAAGTTTTGTTCACTTGCATGCAGGATTTAAATGCTGTGCTAATATGGGCTCTAAGGTTTTCGAAATTGAGGAGGATTTTGGGCGTACAAGAGTTCACCAATCAAGCAACTAAGAGATAATTCAACAAGCCATTGAGAGCTGGTGAGACTGTCTATGACCACTGATTACCTTATTTGTTAAGCATCTGTCAATTATCCTAGGATACTTACTGAATGTTTTTTCTGCAATAAGTACGGAACAATAAGAGTGTTTTTTCCATTGAAGAGTTTTTATTCTACTAACGACTCACATTATCCTGCTAAACTGAGAGCTTCATTGTGTATCCAGACTGGTTGACTGAATCCATTAGTTGGACTTCAGCGGCGTAACTTTTGCCTCTTGAGGATGAAATGCGCAAAGTTTCTGGTATTCAGTCGATAATGGGCTTTGCACGTACTGGTTTTCATGCTCCAAAGGATATTTGATCTAACCGAAAGATATATTTTGTATTTTCCAATCAAACAATGTACTTATTTTGTTTCATACATTTTCTTGGTGTTCATTGTACTAAATAAATCAGTTGCATGGCAGGGTATTCTCCCTAAGATGAGCTTTTGATGTCGGGCAAAGACATTGTATTGAGCGAGAACAAAGACATTATAATTCACACCGAGCCGACCGGCGCTCTAGACCAGATGAGGTAAGACAAGGGAAGTGATTGGAGACAAAACGGAAATGAATTGGGCTAGCTAGTGGGTCGAATTTGCCACCAATAATTTTGGTGTGTTTATTCTTGGGGTAAGAATGATCTCCAGTACACATATTTCTGGATACTTTATGGTTTTTTGATGCAACAATGATGCTCGAATCATTATCTTTTATATAAATTTGGAAGGGAAAACCATGCTTATATATCATGACCGCTTATATATCATGATCTTTTATATAATATATTTCTTAGTGATGAATTGATCAGAAGCACACTGATTTACTTATTGATTTGTGTGCTCCAGGAATGGCTAAACGTGCAAGCAATTTACTTACTGGTTTATTTATCATGACGCGAGGAGGTAATAAAGGTGGAACCTGAGGAGCCAAGCAAAGACAAAGTACGAACCTGAGGAGGTAACAAAGGTGGAACCTGGGGCTCACTTGCTGAGACTAAGTTGGACACTGTTTTTAAGGTTAGGTATTGCTTGCACTTGTCACCATTTATATTCAAGCATCTGCTACGAGAAGGTCACAATTTCTGAATTGCTATGTAAAACCTCCAAATCTTAACTCTACCTTTCGGTAATGTGGTGCAACGAGCCTTTTTTATCCTTTATTCTTGAGAGATGAATTTTTTTATTTTCAACTCGTTAGAAGAACAACAGCACCATCTGACACTAACATCCCGCCTTTTGATTTTACACTGGTTTTTGTAAAAAGTTAGAACAATTCTAAGAAGCACAGGCAGTAGCCTTCACTGAAGAAACACAAATATCACTTTACATAGCCTGTGAAGCCCATTCACTTACCGAAAATAATTATCCAAGCATTACACTCTTTAATCAACGATAGTGTCCCCTCTTGAAATTTGTTTTTTGTGTGTGGGCGCAGGCTCCTCTGGATGACCGCCTCCTCAGTCCTCCCCAAGCACGTGCTGATGCGTACTGGTCTCCTCCATGGGATGCAATGCCGGCTTAGGAATTGGTCAAGGTGATTATTATATCTATCCCATCGCCATGTTAATCGTACTTGTCAATTGAACACTTGAGCGCATTCCTAAAATTGGTGTGCGTTGTTGTAGAAAATTGCTAGCTTAGAAGGTGGGTCGTACAGGAGATTTTTACATTGTTGTTGTTCTTGAGGTATGTGGCCTCTCTAATTTTGACTGTCATGTATCAATGTGAGGCATGTTCTAAAGTACCATTAATTCTGTCAGGTCCATGTGATGTCTGTGGATAAGACCTTTGTTTTACCTTTACATGAAGATTTACCTTGTTAGTTTATCAGGTTGAAGGGTGTGATCTACAATTTTCAAAGAACCAAAAATTTGGTCCATTAAGAATTGGTAGGGTTGACAAGCTGCACGAATCAGAATTCCTTTCCGTTTTACGGACCAAAGTTTAAGTCCGGCTCATGTAGGAATTAGTCGCCTACCCGGTCGGATGGATCTCAAAGTGTTTGTGATTCAGAAGTTCAAAAATACTGGACGTGAAAGGGTAAATATCTCCAATTCTTTTACCTGTCATTGTAGTTTAATATTATGTTCGTTTGAGTTCTCTTTAGTTCTTAATGAAAATAATTTAGAAACTCTTTCGTTTGTCCTAACGGTGAATGGTTATGTTCATTTGCTAGAAATGGTATGACCAACAGTATTGAGTGCAAAACCCGTGGCTATGTCATACAAGCAAGTTTAATATCTAATTTTCAGTTAATTAAACATCGGCAATTTTCTACAATTCTTCTTGCTGATGGCAAAAGCCTTATTAAGACTAATCAACTTCATTATGTGATTTTTATAAAATCATCTACATAGACATAAAGATATTGTGGTCAGAACTGAACATAGTGTGACTGGCTACAGTGGTCATATATACCATTTCTAATTTGAAAACAGCCGATAAATTTCTAATTTGAAAACAGTCGGACGCTTATTATTCTTCTACATCTTGTGCAGTGAACCTAGATCGACTCAGCCATAAAAGAGAGTACCGATGTTGTGAAGATGCTTGTCACCAAGGGTGTGACAGAGACTGCACAATATAGAGCAGAATAAGCACCTTGTGCCACACAACGAGCAGTTCTAGAGATGACTACAGATTGATTCTCCTTGGAAATGATCATGCATCATACTGATTTGGGTTACATGGACTGCAATTTTGGTGTGCGGTGCTCTCGATCATATTCCGGTCGTGACCAAATCTAGAAACCAGTTTAATTTAGGCTTATGCAGAGAACAAAGTAGAGGAAAGCCACCCTTTCTCCTCTTGTACAAGGTTTTTTTTGTTTGTTAATATTTCCCTAATGTGTGCTCGGTAGCATTTCAAGACATAAATGTGCTAATTATAACAAATTCTTCTGAAGCGTGTTAGCTTGTAGTCCGAATGTATGGGTATGTGCTAAGGGACATGATTCAAGCAGGTGGCTATGACTGGATCCATAATAACTATGAAATGGCGACAATGCTGAATGGATGGAGTTTGGATAAGGCTTCTTGAAAGGTTTGATGGGACACGATGAAGCCAGAGAGAATCAATATTTGCAGTGTCGACATGTGAACGAAAATCACATGACGTTAAATTCGGTGCACATTTATGAAATTAGAACAATTGTTTGCAATTGTGTTTATATTTTTTCATTTTTTGTGGTAAAGCATGGGAATTTAACCCCATTGTGGTACACCATGATGTTGTAGGAAATGTCAGGGGTTAGATGCTCGTTCTGCTCTCTCATGTAGGAGCGTCGCCTTGGGACGAGAAGTGAAGGTGTGCAACTGAATTATTAGGCCAATTATTTTTCGCTTAAGTTTTCGTTCTGTTCTGGACACTGATAATTTGGCACACAAACTTGCTTGCCAACTCTGTTTCGAAGAAGATGAATGCTATCCCTGGTCTCTGTTGCGTGAATTACCACCAAACTTTATATATGTATTGGTTGCCAACATATTTTCTTAGCCATTAAGTTAATGGAATCATCTCATTTCAATTAGAAGGAAAAATGCTATAGGTGATGTTTGCATTTTGACAATATTTTTGTTCGTCGACATGTATTGTCACCCGTGGCAACGCACGGGCATTTGTACTAGTAAAGAAAAAAGGAGGGGAGAGGGGGCCCGGTGCGGGGCCCATGTGCATGGGCCGATGTGGCCGGTTGGCCATGCACGCACGATCGCATCGGGTCGTCTCCTTCGCCAGCACGCGCTCGGGAGAAAACGGAAGGAGGACGGGGGCGATGCGGAGACTCACCGGGAGGCTGCAGCGATCGACGGAGAGGGCGGGGCGGTGCAGCGGTGGTTCAAGGCGGTCGAGCAGCTGCCCCAGAATAAGGAGGAGCGTCTCCAGACGCACGTACTGGCGGCGGCTTCTCCGGCGAGCCTCCCGGAGGAACGACACCGGCGGCGGCTACAGAGGGTCCTGGGCGTTGAGGGGAGGCGTGTTAGAGAGGTAAAGAGAGGGCGAACATAAGGAGATAGAGAGGGAGAGGCGAGGGTGGCAGGGCGTCCGTGCCCGTGCCCGTGCCCGTCACCCATGCGGTGACCACGGGCGGGAGGTTCTCCTCCAACGAGCAGCGGCCAGGGAAGTGCCTCAGCGCTCTCTGAGGGAGGTCTGGGAAGGCAAGAGAGGTGGTGTGAGGGTAGGAGTGAGCTGGTACGGGGTTTATATAGGCGGGTGGAGGTGGGTGGGTGGTGGCCGCAGCCAATGGCTGAACGGGAGAGCGGTGGCAGCGACCAATGGAGGTGCTGGTGGTGACGTAGGGGCAGTGACGTCCGCAGGAGGACGTCAGCAGACGTGCGGGACACGAGAGAAACGAGCGGGAGAGGGAAGGGATCGAGCGGGAGAGCTGCTCGTGCGCGGGAAGGTTCTGCGCGTGAACGCCTCCCTGGACTAGGGTTTTGGTGTTGTTCGGGCCAAGGCCTTGCTTCGCTTGGGCCGAGTTTGGGGGAGAGGGGTGATACGTCTCCGACGTATCGATAATTTCTTATGTTCCATGCCACATTATTGATGATATCTACATGTTTTATGCACACTTTATGTCATATTCGTGCATTTTCTGGAACTAACCTATTAACAAGATGCCGAAGAGCCGATTCTTGTTTTCTGCTGTTTTTGGTTTCGAAATCCTAGTAACGAAATATTCTCGGAATTGGACGAAATCAACGCCCAGGGTCCTATTTTGCCACGAAGCTTCTAGAAGACCGAAGAGGAGTCGAAGTGGGGCCACGAGGCGCCGCCACACTAAGGCGGCGCAGCCCAGGCCCTGGCCGCACCGACCTATGGTGTGGGACCCTCGTGTGGCCCCCCGCGTTGCCCTTCCACCTACTTAAAGCCTCCGTCGCGAAACCCCCAGTACTGAGAGCCACGATACGGAAAACCTTACTGAGACGCCGCCGCCGCCAATCCCATCTCGGGGGATTCTGGAGATCTCCTCCGGCACCACTGCCGGAGAGGGGATTCGTCTCCCGGAGGACTCTTCACCGCCATGGTCGCCTCCGGAGTGATGAGTGAGTAGTTCACCCCTGGACTATGGGTCCATAGCAGTAGCTAGATGGTTGTCTTCTCCTCATTGTGCTTCATTGTTGGATCTTGTGAGCTGCCTAACATGATCAAGATCATCTATCCGTAATGCTATATGTTGTGTTTGTCGGGATCCGATGGATAGAGAATACTATGTTATGTTAATTATCAAGTTATTACCTATGTGTTGTTTATGATCTTGCATGCTCTCCGTTATTAGTAGAGGCTGCGGCCAAGTTTTTGCTCTTAACTCCAAGAGAGAGTATTTATGCTCGATAGTGGGTTCATGCCTCCATTGAATGCTGGGACGGTGACGAAAGTTCTAAGGTTGTGGATGTGCTGTTGCCACTAGGGATAAAACATTGATGCTATGTCTAAGGATGTAGTTATTGATTACATTACGCACCATACTTAATGCAATTGTCCGTTGTTAGCAACTTAATACTGGAAGGGGTTCGGATGATAACTCTGAAGGTGGACTTTTTAGGCATAGATGCATGCTTGGATGGCGGTCTATGTACTTTGTCGTAATGCCCAATTAAATCTCACTATATTTATCATGACATGTATGTGCATTGTTATGCCCTCTCTATTTGTCAATTGCCCGACTGTAATTTGTTCACCCAACATGCTTTTATCTTATGGGAGAGACACCTCTAGTGAACTGTGGACCCCGGTCCATTCTTTTATACTGAAATACAAATCTGCTGCAATACTTGTTCTTACTGTTTTCTTGCAAACAATCATCTTCCACACAATACGGTTAATCCTTTGTTACAGCAAGCCGGTGAGATTGACAACCTCACTGTTTCGTTGGGGCAAAGTACTTTGGTTGTGTTGTGCAGGTTCCACGTTGGCGCCGGAATCTCCGGTGTTGCGCCGCACTACATCCCGCCGCCATCAACCTTCAACGTGCTTCTTGACTCCTACTGGTTCGATTAAACCTTGGTTTCTTACGAGGGAAACTTGCCGCTGTACGCATCACACCTTCCTCTTGGGGTTCCCAACGGACGTGTCAGCTACACGCATCAAGCAAATTTCTGGCGCCGTTGCCGGGGAGATCAAGACACGCTGCAAGGGGAGTCTCCACTTCCCAATCTCTTTACTTTGTTTTTGTCTTGCTTTATTTTATTTACTACCTTGTTTGCTGCATTATATCAAAACACAAAAAAATTAGTTGCTAGCTTTACTTTATTTATTACCTTGTTTGCTATATCAAAAACACAAAAAAATTAGTTACTTGCATTTACTTTATCTAGTTTGCTTTATTTACTACTACTAAAATGGCCACTCCTGAAAATACTAAGTTGTGTGACTTCACAACCACAAATAATAATGATTTCCTATGCACACCTATTGCTCCACCTGCTACTACAGCGAGAATTCTTTGAAATTAAACCCGCTTTACTTGAATCTTGTTATGCGAGAGCAATTTTCTGGTGTTAGTTCTGATGATGCTGCTGCCCATCTCAAATTTTGTTGAACTATGTGAAATGCAAAAGTATAAAGATGTAGATGGTGATATTATTAAATTAAAATTGTTTCCTTTCTCATTAAGAGGAAGAGCTAAAGATTGGTTGCTATCTCTGCCTAAGAATAGTATTGATTCCTGGACTAAATGCAAGGATGCTTTTATTGGTAGATATTATCCCCCTGCTAAAATTATATCTTTGAGGAGTAGCATAATGAATTTTAAACAATTGGATAATGAACATGTTGCTCAAGCTTGGGAAAGAATGAAATCTTTGGTTAAAAATTGCCCAACCCATGGATCGACTACTTGGATGATCATCCAAACCTTCTATGCAGGACTAAATTTTTCTTCGCGGAATTTATTGGATTCAGCTGCTGGAGGTACCTTTATGTCCATTACCTTGGGGGCGGCTACAAAGCTCCTTGATAATATGATGATTAATTACTCTGAATGGCACACGGAAAGAGCTCCACAAGGTAAGAAGGTAAATTCTGTTGAAGAATCCTCTTTCTTGAATGATAAGATTGATGCTATTATGTCTATGCTTGTGAATGATAGGACTAATGTTGATCCTAATAATGTTCCGTTAGCTTCATTGGTTGCCCAAGAAGAACATGTTGATGTAAACTTCATTAAAAATAATAATTTCAACAACAATGCTTATCGGAACAATTCTAGTAATAACTATAGGCCATATCCTTATAATAATGGTAACGGTTATGCTAATTCTTATGGGAATTCTTACAACAATAATAGGAATACACCCCCTGGACTTGAAGCTATGCTTAAAGAATTTATTAGTACACAAACTGCCTTTAACAAATCTGTTGAGGAAAAGCTCAATAAAATTGATATTCTTGCTTCTAAGGTTGATAGTCTTGCCTCCGATGTTGATCTTTTGAAATCGAAAGTTATGCCTAATAGGGATATTGAAAATAAAATTGTTACTACAGCAAATGCCATCCAAGTTAGAATTAATGAGAATATAAGATTAATAGCTGAAGCTGACGTGCTAGGTGGGATAGAGAAGAAAATGAAAAACTAGCTAAAGAGAAAAATGTAGCTAAAGTTTGGACTATTACCACCACTAGTAATGCTAATGATTCACATGTTGCTGCACCTCCTACTATTAATGGTAAAGTAATTGGTGTTGGCAATGTTTCTACTCCTAGTGCAAAGCGCGCAAAATTACCTGAAACTGCTAAAACTGCTGAAACTGCTCGTGATAAAACTGCTGAAATTTTTTCCAACCTTGGGGATGATAATCCCATTGCTTTAGATTGTAATGATTTAGATTTTGATGATTGCCACATCTCTGAAGTTATAAAGTTCTTACAAAAATTTGCTAAGAGTCCCAATGCTAGCGCTTGTAAACTTGGCTTTCACAAAACATATTACAAATGCTCTCATAAAAGCTAGAGAAGAGAAACTAAAACTTGAAACTTCTATTCCTAGAAAGCTAGAGGATGGTTGGGAGCCCATCATTAAAATGAGGGTCAATGATTTTGATTGTAATGCTTTATGTGATCTTGGTGCAAGTATTTCGTTATGCCTAAAAAAGTCTATGATATGCTTGACTTGCCACCATTGAAAAATTGTTATCTGGATGTTAATCTCGCTGATAATGCTAAAAGGAAACCTTTGGGGAGAGTTGATAATGTTCATATTATGGTTAACAATAACCTTTTCCCCGTTGATTTTGTTGTCTTGGATATTGAATGCAATGCATCTTGCCCCATTATATTGGGAAGACCTTTTCTTCGAACCGTTGGTGCTACTATTGATATGAAGGAAGGTAATATTAAATATCAATTTCCTCTCAAGAAAGGTATGGAACACTTCCCTAGAAAGAGAATGAAGTTACCTTATGATTCTATTATTAGAACAAATTATGATGTTGATGCTTCATCCCTTGATGTTACTTGATATACACTTTCGCGCCTAGGCTGAAAGGCGTTAAAGAAAAGCGCTTATGGGAGACAACCCATGTTTTTACTACAGTATTTTTGTTTTATATTTGAGTCTTGGAAGTTGTTTACTACTGTAGCAACCTCTCCTTATCTTAGTTTTGTGTTTTGTTGTGCCAAGTAAAGTCTTTGATAGTAAAGTAAATACTAGATTTGGATTACTGCGCAGAAACAGATTTCTTTGCTGTCACGAATCTGGGTCTAATTCTCTGTAGGTAACTCAGAAAATTATGCCAATTTACGTGAGTGATCCTCAGGTACGTACGCAACTTTCATTCAATTTGGGCATTTTCATTTGAGCAAGTCTGGTGCCTCAATTAAATCCATCTTTACGGACTGTTCTGTTTTGACAGATTCTGCCTTTTATTTCGCATTGCCTCTTTTGCTATGTTGGATGAATTTCTTTGATCCATTAATGTCCAGTAGCTTTATGCAATATCCAGAAGTGTTAAGAATGATTGTGTCACCTCTGAACATGTTAATTTTTATTGTGCACTAACTCTCTAATGAGTTGTTTCGAGTTTGGTGTGGAGGAAGTTTTCAAGGATCAAGAGAGGAGTATGATACAATATGATCAAGGAGAGTGAAAGCTCTAAGCTTGGGGATGCCCGGTGGTTCACCCCTGCATATTCTAAGAAGACTCAAGCGTCTAAGCTTGGGGATGCCCAAGGCATCCCCTTCTTCATCGACAACATTATCGGGTTCCTCCCCGAAACTATATTTTTATTAGGCCACATCTTATGTACTTTGCTTGGAGCGTCGGTTTGTTTTTGTTTTTGTTTTGTTTGAATAAAATGGATCCTAGCATTCATTGTATGGGAGAGAGACACGCTCCGCTGTAGCATATGGACAAGTATGTCCTTAGGCTTTACTCATAGTATTCATGACGAAGTTTCTTCTTCGTTAAATTGTTATATGGTTGGAATTGGAAAATGCTACATGTAGTAATTCTAAAATGTCTTGAATAATTTGATACTTGGCAATTGTTGTGCTCATTTTTAAGCTCTTGCATCATATACTTTGCACCCATTAATGAAGAAACACTTAGAGCTTGCTAATTTGGTTTGCATATTTGGTTTCTCTAGAGTCTAGATAATATCTAGTATTGAGTTTTGAACAACAAGGAAGACGGTGTAGAGTCTTATAATGTTTACAATATGTCTTTTATGTGAGTTTTGCTGCACCGTTCATCCTTGTGTTTGTTTCAAATAACCTCGCTAGCCTAAACCTTGTATCGAGAGGGAATACTTCTCATGCATCCAAAATCCTTGAGCCAACCACTATGCCATTTGTGTCCACCATACCTACCTACTACATGGTATTTCTCCGCCATTCCAAAGTAAATTGCTTGAGTGCTACCTTTAAAATTCCATCATTCGCCTTTGCAATATATAGCTCATGGGACAAATAGTTTAAAAACTATTGTGGTATTGAATATGTACTTATGCACTTTATCTCTTATTAAGTTGCTTGTCGTGCGATAACCATGTTTCTGGGGACGCCATCAACTATTCTTTGTTGAATATCATGTGAGGTGCTATGCATGTCCGTCTTGTCTGAAGTAAGAGAGATCTACCACTTTAATGGTTGGAGCATGCATATTGTTAGAGAAGAACATTGGGCCGCTAACTAAAGACATGATTCATGGTGGAAGTTTCAGTTTTGGACATATATCCTCAATCTCATATGAGAATAATAATTGTTGCCACATGCTTATGCATTTAAGAGGAGTCCATTATCTGTTGTCCATGTTGTCCCGGTATGGATGTCTAAGTTGAGAATAATCAAAAGCGAGAAATCCAAAATGCGAGCTTTCTCCTTAGACCTTTGTACGGGCGGCATGGAGGTACCCCATTGTGACACTTGGTTAAAACATGTGTATTGCGATAATCCGGTAGTCCAAGCTAATTAGGACAAGGTGCGGGCACTATTAGTATACTATGCATGAGGCTTGCAACTTGTAAGATATAATTTACATAACTCATATGCTTTATTACTACCGTTGACAAAATTGTTTCATGTTTTCAAAATAAAAGCTCTAGCACAAATATAGCAATCGATGCTTTCCTCTTTGAAGGACCATTCTTTTTACTTTTATGTTGAGTCAGTTCACCTATCTCTCTCCACCTCAAGAAGCAAACACTTGTGTGAACTGTGCATTGATTCCTACATACTTGCATATTGCACTTGTTATATTACTCTATGTTGACAATTATCCATGAGATATACATGTTACAAGTTGAAAGCAACCGCTGAAACTTAATCTTCCTTTGTGTTGCTTCAATACCTTTACTTTGATTTATTGCTTTATGAGTTAACTCTTATGCAAGACTTATTGATGCTTGTCTTGAAGTACTATTCATGAAAAGTCTTTGCTTTATGATTCACTTGTTTACTCATGTCATTACCATTGTTTTGATCGCTGCATTCATTACATATGTTTACAAATAGTATGATCAAGGTTATGATGGCATGTCACTTCAGAAATTATCTTTGTTATCGTTTTACCTGCTCGGGACGAGCAGAACTAAGCTTGGGGATGCTGATACGTCTTCGACGTATCGATAATTTCTTATGTTCCATGCCACATTATTGATGATATCTACATGTTTTATGCACACTTTATGTCATATTCGTGCATTTTCTGGAATAAACCTATTAACAAGATGCCGAAGAGCCGATTCTTTGTTTTCTGCTGTTTTTGGTTTCAGAAATCCTAGTAACGAAATATTCTCGGAATTGGACGAAATCAACGCCCGGGGTCCTATTTTGCCACGAAGCTTCCGGAAGACCGAAGAGGAGTCGAAGTGGGGCCACGAGGCGCCGCCACACTAGGGCGGCGCGGCCCGGGCCCCGGCCGCGCCGACCTATGGTGTGGGGCCCTCGTGTGGCCCCCGCGTTGCCCTTCCGCCTACTTAAAGCCTCCATCGCGAAACCCCCGTACCGAGAGCCACGATACGGAAAACCTTACCGAGACGCCGCCGCCGCCAATCCCATCTCGGGGGATTACGGAGATCTCCTCCGGCACCCTGCCGGAGAGGGGATTCATCTCCCGGAGGACTCTTCACCGCCATGGTCGCCTCCGGAGTGATGAGTGAGTAGTTCACCCCTGGACTATGGTTCCATAGCAGTAGCTAGATGGTTGCCTTATCCTCATTGTGCTTCATTGTTGGATCTTGTGAGCTGCCTAACATGATCAAGATCATCTATCTGTAATGCTATATGTTGTGTTTGTCGGGATCCGATGGATAGAGAATACTATGTTATGTTAATTATCAAGTTATTACCTATGTGTTGTTTATGATCTTGCATGCTCTCCGTTATTACTAGAGGCTCTGGCCAAGTTTTTGCTCTTAACTCCAAGAGGGAGTATTTATGCTCGATAGTGAGTTCATGCCTCCATTGAATCTGGGACAGTGATAGAAAGTTCTAAGGTTGTGGATGTGCTGTTGCCACTAGGGATAAAACATTGATGCTATGTCTAAGGATGTAGTTATTGATTACATTACGCACCATACTTAATGCAATTGTCTGTTGTTAGCAACTTAATACTGGAAGGGGTTCGGATGATAACCTGAAGGTGGACTTTTTAGGCATAGATGCATGCTGGATGGCGGTCTATGTACTTTGTCGTAATGCCCAATTAAATCTCACTATATTTATCATGACATGTATGTGCATTGTTATGCCCTCTCTATTTGTCAATTGCCCGATCGTAATTTGTTCACCCAACATGCTTTTATCTTATGGGAGAGACACCTCTAGTGAGCTGTGGACCCCGGTCCATTCTTTTATACTCGAAATACAAATCTGCTGCATTACTTGTTCTTACTTGTTTTCTTGCAAACAATCATCTTCCACACAATACGGTTAATCCTTTGTTACAGCAAGCCGGTGAGATTGACAACCTCATCTGTTTCGTTGGGGCAAAGTACTTTGGTTGTGTTGTGCGGGTTCCACGTTGGCGCCGGAATCTCCGGTGTTGCGCCGCACTACATCCCGCCGCCATCAACCTTCAACGTGCTTCTTGACTCCTACTGGTTCGATTAAACCTTGGTTTCTTACTGAGGGAAACTTGCCGCTGTACGCATCACACCTTCCTCTTGGGGTTCCCAACGGACGTGTCAGCTACACGCATCAAGGGGAGAGGCTCCAGGGCGACGGTGACGAGGCCGAGACGGAGGTATGGCAAGAGCAGGTCCACTGGAATAAGAGGAAGAGAAAGAGGCGGAGATATGGTTGACACGCCCAGTTTTTGAGATCGGGCAGATTTGTTATTTTTCTCCTGATCGATTTATAACACGAACGAAGTTGATTCTTTCTCTAGGTTACGAGAGGAGGGTACCAGCATCCCAAAGAATTTTACGGTGGAATTAATGGTGGAGGAATGAGGGCAGGGGAAAGGCTCAAAGTCGAGGTCTGTAGATGGACCCGAAGGTCTTTTTCTGAAATTTGATGTGATCAACCTATTTTCACCTTTTTCCCCAGGAGCGAGATGGGTGCCCGAATGGGTTGATTCTTTCTCCGGCGTATTAAGGACATAACCAGGATTACTAAGAATTTTACAAACTAATATACGACGCACAAATGGGCACGTGGGAGAGGTCGAAAGTGGAGCATTTTGGTGATCTTCAAGAATCGCTGCCTGCACTTGTTTTTGACAGTTTCAGACTTTAGGTGCTTTTTAGAGTGGTGCTTGGACCATGGTAATTTCTGAAAATACTAAAGCAATGGTTATAAAAGACAAGAGAGGAATTGAGTTTAAGGTGTAGGAGAACGATGATCATGGCATCACTTTTTTTTTACCAAGATAGAAGAGAATAGGTTTTAGGGTTTTAGAGGAATTGGAGGGAAACTCTAGTTTTTGAAAGATTGATTTGTTGCCATAAGGCATTGGACTCATTTAAAGACAAGTTGTTGGGTTTTATCTTATTGCAAACAACCTTCAAGGAAAGGGTCACACACACCATTAAACCAAGCCAAAAAGAGTCATACGGTATCATTTCACCACACAAAGTCAAGCTAGTACCAAAGAAACCAAGATGCAATAGTTGAAGTAAGTGCTCAAGATGATCAAGTAAGGGTAGGGTTTAAGAAGGGGTTTTAGAAGAGTAGATTGATCCTTTATGGTAGTAGAATGAAAATATGGATCACTCCATTATATTTTAGGAAACTAAAAAAATACATATTAGAAACATTTTTTAAAATTTTTGACGTCACCCAAAATAAGGGTAAGCTATTTGGAAATTAGTTTGAGCCCAAAATAATTTTAGAACCCTTTTTATGCTACCATGACCTGAAGTGATCATAGCCTCTTGAGAACCAAAGGTGTAAGGCAAGATCATAAGAATTAAAATTTTGAGTTAGCAAAATAAAGAGTTTCTGTATTTTGTCAAAAACTTCAAATACTTTTGAAGGGGTGAGGCTAAGGTCATATAAGAGTACCCATAGCTTCACTATTTTCTGGGGACTAGAAATTGTGTGTTGAGGTATTTATGGGGAAATCACCAAGCATAGGGTTGGTGCATTGGTAAACAAAGGAAAAGAATTTTCCGGGGCCACACATGTGTTTTATTTAGTGAGTTGTTAAGTTGTTTTAACACTAGAGGTGTTATTCTATGAGGTAACTCAAGACAATTGCAACAAGCACAACAAGACAATTCATCTACTAACAGATCAAAGCTTTTTATTATAACAAACAGATCAAGGCAATTCATCTAATTAGTCTTTAGAAAAAGTTTTTGTTCCCCCTGATTTTTGCAATATGGACAACTAATCAAGGTTGCAAAAGTTGGGGTGTGACAGATCTTCCACCCTTAAAATAATCTCGTCCCGAGATTACTAAGCGTAGGACTAGGGAGGTTGTATATGCCGACTTAAGTTAGACTCCACCTTCTGTATATGTTGTTGTCGCCTGGGTCATAGCTTCAGCTTTCCGAGAGACATGATAAGATTCGGTCGAGGGCAAGCTTCGTGAAGAGGTTGACTACTCCATGTAGGTGTTAGATCTGTAGCTTCTAAGCGATCCTAGCGGGGGTTCAAGATTCTGGGAGAGTTAGTGTACTCCAGCGGTGCTTTAGCAGGGTTGAAAACTTTTTAGAGTCAGCTTAATATTTTAGTGGAAGACGAAGTCTTCCACCCTTAAAATTGTTCACCGGGGGTTTTGAAAACTCTAAGCTTCAGCCACGGAGTCTTGTCAGGCGCTTTTGAAGAAGTCATTGATCTCCTGTCTTGAGTTCATACACCTTCAGGGGGGGGCGATGTGCATCCCATGGCTTCAAGGGGAGTTTATGCATCCCAACAAGTTCCCAATGGTGTTTTTAGAAAGGTCGAAAATGTTAGGGTTAGCTCCAGTTTTTAGTGGAAGACGAAGTCTTCCACCCTTAAGATTTTTCATTGGGGGTTTTTCGGAAAAACTAAGAGCTTTTGCCTTGTGGTTATGTCTGGGGCTTCTGAAGGAGTCGTCGATCTTCCGTATTCAGTTGAAGGATCTTCGGGGGAGATGTGTAGATCATGGCTTCAAGAGGCACTCACGATGTTAACGAAACCATATGGGACGCGCGGTGAGTTAGTAAGTTGATGAAACGCCTGGTTGGTATCCATATGAAGCAGCAACGAAGGTCATCGGAGACAATCTTGAGCTTGAGGGTGGGTGTTGACTTCTACCAGCTAAGAAGTTAGCGGGTAAACTACGCCTAAAGTCTTCAGTCTTGAAGTATCTTCATGAGCTTCACTTGATGAGGACCAGAGGAACCATGTTGATGTAGCTTGTCTTTGACGCTATTGTTCTCTCAGTTTGTTAGACGGTTGGTTAGAGGGTAGTTTCAAAAAGATATTCTCGAGGTTAGCACGATTACTCCAAGGTTAGACCAAGTTAGTATGTCTTCTCGCAGAGGTGCAGTCACTCTTGAAGGTAGGGCTTCTTCTTTCTTGGCGTAGTCGAGATGCTTTGGTTGATCTTGGAAGTAGTTAGCGTAGATAGGAGTTTGGGTTAGTTTTCCCGATGGTTGAAAATCAACTGTTAACGGGTTTAGAGTTAGAGTCTTCCGTTAACCTATCCAACTAACTAGCAGTTAGCAATACATCGGCGAGGTAGGTGAGGGTGATAACTTCCTAGGGAGGCTTCCTACGCTAGGTTATCACACTAAGAGTGTTTTTCAGACCTAAATAGCAAGACAAAAATACACACAACAAACAGATACAAACACTCAAGGTAGCACACTAGGGAACTACAAGCAATCATCAAACCAGACATGGTACTCTAAGTACCCAGGAAATCCTAATGTGCGGGGGTAGCTCAATCAAAGCGATTGAGTTTGTCCTATCCATCCTATAGGTTTGGGGGCTGGTCACATATGTCGCCGTCTTCATTTTGCTTTCATAGACTCCTACATGGATTTTTGGGGCCGTTGGTCGCGAAGCAGGCCTGGTGTTGGGTCTTCTATGTTGAGGCGGAGGCGAAAACTACGTAGTATTATTGTTCAACATCCCGGGGACGTGAGGTCTTCGAAGGGGTAGTTGTTGAGGTACTCCCGAAGTCGGCAACTTCTGGTGGATGGCCTAAAAATTACTAGTCAAGAACTAAGGACTTGATCCCAGACGACTTCAAAAAGTGCAAGTCCATGGAGGAAGAAGGTCAGCTCCTTGTCAGACTTTGGTGACAACCAAAGGCATGATCTTATTATCCCTTTATGTGCAGGACTAAGTCGGCGTCCGATCTTCAATAGTTGTCGTTGGAGATACGTGAGACTTCATAAAAGGTTGATCCATCTTCGCCTTCGAGTCTCCGGGTCTAAGTCGGGAACATCGTCCAATATGTAGGTTTGAATTGGATGAGACAATAGAGTAAAAATTTTCAAACCTTTTTATAAAACGGAGAGATACGAATTTAGAAGTTTTGAGGGAATAAGAGGAGTAGAAGCTATGCTTCCAACTAAAGGAAGAATTTGTTTCGTAAATAGTTTTGTCCAAGTACTTCTTTCCTAACTAACGTCAGTGCTAACTAAGGTCTCCTACAGTCAGGATAGCTCTGATACCAGCTCTGTGGGGACCCCGGACTAGCTGTCCGAAATTCCCTGTTATGTATACAGTTCACGATCCCATGATCAGTGCACCGTGAACACATAACCGAACGGATATCAAATTACACCATCCATTACAAAGCGGAATAAGAAAATTACAACAAGGTCACATGACCAATACTTACATAATAGCCTCGAAGGGCCTAACTAAACATCAGAGTAGCATCATCACTTCAGCAGCGCAGTACCCAAGTCATCTGCCATAACCCTACAGGCAACTGACTGGGAAGACGTTCCTAGCTCGCATAGACGTCGTCCAATCCTTCTTCATTTGTCGAATTCCTCCAAGTCTGGCCAAGTAAATAGCCAGGGACAAAGCCGTGAGTACATTTGAATTGTACTCGCAAACCATCAAGAAGGTACTTTGCAAGAGTGCAAGATGATAAGTGCTAATCTAAGATGACAAGAGGGAAGAGCTAATTTCTCTTGTGGACATAGCAAGGGGAAAAGGGGTAGTTTCTTTGGTGGAGAAAGCATCCCGACTTCAAGGTCGAAGGGGACACTTAGGAATTCATCAGAGACATCTCTATATTTCTATTGAAGAAGATACTTCAAAGAGGAAACTACAACATAAAACACTAGGAAGGGTAAACCCATTTTTTGTTTCCTTTCCGACCATCTCCATATGGTCACCACAATTTTCCAGTACCATCCCGGTACTCCAAAACCAAGTCCTTTTATTTCTTTGCTCAAAACACTTTCGTAAACCAAAACACATCAGGCTAAGCAACAGCCATTCCAACCGTCCATGACCGCGGACGCGGCTATTCGAATAGATTTAACTCTGCAGAGTGTGCGCACTTTCCCCACAAGATCTGATAAATCCGCCGGGATCATCCCCGGTTCGTCATACGAAAGTATGCGAGTCTCGGATAATCAGTCGAAACCTTTCGCCCATTCAACTTAGCAAGAGGTCCTACCCTATGGAGTATGTACCTCCCCGGCACCGTGGCAGCTCACCTCCCTTTGAGCGTGGCTCCACCGCCAAGCCAGGAGACCCATAGTGTCTTCCGGACGGGTCAGCCCCGAAGGCCTCCCGTTATACTATTGTCCCAACCATGACAACCCGGACTCGGGGGTAACCGTACCCTTGTATAGTTGTGCGGTGCCTCATGCTAAGAAGAACAAACGTCAAGCTAAGCCCCGTGCCCACGTTGGAGTAGTGTGGTTGCGCTAGTTAATTGTCATGGGTGAGTACTTAGGCGCCAAAGTTTTCATAAACACAACCACTTTCTCATCCTCATCATCTTTGTCAAAATCTTTTCCTTTCATAAATTCACACTTGAGTAAGGTCAATTTACCCAAGGTTTTAACAAAAACTTTTACAACAAGGTAAAACCTTGAGGGTTTCCCAACCTAAAGTTTTATGTGTGAAACTAAGATATCCAATAGCATGGTGATAGCCATCATACCACTAAGGGGTGTCAAGGGGGCATACATACTTGAAATTAAGCATGTATGGATAAATCAAAAGTGGAACAAAGTCATGATGTTAATTGTCACACCATTTAGAAGTTGATCACAAGGGTGGTCAAGGGGACATACATGCTTAGGGTAAGCATGCATAACATCAACGAGGGGTTCAACATACTTAGGGGTAAGTATGCATAGTATAGGGGACCAAACATCACACATGATACACGGAACCAAGTATATAATGAAACAATGAACACGACAAGAAGGATAAATAGAAAGAGATCAAAAGATGGCTTGCCTTGGTTGGCTTATTTGTCCCTGGACTTCTTCAACTCCATCAAATAAGAATTCCAACAATATAAATAAAATCCTCGTCCGAACCACTTCTTCTTCTTCTTCCCCGGAATTGTTCGCATCTATCACCGGAAAATATAAAAGGAACACAATCAACACATTGCACCAATAAAAAAAACATGCAACAATCAGAAGCTAACCACTCAACTAAGGGCTATCATGTTAAGGACTTATAGCTATCTTAAAACATCTTTATAAAAGAAAACCCATTTATTTCAGTTGATAAAAGCATGAAAGCTTCACAAATCAGCAATTGCCTCTATGGTTATCACCAAGGCATGAATTAAACATCCCCTGGTAGATAACACTATCGAGAAGACAAGTGCAATGCTTTTGCCTTAAAAACATTCATCTTTTATTTTCAAACATTTTTTTAAGAGGAGGTAGAAATCATTTCTCTCTTTTATTTTGTTAACAAAACACTACGCCAAAAATAGGAAGTAGACCATATACCACACCTTTGAAAAACTTGAGAAAACAAAAGAACTAAGTTTGAGAGGCAGAGGTTTTGTTTTCCAAAACATAGGTTGACCATTTTTACTAAAAAGATTTGGTCAAAGATTTTAAATAAACAAAAGTTTTGGTACAACATTTCATGTGATACACACATATTACTAACAGAAACAAATATGCATGAAAAGTGACTAGCAGTATTTTTTCTAGATGGCCAGTAACAAAACAAGGTCAACACAATTGGATTCATCCAAAAATATTAATCCTACAATTTTTAAAATTACAAACACTAAACAGAATGCAGTGATCATGTTTAATGCACTAAAAATCGTACAAAAATCCTAAAAATATGGGACCAGTGGCATTGGAAAGCTATTGAAATTTCTGAACTAATGCAGTTTGTTTCATTCGATTTGGGTGTGTGGATCGCGATTTATCCTCAAAACAGTGCTACTGGTTTTAACACAAATTTTACAGCAATTCAAAATTAAGAACGAGCGGGAAAATCCTGGGCCACGCGGGGGTGCGAAGTGGGCCGGCCCAGGTGGTTGTCCAGGTGGAGGTGAGGGAAAAAAATAAAGAAAAAAGGAGGGGAGAGGGGGCCTGGTGCGGGGCCCATGTGCATGGGCCGATGTGGCCGGTTGGCCATGCACGCACGATCGCATCGGGTCGTCTCCTTCGCCAGCACGCGCTCGGGAGAAAACGGAAGGAGGACGGGGGCGATGCGGAGACTCACCGGGAGGCTGCAGCGATCGACGGAGAGGGCGGGGCGGTGCAGCGGTGGTTCAAGGCGGTCGAGCAGCTGCCCCAGAATAAGGAGGAGCGTCTCCAGACGCACGTACTGGCGGCGGCTTCTCCGGCGAGCCTCCTGGACGAACGACACCGGCGGCGGCTACAGAGGGTCCTGGGCGTTCAGGGGAGGCGTGTTAGAGAGGTAAAGAGAGGGCGAACATAAGGAGATAGAGAGGGAGAGGCGAGGGTGGCAGGGCGTCCGTGCCCGTGCCCGTCACCCATGCGGTGACCACGGGCGGGAGGTTATCCTCCAACGAGCAGCGGCCAGGGAAGTGCCTCAGCGCTCTCTGAGGGAGGTCTGGGAAGGCAAGAGAGGTGGTGTGAGGGTAGGAGTGAGCTGGTACGGGGTTTATATAGGCGGGTGGAGGTGGGTGGGTGGTGGCCGCAGCCAATGGCTGAACGGGAGAGCGGTGGCAGCGACCAATGGAGGTGCTGGTGGTGACGTAGGGGCAGTGACGTCCGCAGGAGGACGTCAGCAGACGTGCGGGACACGAGAGAAACGAGCGGGAGAGGGAAGGGATCGAGCGGGAGAGCTGCTCGTGCGCGGGAAGGTTCTGCGCGTGAACGCCTCCCTGGACTAGGGTTTTGGTGTTGTTCGGGCCAAGGCCTTGCTTGGCTTGGGCCGAGTTTGGGGGAGAGGGGAGAGGCTCCAGGGCGACGGTGACGAGGCCGAGACGGAGGTATGGCAAGACCAGGTCCACTGGAATAAGAGGAAGAGAAAGAGGCGGAGATATGGTTGACACGCCCAGTTTTTGAGATCGGGCAGATTTGTTATTTTTCTCCTGATCGATTTATAACACGAATGAAGTTGATTCTTTCTCTAGGTTACAGAGGAGGGTACCAGCATCCCAAAGAATTTTACGGTGGAATTAATGGTGGAGGAATGAGGGCAGGGGAAAGGCTCAAAGTCGAGGCTGTAGATGGACCCGAAGGTCTTTTTCTGAAATTTGATGTGATCAACCTATTTTCACCTTTTTCCCCAGGAGCATATGGGTGCCCGAATGGGTTGATTCTTTCTCCAGCGTATTAAGGACATAACCAGGATTACTAAGAATTTTACAAACTAATATACGACGCACAAATGGGCACGTGGGAGAGGTCGAAAGTGGAGCATTTTGGTGATCTTCAAGAATCGCTGCCTGCACTTGTTTTTGACAGTTTCAGACTTTAGGTGCTTTTTAGAGTGGTGCTTGGACCATGGTAATTTCTGAAAATACTAAAGCAATGGTTATCGAAGACAAGAGAGGAATTGAGTTTAAGGTGTAGGAGAACGATGATCATGGCATCACTTTTTTTTTACCAAGATAGAAGAGAATAGGTTTTAGGGTTTTAGAGGAATTGGAGGGAAACTCTAGTTTTTGAAAGATTGATTTGTTGCCATAAGGCATTGGACTCATTTAAAGACAAGTTGTTGGGTTTTATCTTATTGCAAACAACCTTCAAGGAAAGGGTCACACACACCATTAAACCAAGCCAAAAAGAGTCATACGGTATCATTTCACCACACAAAGTCAAGCTAGTACCAAAGAAACCAAGATGCAATAGTTGAAGTAAGTGCTCAAGATGATCAAGTAAGGGTAGGGTTTAAGAAGGGGTTTTAGAAGAGTAGATTGATCCTTTATGGTAGTAGAATGAAAATATGGATCACTCCATTATATTTTAGGAAACTAAAAAAATACATATTAGAAACATTTTTTAAAAATTTTGACGTCACCCAAAATAAGGGTAAGCTATTTGGAAATTAGTTTGAGCCCAAAATAATTTTAGAACCCTTTTTATGCTACCATGACCTGAAGTGATCATAGCCTCTTGAGAACCAAAGGTGTATGGCAAGATCATAAGAATTAAAATTTTGAGTTAGCAAAATAAAGAGTTTCTGTATTTTGTCAAAAACTTCAAATACTTTTGAAGGGGTGAGGCTAAGGTCATATAAGAGTACCCATAGCTTCACTATTTTCTGGGGACTAGAAATTGTGTGTTGAGGTATTTATGGGGAAATCACCAAGCATAGGGTTGATGCATTGGTAAACAAAGGAAAAGAATTTTCCGGGGCCACACATGTGTTTTATTTAGTGAGTTGTTAAGTTGTTTTAACACTAGAGGTGTTATTCTATGAGGTAACTCAAGACAATTGCAACAAGCACAACAAGACAATTCATCTACTAACAGATCAAAGCAATTCATTATAACAAACAGATCAAGGCAATTCATCTAATTAGTCTTTAGAAAAAGTTTTTGTTCCCCCTGATTTTTGCAATATGGACAACTAATCAAGGTTGCAAAAGTTGGGGTGTGACAACGAACCATATCTAAGAGAGTTCGATTACGACGTTCGGACACACTGTTTCGTTGTGGTGTTCCCGGCGGTGTCAATTGTGAAAGTATTCCGCATTTCTTTAAATGCATGCCAAACTCATAACTCAGATATTCACCTCCGCGATCGGATCGTAGAAATTTAATCTTCTTGTTACGTTGATTTTCTACTTCACTTTGGAATTCCTTAAACTTCTCAAAAGTTTCGGATTTATGTTTCATGAAATAGATATACCCATATCTACTCGGATCATCCGTGAAGGTTAGAACATAACGATAACCACCGCGCGATGCTACGCTCATTGGTCCGCACACATCGGTATGTATGATTTCCAATAAGTCAGTAGCTCGCTCCATCATACCAGAAAATGGAGTCTTAGTCATTTTTCCCATTAGACATGCTTCGCATCTATCAAGTGACTCAAAGTCAAGTGATTCAAGTAATCCATCAGTATGAAGTTTCTTCATGCGCTTCACTCCAATATGACCAAGACGACAGTGCCACATATAAGTAGAATTATCATTCAATTTAATTCGTTTAGCATCAATGTTATGTATATGCGTATCACTACTATCGAGATCTAACAGAAATAAGCCATTCTTTTCAGGTGCTCGACCATAAAAGATATTATTCATAAAAATAGAACAACCATTATTCTCGGACTTGAATGAATAACCGTCTTGCATTAAACAAGATCCAGATATATTGTTCATGCTCAACGCGGGTACAAAATAACAATTATTTAGGCTTAAAACTAATCCCGAAGGTAGATGTAGAGGAAGCGTGCCGACATCGATCACATCGACTTTGGATCCGTTTCCAACGCGCATCGTCACTTCATCTTTCAGTAGTCTTCGTTTATTCTTTAGTTCCCGTTTCGAGTTACAAATATGAGCAACCGAACCAGTATCAAATACCCAGTTACTAGAACGAGAACCGAGTGAGATAAACATCTATAACATGTATATCAGATATACCTTCTTTCTTCTTCTTGACAAGGCCGCTCTTCAGATCCGCCAAATACTTGGAGCAATTACGCTTCCAGTGTCCCTTCTCCTTGCAGTAATAACACTCGAGCATCAGGCTTAGGGCCGTTCTTAGGTTTCATAGGAGGCGTGGCAGCTTTCTTGCCACCCTTCTTGAATTTTCCCTTAGACTTGCCCTGTTTCTTGAAACTGGTGGTCTTGTTGACCATCAACACTTGGTGCTCTTTCTTGATCTCAATCTCAGCAGCTTTTAGCATGCCAAAGAGTTCGAGTAACTCCTTGTTCATGTTCTGCATATTGTAGTTCATCACAAAGTTCTTGTAACTTGGTGGCAGTGATTGAAGGACATGATTAATCCCTGATCTATTAGGAATCACTATTCCCAAGTCACTGAGTTTCTTCGCATGCCCGGTCATGGCGAGCATGTGCTCACTAATGGAGCTGCCTTCTTCCATCATACAACTGAAGAAATGTTTCGATGCTTCATAGCATTCCACGGCCGCATGAGTCTCAAAAATAGCTTTCAGCTCATTCATCAACTCATGAGGATCGTGGTGCTCAAAACGTTTTTGAAGATCGGATTCCAGATCGCACGGGATGGCACACCGAACTTGAGAGTACCTAGTTTTCCGAGTCTCGTAAACAGCTTTTACTTCATCGGTTTCGGTTTCTGCAGGAGGGTCACCTAGCGGTGCATCAAGCACATATTGCAGATTTCCGCCGGAGAGGAAGATCCTCACATGACTGGAACCGGTCGGTGAAGTTGCTACCGTTGCTCTTAAGCTTTTCTTTCTCTAGGAACTGGTTAAAATTGATTGGGGACGCCATCTCTACAACATATATTTGCAATAGTTTAGACTAAGTTTATGACAAATTGAGTTCAAATTTTAATTCAACATAATTAAAAATCTAGGTGAACTCCCACTCAAAACAATATCCCTCGCATTGTCTTAGTGATCACACGAACCAAATCCACCACACCTAAGTCCGATCATCACGAGACAAGGTGTAATTTCAATGGCGAACACTCAAAGTGTTCATCATATCAATCATATGATTCATGCTCTACCTTTCGGTATCACGTGTTCCGAGACCATGTCTGTACATGCTAGGCTCGTCAAGGCCACCTTAGTATCCGCATGTGCAAAAACTGGCTTGCACCCGTTGTATGCACTTGTTGATTCTATCACACCCGATCATCACGAGATGCTTCGAAACGACAAGTCTTGCCAACGGTGCTACTAAGGATGAACACTTTATTATCTTGAGATTTTAGTGAGGGATCATCTTATAATGCTACCGTCGCGATCTAAGCAAAATAAGATGCATAAAAGGATTAACATCACATGCAGTTCATATGTGATATGATATGGCCCTTTTGTCTTTGCGCCTTTGATCTTCATCTCCAAAGCACGGACATGATCTCCATCATTTTCGGGCATGATCTCCATCATCGTCGGCGTAGCGTCAAGGTCAATGGCGCCGTCTTCATGATTGTCCTCCATGTAGCAACTATTACAACTACTTTGAAATACTACTCAACATGAAATTTAAAGACAACCATAAGGCTCCTGCCGGTTGCCACAATACAATAATGATCATCTCATACATATTCATCATCACATTATGGCCATATCACATCACCAAACCCTGCAAAAACAAGTTAGACGTCTCTAATTTGGTTTGCATATTTTACGTGGTTTAGGGTTTTCGATAGAGATCTAATCTACCTACGAACATGAACCACAACGTTGATACTAATGTTGTCAATAGAAGAGTAAATTGAATCTTTACTATAGTAGGAGAGACAGACACCCGCAAAGCCTCTTATGCAATACAAGTTGCATGTCGAACGAGGAACAAGTCTCATGAACGCGGTCATGTAAAGTTAGTCCGAGCCGCTTCATCCCACTATGCCATAAAGATGCAAAGTACTCAACTAAAGATAACAAGAGCATCAACGCCCACAAAACCATTGTGTTCTACTCGTGCAACCATCTATGCATAGACACGGCTCTGATACCACTGTAGGATAACGTTGCATAGAAAACAAAAAAATTCCTACCGCGAACACGCAATCCAAGCTAAGATGCAATCTAGAAGACGGTAGCAACGAGGGGTTTATCGAGTCTCACCCTTGAAGAGATTCCAAAGCCTACAAGATGAGGCTCTTGTTGCTGCGGTAGACGTTCACTTGCCGCTTGCAAAAGCGCGTAGAAGATCTTGATCACCGGCGCCACGAACGGGCAGCACCTCCGTACTCGGTGTCACGTTCGGTTGTTGATGAAGACGACGTCCACCTCCCGTTCCAGCGGGCAGCGGAAGTAGTAGCTCCTCTTGAATCCGACAGCACGACGGCGTGGTGTCGGTGGCGGTGGAGAACTCCGGCGGAGCTTCGCTAAAGCACGCGGGAGCTATGGAGGAGAAGGGGGCGGCTAGGGTTTGGGAGGGGTGGCCGGCCACTTAGGGGGTGCGGCCAGCTTGTGGTCTTGGGGTGGCCGGCCCCCTCCCCTTGGCCCCTCATTATATAGGTGGAAGCCCCAAGTGTTGGACTACAAGTCTCCGAATAAGACCCGAACCAAAAACCTTCCATGTGATAGGGAAACCTACCCAAGGTGGGAATCCCACTTGGGGTGGGATTCCCCCTTCCATGTGGGGGGTGGCCGGCCCCCTTTGGGGGAGTCCACTTGGGACTCCTCCCCCTCTAGGGTTGGCCGGCCATGGAGGTGGAGTCCCTCCGGGACTCCACCTTCCTTTGTGGTTTCTTCCGGACTTTTCTAGAACCTTCCATAGAACCTTCCGCATCATTTTAAATCACATAAAATGACATCCTATATATGAATCTTATTCTCCGGACCATTCCGGAACTCCTCGTGATGTCCGGGATCTCATCCGGGACTCCGAACAAATATTCGAACTCCATTCCATATTCAAGTTCTACCATTTCAACATCCAACTTTAAGTGTGTCACCCTACGGTTCGCGAACTGTGCGGACATGGTTGAGTACTCACTCCGACCAATAACTAATAGCGGGATCTGGAGATCCATAATAGCTCCCACATATTCAACGATGACTTTAGTGATCGAATGAACCATTCACATACGATACCAATTCCCTTTGTCACGCGATATTTTACTTGTCCGAGGTTAGATCATCGGTATCACTCTATACCTTGTTCAACCTCGTCTCCTGACAAGTACTCTTTACTCGTACCGTGGTATGTGGTCTCTTATGAACTTATTCATATGCTTGCAAGACATTAGACGACATTCCACCGAGAGGGCCCAGAGTATATCTATCCGTCATCGGGATGGACAAATCCCACTGTTGATCCATATGCCTCAACTCATACTTTCCGGATACTTAATCCCACCTTTATAACCACCCATTTACGCGAGTGGCGTTTGGTGTAATCAAAGTACCTTTCCGGTATAAGTGATTTACATGATCTCATGGTCATAAGGACTAGGTAACTATGTATCGAAAACTTATAGCAAATAACTTAATGACGAGATCTTATGCTACGCTTAATTGGATGTGTCCATTACATCATTCATACAATGATATAACCTTGTTATTAATAACATCCAATGTTCATGATTATGAAACTAATCATCCATTAATCAACAAGCTAGTTAAGAGGCATACTAGGGACTCTTTGTTGTTTACATATCACACATGTATCAATGTTTCGGTTAATACAATTATAGCATGGTATATAAACATTTATAATAAACATAAAGATATATAATAACTACTTTTATTATTGCCTCTTGGGCATATCTCCAACAAGAACTAGTATTAGTAAAACTAAATCTAGCTAGCTCGTGAGCCACTTTATTTGCTTCTCTCGGACAATGTTTAAACGAAACGCATCCAATATCTACGATTAAATCCACACAATCTGCAAAAATTGCAGAGGCTTCGCTCCACCATATGTCTCCACCCAAGCAAGCATCAATAGTCTCTGAAGAATCATATTCATCTTGAATTCTTGTACAACCCATTCTATTTGCAAGCGCCAGTTCATCCTTCATTGCCAACGCTTTAGCTAGTCCTGCTGTGGCCACATGTGGTATGAACTTGTTTGATGCCGCCACAAAACGTCTTTGATAATCTTGTAGGACTGCGCCGGTAGCCCCTGCGCATAAATCTGAATGGAACGATACATCTACATTAAGTTTAATATTTCGTGATTCGGGTCTTGACCATCTTGGCTCCATCGGTATTCCCTGTGGCTTGGAAGCTTTCACTGCATTTGCAATAATTGAGAGGATTGACATGTTGCAATTATACATAGATGGCACTGTTTCATTGTGTGTACGTCGTCTTCTTATCCACCATAGATACCAGCAGGTGACAGAAATTGTTTCCTTCAAACCAATATCTTGAAAGCCCTGTAAAATATTATCTTGCCGTGTTAAAAGAGATTCCAAGATAGCCAATCCATCGCGATCTTCAATCAGTGCATCTTCAATAATATTAGTAATTCAGATAGATGTCCATAGCTCCTTTGCCGCTGGACAGAGGAAAAGTAAATGATGAATATCCTCAGGTCCTGGAAGCATATTGGGCAGCCCGCCGATGTGCCGATGTGGCGATTTGCGAGTATGCACTTAAGAGGGATAATTCCATGGAGCGCCCGCCAAAGAAAAAATTTGATCTTACTTGGGATTTTTATTTGCCAAATAATTTTCCAAACTGGGTATATCGCTGATGATCCTGGTAGTGCAAGTTGTCCCGCTGATGGTCCATACTGGTGCCTCCGTTTCAGGTAATACCTAGACCGGACAGTGTACCTTCCGTGCTTAGTTGCACCCCGGGCAATAAAATCATCAAAACCATGACTATGTGAAGGGATCCGGAGGATGCGACCCACATCCATAAAATTTAAAAGATTGTTGAGAATATCCTCATCCCAAGTGCCAGTGTATGGATTTATAAGATCGCAGACCTTAGTGTAAACTGAATTCTGTATGGGTGAGGTAATCATCCTAGAAGGGCTGCTACTTATCCATGGATCGTTTCAGATGTTAATTTTTTCTTCGGTACCAACCCTCCACAAATAACCTCTTTTGAAGGTAGTCACTCCGGCTAAGATGCTTTGCCACGTGAAAGAGGAACCTGCTTTTGGTCCAGCCTTCAGAATGTCTCCATCTGGGTAGTGTTTTGCACGCAACACTCGTGCACATAGAGATTATGGATCGTTAGTTAGTCTCCACACCTGTTTCGACAACATAGAAAGGTTAAAAGAATGAAAGTCTCTAAAACCCATACCTCCCTCTTTCTTTCTTAGGGTAGCATAACTTTCACCAAGCAAACCAATGCATCGTGTTACTATTGTTATCATCACCCACCAGAATTTCGAGATTGCATCCATCATGTTCTTACAAACACCTTTCGGGATCAAAAAGACCGACATGGCATAGACTAGGATGGCTTGCGCCACTGCTTTCAGAAGAATCTTCTTTCCACCAATAGATAATAACTTTTCCTTCCATCCATTGATTCTTAGAACAATTCTCTCAATAAAGTGTCCGAAGTAATCACTTCTCTCAGCTCCCACCAGCGCGGGAAGGCCTAAATACTTATCCGATAAAGCCTCTGTATCAATATGTAAAGCACATCTGATACTCCCTCTGGTTCAATTAAATTGACGCGCGGCTGTTGATGACGCGTAGAGCACACGCCCATTGGGAACCCCAAGTGGAAGGTGTGATGCGTACAGCAGCAAGTTTCCCTCAGTAAGAAACCAAGGTTTATCGAACCAGTAGGAGTCAAGGGCCACGTGAAGGTTGTTGGTGACAGAGTGTAGTGCGGCGCAACACCAGGGACTCCGGCACCAACGTGGAACCTGCACAACACAATTAAAATACTTTGCCCCCAACGTAACAGTGAGGTTGTCAATCTCACCGGCTTGCTGTAAACAAATGATTAAATGTATGGTGTGGAATTTATGTTTGTTTGCGAAAAACAGTAGAGAACAATGATTGCAGTAGATTGTATTCAGATGTAAAAGAATGGACCGGGGTCCACAGTTCACTAGTGGTGTCTCTCCAATAAGATAAATAGCATGTTGGGTGAACAAATTACAGTTGGGCAATTGACAAATAGAGAGGGCATAACAATGCACATACATCTCATGATGACTACTATGAGATTTACTTGGGCATTACCATAAAGTACATAGACCGCTATCCAACATGCATCTATGCCTAAAAAGTCCACCTTCGGGTTAGCATCCGCACCCCTTCCAGTATTAAGTTGCAAACAATAGACAATTGCATTAAGTATGGTGCGTAATGTAATCAACACAAATATCCTTAGACAAAGCATTGATGTTTTATCCCTAGTGGCAACAGCACATCCACAACCTTAGAACTTTCTGTCACTGTCTGTTATCACCAGAATTTAGCCAGAGCAGGAGATGGGCCGTGATCGACGATGGGCTTAGAGGGCATGTGTATGAAGTGTCTCTGAACCGGCCTTGTGCGTGAATTTGGGCTAGATTTCTCGTGTATTTGTATATTATGGTAGATTTAGAATTAAGAGATAGACTTTAGTCGTACGCAGCTAGGATTACTCCTAAGATAGAAAGTCCACGGACTATAAATATGTATCTAGGGTTATTGAGAAAGGAGGACGATCACGTTCACAACAAATCAATCTAGGCGCATCGCCACCCCTTGTTTCGAGGGTTTCTCCCGGGTAAGCAACATGCTGCCTAGATCGCATCTTGCGATCTAGGCAGTATCCGTTTATTTGTTATTGGTGTTGCTCGTGCTGAAGCCTTTTTGATGGCGAGCAACACCCTTAGATGTTTTGGGGCTGACGTCGATGCTTTCACGATGTACTTGCTTAGCTACGCTACCCCTCGATATCTAGCTGCCCTTACACCTATCTTAGGTGTAAGGGCAACATATTGCTTGTTCTTTATTTAGTAGATCTAATCCGTTATAGTTGTTCCTTGTTCTTCAAGGATTGGTTTGATATCCGCATGGTTAGGCCTTATAAACGGGTTGAATGATCCGGTAGTGCGTAAGGCGTGGTTTATTAAGCCCTAGAGGGATTGTTCCGGGGATCAACTTCATGTTGGTTTTTAGGCCTCTTTAGGGCTGGTTTTCCATCATCTTACGTATCTGCTAGGCTCAACTACACGTAGGATGTTCCGGTTATGCGGTGAAAACCCTAGATTATCGTAGATTAGTTTAGCTTGATATTGACATAGCATGATCCCCATGTCATTATAAATCTAACGTGAACCATGGGGCAATCGGCTCTTTGAGCCGATCCACAGGGCAACCTAAGAGCCGATCGGGGCTCGTATTTATTAATGTTTACGTGTTTTCCATGCAGGAAACTAGTCGAAGCAAATCCATCACCTTCCTGACCAGGTATAGGTCAGGTAGCACGCCCTCGCAAACGCCAGGACGTGTGCCGGAGCATTGCGGGCCGTTGCCCGAGGGACCAGGATCCACCGCAGTCCTGGGAGCCTCCCGGCTCTATGGTGTTGCCCGTCGCTGCTCGCCGGTGGGTTTTGGTAGGCAACACATTCTAGCACGCCCGGTGGGACCCTCTACAACAACAACTACGTCGACATCTGCAGCAACCATGTCAAAAGCCGCCGATGAGGTGGTGGGCGAACCAGTCACGTACGCCAATCTGCCTGAAGAGCAAAAGAAGAAATATGATGAATGTAAGCCATCTTGGAAGCCGATCTCATCGGCTCCTTCATGAGGACCCGTTCACATGGCATAAGGTGGAAGGGGTTCTCCCCTGAAGGTGTTCTGGATGAAGTGGACCTGTCTACCCCTTCAGAGGAACGCACCGTAGCTCGCGCCAGGAACTTAATTACATGGTGGCTCATTCTCTACACCGCCATTCTGAGAGCTTGGTGAACGCTTTCGAGCGCGTTGCGGTTCGTGTGGTGCAGGAAATCATGAAGCATCAGTATTCTCCGTCAGGACCTACCCTAGGAACTCACCAGGGAGAGATACCGTTCCAAATCAAACCGCCGCTACCATTCGCGCTTGCGGCCCCGCAGCCACAGGGTTCACCGGCGTACGTCGTCTACAAGGATGGAGGCGATCCTAGCAATTGCCAATTCCTGTATGAGCCGCTTAAGGAGATCTCACATGGATACGTGTGCACATACGTGCCGGACTGCAATACTTTGGCGCGCACGAACCAGATTGCACCAGCAGGGGTTTCTGGAGCAGACGCCGATAAGCAGGCGTGGCTAGCTAAATATGACACCGGAACAAGTCACGAGAGCTCGGTCCCTACAGCTAATACCATGGAACAAATCAGCACCATCTTGAGAGATCAGTTCGGCATCCTGCCGAAGAGGAAAACAATCGGCTATTCCAAGCCGTACCCGGACGAGTATGACTTGATCCCGCTGCCACCCAAATATCGGCTCCCTGAATTCTCAAAATTCAATGGAGCGGAAGGGTCTAGCTCAATAGAGCACGTGAGCCGATATTTGGCACAGCTGGGCATGATTTCAGCATCAAATCCCCTACGTGTAAGGTTTTTTGCACAATCTCTCACGGGATCAGCCTTTGGTTGGTACACCTCGTTGCCACCAAACTCAGTCCGAACGTGGAAGCAACTGGAGGAGCAGTTTCATGTGCAATATCACTCAGAAGCTACCGAAGCTGGCATTTCCGATCTAACACAAAGTGCGCGAGCGGGAGAAACCGTGTCGAATATATTCAACGTTTCGGAACCGTTAGGAACCGATGTTATTCGGTTCGTTTAACCGAAAAAGAAGCGGTCGATTTGGCAGCATTGGGCCTCGCAACGCCGATCAAGGATCTGGCTTTCCACGTAGAGTACAGTTCACTGTCGCACATGGTCCAGAAACTCACATTGTATGAGCAGCGGCACCCTGAATTGTACCAAGACAAGTTCAAGCGTCCGGTAGGCCTGGTCGAGATGGAAGAAGCTGAAGATTCTGCAGCAGACCTGGAGGTGGCCGTAGCTGAATGGGCTCGGGGGGCAAATCCCGTGTCCTACAAATGGGTGAAACCACAAGGGCCTGCAAAAGGGTTTGACTTCGATGTGAGCAAAGCTGAGCAGATATTTGATCTATTGCTTAAGGAAAAACAGCTGAAGTTACCCGAAGGCCATAAAATCCCCACGGCGCAAGAAATGAACGGGAGGCCGTACTGCAAGTGGCATCACTCGTTCACCCATACCACCAATGACTGCAAGGGGTTTTGCCAGCAGATCCAAGCGGCGATAGAACAAGGCCGATTGCTCTTTGGTCAGTTCGCCATGAAGGTGGACACACAGCCGTTTCCTGGCGTCAACATGGTGGAACCCAATCACTCCGTGAGGCGTCGGCTAGATTTCTCGTTCGATGTTAACATGGCAGGGCCTGTATGCCCCCATGGCAAGGATAAAGAAGAAAGCAGTCACTCCCGCGGCAAGGAAAAAGAGGAGGCCGACCCACGCGACCGGCCCCGATATGATGATATACGGTACCTCACCGAGGAACAAGTGAGAAGCGTGCGATATGAACGACCACTCTCCACGCATCTCCTTAACAAATATGAGTATCAGTATGACCGACGTCGGCAGTATGACAGGGATGATGAGAGACATCATCGGTCTGATGTAGACAATGGAAGACGTCGTCGGTTTAGAGACGACAAAGGATATGAGCACCGCGCTAAGGGGAGGTCAAGGGAGCAGGAAGACATGGATAGACACTGGGACTGTCCTTTCTTTAAGCACTGCTGGGACACAGGAATGAGCCGATTGCCCACAATCGACAACTGCCCGGAGTGTAGACGGCAGAAGAAGGACGCAGGAGAAGTTTCGGTTTTCAAGTGTCTAGGGCCTCTCCCACCACAGAACAAGCGAGCTGAGTCATCTCAAGATGAAGACTTTGAGGAGTCAGAAGATGAAGAAGAGGACAGATATCACCGGCCAAGGTGGTGTCCTGATGGACTCAGCCACTCCCAAAAGCGTAGGGTTTAACGGCTACGTAGCTTGGAGCAAGCCGAGGCGCAATACCTGCACACGTTGAGGAAAGCGCGGCCCGATCTGGCCGTGAAGATTCAGCAAACTTTGGACGAGGAGAGTCGTCCACAGAAGAAAGTGTGGCTCCCCAAGCAAGTAAAAGCCGATGCGAGTGCATCGGGTGGCACAAACATGGTGTTCATACTCCCGTCGGAGTTCCGTCCGCCAGGAATTGAAGAAGTGCCGATAGCACAGTTTGATTGCGGTCCACGGCCAGTCATCTTTGAAAAGCCACGAGAGAAGGGCTACAAACACATGAAGGCCCTGTACCTAAAAGGTTATATCAATGGGCAGCCTGTCGGCAGAATGTTGGTTGACACGGGGGCGGCAGTCAATATAATGTCATATTCCATGCTACGGCGTTTGGGACGCTCTAGTGCAGACTTGATCAAGACCAACGTCACACTGAACGACTTCAACGGCCAAGCATCAGGTACGCAAGGCGTTCTGAACGTGGATCTAACCGTAGGCCAAAAGACCATCTCAACAACGTTCTTCATCGTCGACAGCAAAAGCACCTACGCTGTCCTACTAGGGAGGGATTGGATTCACGCCAACTGCTGCATTCCATCTACAATGCACCAAAAGCATGTTGGCACGAGGTTTTGTCGGAGGCTTTGTGGGCTTATCGCATGTCATGTCATGGAGCGGTAAAAACCTCGCCATACCATCTGGTCTACGGACAAGAAGCCGTGTTACCCTGGGAAATCATAGCTGGCTCGAGGCGGATTACGTTTTAGAATGATTTAACAACGGAAGAATATGATGCCCTGATGAGTGATAGCATTGAGGATGTCACAGAACTTAGACTTTGGTCGCTTGAGAAGATTAAAGAGAACAAAGCCAAGGTAGCTCGTGCGTATAATAAGAAGGTGAAGCCAAAGGAGTTCCACGTTGGCGATCTAGTATGGGAAGTTGTGTTGCCGTTGGGGACTAAAGATAAAGTATATGGTAAATGGTCTTCAAATTGGCACGGGCCGTACATAGTTGACCAAGTCTTGAAGGGTAACGCATACATGCTCGAGGAGTTGAGCGGCGAAAAGTTCCCAGTGGCTGTCAATGGCCAACATCTCAAGAAATATTTCCCGAGTATGTGGGATGATGGACAGGAAAATATGGGGGCCGATGCATGAATCGGCCAGTAAAAAAAATCTAAAAAAAACACAGCCGGTGCACTGACATCGACTTTAGAACTGAAAAGCCGATGCGGGGCCATCGACTATAGAGGAACAACTGTCACAAGCAAGTATCAGGTCACCATTCGAATTTTGGGACTGGCCTTGTTGGCGTTTTAGGTAAAGACCGATGTATTGCCATCGGCTTTTTGAGCAACGATTTATTTTGATAATCGGAAGAATTAAGCATGGAATCCTTCTTCATTGATTTAAAAGGGGATTTCTTACAAAGAGGAGCCGATTGCTCAGGAAAGGAAGAACAAAAGGAGAACAGATTGCTACTACTAGTCCTATGCTAGTAGTCCCTACTCTAAGGGCCGTCGCTGCCCTCGTCGTCGCCGTCGTAGCCGCCGTCGGTGCTGCTGTTGGCGAGCTCCTCGTCGCTGCTGCCGTAGCCCTCGGCAGGGGCTTCTTCCTCCTCATCGTCGTCGTCTTCATCGTCTTCTGACCAGGCGCGGAAGCGCTTCGCCGGCGGCTCGTCGGAGGAGGTGTCGTCCTCCTCTTCCTCCTCTTCGTCGGAGGAGGTGTTGTCCTCCTCGTCCTCCTCTTCCTCCTCCTCGTCGGAGGAGGCGAAGTCACCCCAGGAGAAGAGGTCATCCTCACTCTCCGCCTCCAGTTCCCCGTCGACGAGGAACCGGAGGTCGTCCTCCCCGTCGGTCAGGGGCAAATCACCATCTGACCCGATGAAGGCCAGGGGTGGGCCATCTGGCACGAAGTCGAAGTCCCACTCCTGCTTATCCCAATGCTCGGGAGCGCGCCTATTGTACGCCTCCATCTGGTTGTACTCTGGGATCGGCTCACTCGAGGAAGAGGACTGGAAGGAGAGAGCCGATGAAGCAGAGGAGGAGGATGAGTCCATGGTGTAGAGGAGGGCTTTTCGGCGGCTAGTACTGAGCAGGGGGATGAAGAAGCGAGTTGCTCGACGCGGTTAAATAAAAGGGGATATAGTGGAGATTTAATGTTGTGGCGATTTCCGAGGGAATGGTGCCAAAACTGTCAAATCATACAGAGAAGTTGAGAAGGCAAGGCATCATGATGAAGGATACTGCGACGGTTCTGCTCTGTCACGACATGACCCTACGAAGAAAGAACAGAGTGGTTTTGAAATTATCATTACCAAAACCAGGGGGGGCATGTGTTATCACCAGAATTTAGCCAGAGCAGGAGATGGGCCGTGATCGACGATGGGCTTAGAGGGCATGTGTATGAAGTGTCTCTGAACCGGCCTTGTGCGTGAATTTGGGCTAGATTGCTCGTGTATTTGTATATTATGGTAGATTTAGAATTAAGAGATAGACTTTAGTCGTACGCAGCTAGGATTACTCCTAAGATAGAAAGTCCACGGACTATAAATATGTATCTAGGGTTATTGAGAAAGGAGGACGATCACGTTCACAACAAATCAATCTAGGCGCATCGCCACCCCTTGTTTCGAGGGTTTCTCCCGGTAAGCAACATGCTGCCTAGATCGCATCTTGCGATCTAGGCAGTATCCGTTTATTCGTTATTGGTGTTGCTCGTACTGAAGCCTTTTTGATGGCGAGCAACACCCTTATCTTAGATGTTTTGGAGCTGACGTCGATGCTTTCACGATGTTAGGTGTAAGAGCATCTCCAGTCGCGTCCCCCAAACCGTCCCCCAAACCGCGCCGGATTGAGCGTTTGGGGGACGTGTTTTGCTCGTGCCGCGTTTGGGGGACGTCGCTCCCCAGCCGCGTCCCCCAAACGCCGCCCCCAAATGAATATTTGTGCAGGAAAATAAAGGTTTTCATTCAATTTTGATTATATATTACAAAGTTTGAATGAAAACGGCTAGATTTCATCTAAACCTAGGCTACCGACCGCCCGGCGCGCGCGTTCGACGGCCCCGCCCCGTCGTCGCCTCCCCTACGCCGCAGCTCCTCCTGCGCGCGCCTCCTCTCCTTGCGTTCGGCGGTGGCCGGACGGTGCCGCTCCCGCCGATAGTCCTCCTCCGCCCTCCCCTCGCCGGGCCGGCAGGAGGGAGAGCTCGACGGCGCGACGAATCTGCGCCTCTTCGCGGGCACGGGCGTCGTCCCGGAGCTTCTTCTCCGACTCGAAGGACTCGACGAGGGCGCGTTGCTGATCGGCCGTCTCGTCCGGGTGCGGGGCATCGTCGTCGGACCGGTCGAAGTCGCCGCCGCCGTCGTCGTCCTCCACCTCGGTCTCCTCCGCCTCGGCCTCCTCCTCCATTGGCGCCTCCTCCTCCACATCCGTTGGCGCCTCCATCATCGCCGCCGCATACGCGTCGGCCACCGCCAATCGCTCCGCCCGCCTCCCCCATAGCGCCGTAAGCGCCGACTCCCGCCGCCGACGCTCCTACGCCGTCGCTCGCTGCTCGGAGCTCGATCGACTCACGCCGCCGGCGCTCGATCGAGTCACGCCGTTCACGGAACAGCGCCGCCGCTCATCGCGCCGGCGCTCGTCGGCCCATCGCTGCTCCATGTCCTCCCGGAACCGGCGCCGCCGCGCCTCTTGTCCCGTCGAGGCGTCGAACGCCGCAACGGTGTCGCACCGCTGCTCCCGCCACGCTGCTGCCGCCGCGGCCTCCTCAGCGCGCGGAGGCGAGGGGCGGAGAACGCCGCAAGATCCGCCGCCCGCTGCGCCTCACGCCGCTGGCGGGCCTCCTCCTCGAGTGCCTCCTCGAGTGCCGCACGCCGCTGCCGGCTCGTCAATGGAGGAGACGGCGGTGGAGGGAAGTGGCCATCGCCGGGCGGTTCGCCATTGCCACCGGTGATGGAGGAGACGGCCGTGGAGCGACGAGGGCTGTGTTTGTTGCCGGCGGGGTGTGGTGGCTACCATTGATGAGCCGGGAGACCTTTTATAGACGCCGGCGTCGGGAAGAAAGCGCGGGAACAGACGAGAAGAGGCGGGAAGATCGCGCGGGAACGGGCGGTGGCGTGCGAACGCCGGCGACGCGTGGAGGCCGCGCAGCACCGACGAGACGTCTCGCCTGCCCCTCGGTCGCCATTAAGGCAAAGATGCCGCCGTGTGTCACTGCGCGCGAATAACTTCCGTCGCGAGGTAGGCGACGGTTAGGTTAAAATTAATCGTGCCGCCGACGCGTCGGCCCCGCCACTCCCCGCCTCGCTTTCGTTGTGTCCGGCGTCCCCGGAGCGTCCCCCGTGGGACGGGGACGGGCTCGGGCGCCGGACACCGTATCGGGCCGCGCCGGACAAAAATGGGCTTTGGGGGACGCGGCTGGAACGCTTTTTTTGTCCGGCGCGCCCCAAATCGCTTTGGGGGACGGTTTGGGGGACGCGACTGGAGATGCTCTAAGGGTAGCATCTTGCTTGTTCTTTATTTAGTAGATCTAATCCGTTATATTTGTTCCTTGTTCTTCAAGGATTGGTTTGATATCCGCATGGTTAGGCCTTATAAACGGGTTGAATGATCCGGTAGTGCGTAAGGCGTGGTTTATTAAGCCCTAGAGGGATTGTTCCGGGGATCAACTTCATGTTCGTTTTTAGGCCTCTTTAGGGCTGGTTTTCCATCATCTTACGTATCTGCTAGGCTCAACTACGCGTAGGATGTTCCGGTTATGCGGTGAAAACCCTAGACTATCGTAGATTAGTTTAGCTTGATATTGACATAGCATGATCCCCATGTCATTATAAATCTAACGTGAACCATGGGGCAATCGGCTCTTTGAGCCGATCCACAGGGCAACCTAAGAGCCGATCGGGGCTCGTATTTAATGTTTACGTGTTTGCCATGCAGGAAACTAGTCGAAGCAAATCCATCACCTTCCTGACCAGGTATAGGTCAGGTGGCACGCCCTCGCAAACGCCAGGACGTGTGCCGGAGCATTGCGGGCCGTTGCCCGAGGGACCAGGATCCACCGCAGTCCTGGGAGCCTCCCGGCTCTACGGTGTTGCCCGTCGCTGCTCGCCGGTTGGTTTTGGTAGGCAACACTGTCTCAGATTCAATGGAGGCATGAACCCACTATCGAGCATAAATACTCCCTGTTGGAGTCCCAAGTATCAACTTGGCCAGAGCCTCTACTAGCAACGGAGATCATGCAAGATCATAAACAACACATATATGATAGATTGATAATCAACTTGACATAGTAATCCATATTCATCGGATCCCAACAAACACAACATGTAGCATTACTAATAGACGATCTTGATCATGATAGGCAGCTCACAAGATCTAACATGATAGCACAAGAGGAGAAGAAAACCATCTAGCTACTGCTATGGACACATAGTCCAAGGGTGAACTACTCACACATCAGTCCGGAGGTGATCATGGTAATGTAGAGTCCTCCGGGAGATGATTCCCCTCTCCGGCAGGGTGCCGGAGGCGATCTCCTGAATCCCCCGAGATGGGATTGGCGGCGGCGGCATCTCTGGAACTTTTTCCGTATCGTGGCTCTCGGTGATAGGGTTTTTGCGACGGAGAATTTAAGTAGGCTGAAGGGCAGAGTCGGAGGAGGCACGAGGGGCCCACACCACAGGCCGGCGCGGGCCCCTCCTTGGCCGCGCCGCCCTGTGGTTTGGACACCTCGTGGCCCCACTTCGTATGCTCTTCGGTCTTCTGGAAGCTCCGTGGAAAAATAAGACCCTGTGCGTTGATTTCGTCCAATTCCGAGAATATTTCCTTTGTAGGATTTCTGAAACCAAAAATAGCAGAAAACAGGAACTGGCGCTTCGGCATCTTGTTAATAGGTTAGTGCCGAAAAATGAATATAAATGATATAAAGTGTATATAAAACATGTGAGTATTGTCATAAAAGTAGCATGGAACATAAGAAATTATAGATACGTTTGAGACGTATCAAGCATCCCCAAGCTTAGTTCCTACTCGCCCTCGAGTAGGTAAACGATAACAAGGATAACTTCTGAAGTGACATGCTATCATAATCTTGATCAATACTATTGTAAAGCATATGAGATGAATGAAGTGATTTGAAGCAGTGGTAAAGATAATGACTAAACAACTGAATCATATAGCAAAGACTTTTCATGAATAGTACTTTCAAGACAAGCATCAATAAGATTTGCATAGGAGTTAACTCATAAAGCAATAAATTCTTAGTAGAAAGTTTTGAAGCAACACACAGGAAGATATAAGTTTCAGCTGTTGCTTTCTACTTCAACATGTATATCTCATGGATAATTGTCAACACAAAGTAATATGATGAATGCAAATAAGCAAGTATGTAGGAATCAATGCACACAGTTGACACAAGTGTTTGCTTCTAAGATAGAAGGAAATAGGTAAACTGACTCAACATAAAGTAAAAGAATGGGCCCTTCGCAGAGGGAAGCATGGATTACTGTTTTTGTGCTAGAGCTTTTCATTTTGAAAACATAGAAACAATTTTGTCAACGGTAGTAATAATTCATTGTGTTATGCATAAGATGTCCTATAAGTTGCAAGCCTCATGCATAGAATACCAATAGTGCTCGCACCTTGTCCTAATTAGCTTGGATTTACATGGATTATCATTGCATAACATATGTTTCAACCAAGTGTCACAAAGGGGTACCTCTATGCCACCTGTACAAAGGTCCAAGGAGATAGATCGCATTTGATTTCTCGTTTTTGATAGATCTCAACTTAGGACATCCATACCGGGACAACATAGACAACAGATAATGGACTCCTCTTTTAATGCTTAAGCATTCAACAACAGATAATATTCTCATAAGAGATTTGAGGATTAATGTCCAAACTGAAACTTCCACCATGATTCATGGCTTTAGTTAGCGGCCCAATGTTCTTCTCTAACAATATGCATACTCAAACCATTTGATCATGATAAATCACCCTTACTTCAGACAAGACGAACATGCATATCAACTCACATGATATTCAACAAAGGTGTAATAGTTGATGGCGTCCCCAGAAATATGGTTACCGCTCAACAAGCAACTTATAAGAAATAAGACACATAAGCTACATATTCAATACCACAATAGTTTTTAAGGCTATTTTTTTCCCATGAGCTATGTATTGCAAAGACAAGGAATGAAATTTTTAAAGGTAGTGATACGTCCCAAACGTATCTATAATTTCTTATGTTCCATGCTACTTTTATGATGATACTCACATGTTTTATACACATTATATGTCATTATTACGCATTTTACGGCACTAACCTATTGACGAGATACCGAAGAGCCGCTTGTCGTTTTCTGCTGTTTTTGGTTTCGTAAATCCTAGTAAGGAAATATTCTCGAATTGGACGAAATCAACGCCCAGGGGCCTATTTTTCCACGAAGCTTCCAGAAGTCCGAGGGAGAGACGAAGTGGGGCCACGAGGCGCCGCCACAACAGGGCGGCGCGGCCCAGGTGCTGGTCGCGCGGCCCTGGCGTGCGGGGCCCTCGTGTGGCCCCCTGACCTGCCCTTCCGCCTACTTAAAGCCTTCATCGCGAAACCCCCAGTACCGAGAGCCACGATACGGAAAACCTTCCAGAGACGCCGCCGCCGCCAATCCCATCTCGGGGGATTCAGGAGATCGCCTCCGCACCCTGCCGGAGAGGGGAATCATCTCCGCGAGGTCTCTTCATTGCCATGATCGCCTCCGGATCGATGTGTGAGTAGTTCACCCCTGGACTATGGGTCCATAGCAGTAGCTAGATGGTCGTCTTCTCCCCATTGTGCTATCATGTTAGATCTTGTGAGCTTCCTATCATGATCAAGGTCATCTATCTGTAATCCTTCATGTTGTGTTTGTTGGGATCCGATGAATATTGAATACTATGTCAAGTTGATTATCAATCTATCAAATATGTTATTTATGTTCTTGCATGCTCTCCGTTGCTAGTAGAGGCTCTGGCCAAGTTGATACTTGTGACTCCAAGAGGGAGTATTTATGCTCGATAGTGGGTTCATGCCTCCATTAAATCTCGGACAGTGACAGAAAGTTCTAAGGTTGTGGATGTGCTGTTGCCACCAGGGATAAAACATCGATGCTTTGTCTAAGGATATTTGTGTTGATTACATTACGCACCATACTTAATGCAATTGTCTGTTGTTTACAACTTAATACTGGAGGGGGTTCGGATGATAACCTCGAAGGTGGACTTTTTAGGCATAGATGCATGCTCGGATAGCGGTCTATGTACTTTGTCGTAATGCCCCGATTAAATCTCATAGTACTCATCATGATATATGTATGTGCATTGTTATGCATTCTTTATTTGTCAATTGCCCAACCGTAATTTGTTCACCCAACATCTCGCTATCTTATGGGAGAGACACCGCTAGTGAACCGTGGACCCCGGTCATATTCTTTACATCCGAAATACAAACCGCTGCAATTGTTCTTTACCGTTCTTCGCAAACAACCATCATCATCCACACTATACATCTAATCCTTTGTTTACAGGCAAGCCGGTGAGATTGACAACCTCGCTGTTACGTTGGGGCAAAGTTCTGTGATTGTGTTGTGCAGGTTCCACGTTGGCGCCGGAATCCCTGGTGTTGCGCCGCACTACACTCCTCCACCATCAACCTTCAACGTGCTTCTTGGCTCCTCCTGGTTCGATAAACCTTGGTTTCTTTCTGAGGGAAAACTTGCTACTGTACGCATCACACCTTCCTCTTGGGGTTCCCAACGGACGTGTCGATCGCACGCATCGGGTAGCACTCAAGTAATTTACTTTGGAATGGCAGAGAAATACCATGTAGTAGGTAGGTATGGTGGACACAAATGGCATAGTTTTTGGCTCAAGGATTTGGATGCACGAGAAGTATTCCCTCTCAATACAAGGCTTTGGCTAGCAAGGTTGTTTGAAGCAAACACAAGTATGAACCGGTACAGCAAAACTTATATAAGAACATATTGCAAGCATTATAAGACTCTACACTATCTTCCTTGTTGTTCAAACACCTCACCAGAAAATATCTAGACTTTAGATAGACCAATCATGCAAACCAAATTTCAACAAGCTCTATGGTAGTTCTTCATTAATAGGTGCAAATTACATGATGCAAGAGCTTAAACATGATCTATTTGAGCACAACAATTGCCAAGTATCAAATTATTCAAGACAATATACTAATTACCACATGAAGCATTTTCTGTTTCCAACCAAATAACAATGAACGAAGCAGTTTCAACCTTTGCCATGAACATTAAAAGTAAAGCTAAGAACACCAGTGTTCATATGAACGAGCGGAGCGTGTCTTTCTCCCACACAAAGAATTCTAGGATCCGATTTTATTCAAAAAAAAACAAAAACAAAAACATACAGACGCTCAAAGTAAAGCACATAAGATGTGATGGAATAAAAATATAGTTTCACTAGAGGTGACCTGATAAGTTGTCGATGAAGAGGGGATGCCTTGGGCATCCCCAAGCTTAGATGCTTGAGTCTTCTTGAAATATGCAGGGATGAACCACGGGGGCATCCCCAAGCTTAGATTTTTTCACTCTTCTTGATCATATTGTATCATCCTCCTCTCTTGACCCTTGAAAACTTCCTCCACACCAAACTCAAAACAAACTCATTAGAGGGTTAGTGCATAATCAAAAATTCACATATTCAGAGGTGACATAATCATTCTTAACACTTCTGGACATTGCACAAAGCTACTGAAAGTTAATGGAACAAAGAAATCCATCCAACATAGCAAAATAGGCAATGCGAAATAAAAGGCAGAATCTGTCAAAACAGAACAGTCTGTAAATACGAATTTTTCAGGGAACTTAACTTGCTCAGATGAAAAATCTCAAATTGAATGAAAGTTGCGTACATATCTGAGGATCACGCACATAAATTGGCAGTTTTTTCTGAGTTACCTACAGACGGGGCTACTCAATTTCGTGACAGCAAGAAATCTGTTTCTGCGCAGTAATCCAATTCTAGTATCAACCTTACTATCAAAGACTTTACTTGGCACAACAATGAAATAAAATAAAGATAAGGAGAGGTTGCTATAGTAGTAACAACTTCCAAGACTCAAATATAAAACAAAAGTGCAGAAGTAAAATAATGGGTTGTCTCCCATAAGCGCTTTTCTTTAACGTCTTTCAGCTAGGCGCAGAAAGTGTGAATCAAGTATTATCGAGAGATGAAGCATTAACATCACAACTTTCACAATTTGTCACAATAGGTATATTAGATGCTTCATCATCCATAGTGGTACTAAGGGCTTTGTCAATTTTAGGCCTATAATAGTTTTTTGGCTTAGGCACCTTAGAGACATACATGAACTTTTGCTCCTTACCCACATAAGCTTTCTCCTTAAACTTAAGAGAAGAAAAAGTTGAACCCAAGGTTCCTATAGCTTCTTCAAGTTCACTAATCCTATGGGTTTGATTATCATGAGTAGCACAAGTTTCTAAGAAGGCAATTCTCTCATTAATTCCACCTAGAGATTTATCAAGTTTATCAGTGTTATTAAGTAATATTCCCAATTTAGTCTTAATACTTGGAAGATTTTGCTCTATGGTCTCCAACTTTTTCATTACATCTTCAAGAGAAATTTCAATTTTAGCTTCATTAACAGGTGGTATTCCAACTAGACTCTCAATAATGCAACTAGCTTCTAAAGCAGGGGTGCCTAGGAAATTACCTCCCGCAAGAGTATCAAGAACATAATTATTCCAGCTAGAGATACCAACATAAAAGTTCCTAAGTAGGATAATAGTGGAGTGTTTCTTAGTGCACCTATGATGAGCATCACTAATTCTATACCAAGCATCTTTAAAACTTTCTCCCCCTTGATGCTTAAACGAACGAACTTCAACTTCGGGATTACTCATTTTTAGCAGTAGTAAATAAAGCAAACTAAATAAGGTAAAGTAAATGCAAGTAACTAATTTTTTTGTGTTTTTGATATAAAGAACGCAAACAAGACAGTAAATAAAGTAAAGCAAGTAACTAATTTTTTTGTATTTTTGATATAGAGAAAGCAAACAAAGCAGTAAATAAAATAAAGTAAAGCAAGACAAAAACAAAGTAAAGAGATTGGATGTGAGAGACTCCCCTTGCAGCGTGTCTTGATCTCCCCGGCAATGGCGTCAGAAATTTAGCTTGATGACGCGTAGAGCACACGTCCGTTGGGAACCCCAAGTGGAAGGTGTGATGCGTATAGCAGCAATTTCCCTCAGTAAGAAACCAAGGTTTATCGAACCAGTAGGAGTCAAGGGCGACGTGAAGGTTGTTGGTGACGGAGTGTAGTGCGACGCAACACCAGGGATTCCGGCGCCAACGTGGAACCTGCACAACACAATCAAAATACTTTGCTCCAACGTAATAGTGAGGTTGTCAATCTCATTGGCTTGCTGTAAACAAAGGATTAAATGTATGGTGTGGAAAATGATGTTTGTTTGCGAAGAACAGTAGAGAACAATGATTGCAGTAGATTGTATTCAGATGTAAAAGAATGGACCGGGGTCCACAGTTCACTAGTGGTGTCTCTCCAATAAGATAAATAGCATGTTGGGTGAACAAATTACAGTTGGGCAATTGACAAATAGAGAGGGCATAACAATGCACATACATATCATGATGACTACTATGAGATTTACTTGGGCATTACGACAAAGTACATAGACCGCTATCCAGCATGCATCTATGCCTAAAAATTCCACCTTCGGGTTAGCATCCGCACCCTTCCAGTATTAAGTTGCAAACAACAGACAATTGCATTAAGTATTGTGCGTAATGTAATCAACACAAATATCCTTAGACAAAGCATTGATGTTTTATCCCTAGTGGAAACAACATATCCACAACCTTAGAACTTTCTGTCACTGTCCCAGATTCAATGGAGGCATGAACCCACTATCGAGCATAAATACTCCCTCTTGGAGTCACAAGTATCAACTTGGCCAGACCTCTACTAGCAACGGAGAGCATGCAAGATCATAAACAACACATATATGATAGATTGATAATCAACTTGACATAGTATTCCATATTCATCGGATCCCAACAAACACAACATGTAACATTACAAATAGACGATCTTGATCATGATAGGAAGCTCACAAGATCTAACATGATAGCACAAGAGAAGTGTCAACACCCGGGTTTTTAAGTCCAGATGCCTATTATGCCATTCATCGCAATCCCATGAATATTGTTTTTTGTGAGACATAATAGTTAAGTAGCATAGAGTCATCATTCATTACAATACCAACATAGTCATTACACAAACAGGATCACATGATCCAGTCTCATTACAACACTTGATCTATTGATCATTACACAAATAAGTAGCGGAAGCGAAGTAGTAGTGGACTATGTATTCCACGTGCAACGCTTGACATTAGAAGCTCCTAGTTGTGGTAGACGTCCTGCTGGTCGTCATCCTCGTACCGCTGCTCGGCTTCATAGTCTGGCCATTTGAATAGCCAGGGACAAAGCCGTGAGTACTTTCAAGTACTCGCAAACTAATACTAATGTAAGTACTGACATTGCTATTGAGAGTGTTCTAAGCTCTAAGGTTATTTGCATAAAGCCAATTTTAGTTGAGAAACATTTTAGTAAACAACTCCTCATGTGCTAACTAACTCAAGTGGGAACATTAGTGTCATTCCCACAACTCTGTTGTGATTCAAATTCCAAGTCACCGATCAAGTTTAAATTCACAAGTCAAAAAGATATAAATTCTGATGACGGAAACAGTATGGCCTTTCCAACTGTCCATGACCGCGGACGCGGCTATTCGAATAGGTTTACACTCTGCAGAGGTTGCACACTTGTGCCACAACATTTGATTACATCCGTCAGGGATAACCCCGAATAATCGTAACTCAGTACGCGGATCATCAACCGTTAACCTTTCACTTACACACCCTAGTATAGGCACCTCTCCCCATGAGATTGGCCTCCCGGTGATATCCAACTGTTATCCCGGGAACTGCACAGGGCTTGGCCGTATAATTCACCTCAATTCACGTCATTTCACTTTCAACGGAGGCAGTCTCGGCATAACCTCTATTACGCTTGTTTAGAGGGAACCCATACTAAGACACATAAATTTCCAGCTAAGCCTTACCCATAATCAGGTATTGTGGGGGTACTCAAAAATTGGAATGGTATCGCATCCAAGACAGTCATCAGTTTTTAGCCATTTCACCAAGTCAAGTTCATGTCATATTCACCTTCAAAATCTTTCAATGGAAATGACTCATCATTCCAAGGTTTTCACCATCATCATTTCACAGACACATGTTCCCATCTAGAGTAGTCAATTTTAAATTTAGCACTAGCATCTAAGTATGAGGGGTGCTAAATAACTTGCTTTTCTTCTAGGCTAAGTTTGATACTCTTGTACTAATCCAAAATTAACCAAGTGAATCATAAATCAAAAAGTACTTTGATAAAACAAAAGTAATAAAGCTTGTAAAGTAAAACTTGGAAAATAGGATCATGTACATAAAGTAAATGGGTAATGCCTTGCTCATGGTGATCTTTGCACTTTGCAAGAGTATTATCTTGCCTTGGTTGGGGAATTGGTCAAAGTGGTCTTCTTCTCCTTGGAAGTAGACCTCCTCCTCCTCTTGATACTCCTCGGTACTAGCGTCTAAAATACGAATACGGGGTACACAATCATCATACCAAACTTATTTACTAAACTAGGCACACACATGATTCACACAACTTAACTAGCATCACACATTACTATTAATTTGGTGGATGTGTTTTCTTATTTAAGAAAAATAATTTCCTCTCATACTAATTTAGGTGTTACTTTTAATTATTTAGAGAAATAATTTCCTCTCATTATCTGATTAAGATTTAATTTCTCTCATGAATAATATATGACCTAGGTTGACCAAAGTCAACCTCTTCATATTTATCATTTAAGAAAAATTATTTAAATGAGGTGGAGCACCTCATGCAATTTAATCCTAACATGGTAAGATTTAATATCATCAAACAATTCACATGAGACCTAAATGACCAGAGTCTCTATCTCATTTTGAAAGGTTTGTGACAAGATTTAAATGAGAGAAAAACTCCCATATGAGTTATTAATAGTTTTGGACAATAACTTTGACTAGAATTAGCCATATAGTCCTTTAATTAAACTAGGCCATGATCATTCAAAGTAAGCATGGCATATTTTTTCAGAAACAATTAGTACAAGTGTAAAGTGATTTATAGGAGTTGGAATTAACTTAAAAGCATTTGTGGTTGATTTTTAATAATTATTCTAAGGCAGAAAAGTCCATGCCTTGTTTATTTTCCTACTTTAATTCTAAAATAGATCTAGGGTTCAAACCAGTGGTATTGTGTAGAAAGAATTCTAAGCTTTCCAAAAATATAAAATTTGTAAAAATTTGCCAAGTAGATTTGTCCCTATTAAAATTTAAAGTTAACATTAGATTGCATTATTTCTCTATTTTGAATTTTTGAATTTGAAACGTGGGCTGGCGGGAAAATAAAAGGGAAGTGCAGTGCGAGAGAGAGATGGGCCGGCCCAGCTTCACAACAGGCCAGCTGACAAGGTGGGGGCCACCTGTCTGTGGGCTGAAGTGAGCGAAACGGTACGGGGAAGTGATGGCCGTGCGATTAGAGAGGAGATCGACGGCTGAGAGGGGTCGTCTTCTCCGGCGAGAGGAAGGCTTACGGGAGGCGGAGGTAGGGGGTCGGAGAGGTCGTCGGAGCTCCGACGATCGTCGGAGTTGTGCGCCGCGACATTGGAGTAGATGAGGAAGCTCCTGGAAGCAGTTGCGTCGTCAGGGGCGGCCTCCTTCTCCGGCGAGCTTCGGCTACTGTGGGCGGCGACGATCTTGCAATTGGAGCGGTGCGGTGGCTAATCGAGCGAGGTGAGTGGTCGAGGAGAGGCTGTGTGAGGAGGGGAAGCTGAGGGCGTGCTCAATTTGAGAGGAGGAGTCCTCCTTTTATAGCGGAGGGAGGTGGCCGTGGCGCTCGGCTAGGGTCGCCGTCGTCGTCGCCGTTCCAGGGCTGCGAAGAGGCAAGGAGTGGGCGCGTACGATTGCTGGTGTCCTGGCGAAGCTGACGCGCGTGATGGTGGTGAAGACGAGGCTCGGACGAGATGGTGAGGTTGACGAGAGCTTGCAGGCCGTGGCGGACGGTCGTCGACGCGGTCGTCGCCTGCGGCGTTCCCGCGGGCAGGTGGCCGTGTCCAGGCGGTGCAGGGTGAGGTGAGGCGTCGACTAGCGCAGAGAGAGAGGGCAGAGGTGATGCGAGGGAGCGAGGGCGCTGGCGCTCTGGGCGTGCCAGGGTTCGTGCCATGCGCGCTCTGGCGCGCGCATGGGCGTGCCTGGGCGCGTCTGGGCGCGATGGTTTCTACCCGTTGCGGTAAGTTTTTTCGTCGAGGCAGTGTTGGGTCGTGCTCAGGTGAGTGAGAGGAAGGTGATGGACATGGTGGAGCAGGCCAGAGGTGACCAGAGAGGGCGATGGCATGAGGTGGACGTGCCATGCCACGGCATGGCATGCTCTTGTCGATGTGATCAAGCAGGGGTGCTGGCAAGTGGTGGAGATGATGCAGTGAGGTGAGAGGAAGCTCCAGAACCTCAGAGGAGGGCCAGGGTTGGACCAGTCTTCTCCATTTTCCAGCATGGGCAACATTAGATACCCTGCCTAAAAGGTGTTTGATGAAAGGCCCGAAAGAAATTAATTTTTGAATTTTGCAAATCTTTTTGGTGGGTTGTAATCATATATTAAGAGAAGTACATTGGTGGTTGTGGTGGTCAAAATGGAGTTGAATTGCAAAATCACATTTTGCATATGATCTTGAATTTGTTTCAATGTCTCCACTTTGCTTGCTTCCCATTTGAATTTGAAAAAGAATTTGGGGTGATGGTTTTGGGCAAAGTTGTTCTCCTTAATGTTGTCTTGGATGAGGTGCAAAGAGTTGGCAAAATGTAGAAGAGAAATCTCACAAACCAGGGGCTCAAAGTGGGTATCATGCTGAAATTTGCACAAGTGACCATAATCACAAGTGGGCTCCAATTTGATTCAAATTTGATTTGAACTGAGTTTGATTGTTTCCAAAAGTGTTAATAAGTGTTTAGTATCCATTTACAACCAATGGTGCAAACCAAAATGTTCTAGGTTAAAGATTTGTAAAAATGGCATAGGCCATATGTGTGTGTTGAGTTGATTTTTATATTTTCTTTTCTATTTTCTTTTTCTTTGTCTTTGAAAGATCAAGTGGTCATGGTTAGGGTTTTAGAGTAAGTGTAAACACATAAGCAAGCATCATGGCAAAATGCACACTCAAATAATTAATAAGGTGAGCTATATGCATAGTCCTATATGATGAGAAAAAGTTTTTGTTGGCTCTAAATTTTGGGATTCTTGGAAACTCTCTCTTGCTTCTTTTATTGAAAACTTGGGATGTTACAAACCCTTCCCCTTACAAAAGATCTCATCCCGAGATCTAAAGAAAACTAGGTACTAAAGAGATCTGGGTATTCCTTCTTCATATCTTCTTCGCGTTCCCAAGTGGCTTCTTCTTCGGTGTGATTACTCCATTGTATTTTCAGGAACTTGATACTCCTGGTGCGGGTGGTCCTGAAAGCTTCTTCAAGGATGCGAATAGGCACTTCACGGTATGTTAGATCCTTGTTGATATCAATGGCTCTGTGGTCGATGTTCTTGAACACTTCGGTCTTCTCCGGCACTTCTAGGCACTTCCGAAGTAGTGAGATGTGAAACACATTGTGCACAGCGGACATTTCTTCCGGTAGTTCAAGCTGATATGAGACTTCTCCTCGGCGACTCAGAACTTTGAAGGGTCCGACATATCTGGGGGCGAGTTTTCCTCTGAGTTGAAATCTATGCATTCCTTTGAGGGGTGAGACTTTGAGATACACAAAATCTCCGATCTCGAATGTCATCTCTTGTCGGCGTAGCTCTTCTGTCTTGACTGAGCGGTCTTGAGGTATTCGCGGATCTTGTGCACCTTCTCTTCAGCTTCTCGGAGAATATCGGGGCCGAAGACTTGACTATCTCCGACTTCCGACCAGTTCAGAGGGGTACGGCACTTTCTTCCGTACAGGGCTTCAAAGGGGGCCATCTGTAAGCTGGCTTGATAACTGTTGTTGTAGGAGAATTCTGCGTAAGGTAGGCAGTCTTCCCATTTGGATCCATACTCTAGCACACAGGCTCTCAACATATCTTCAAGTATCTGGTTGACTCTCTCGGTCTGTCCGTCAGTCTGTGGGTGATAAGCTGTGCTGAAATTCAGGCGGGTTCCTAGTCCTTCATGCACTTTCTGCCAGAATCTTGAGGTGAATTGAGATCCTCTATTTGACACAATTGACTTCGGGGTTCCCTGCAGGCTGACTATTCTGAAGATGTATAACTCAGCTAGCTTTGGGCCTTGGTATGTGGTCTTGACGGGGATGAAATGTGCAACCTTGGTCAATCTATCAATAACTACCCAAATGGAGTCATTTCCTCTGCTAGATTTGGGCAATCCTGTGATAAAGTCCATACCGACAGAATCCCATTTCCACTCAGGAATCTGTAATGGCTGTAACAGTCCTGTGGGTCGTTGATGTTCTGCTTTGACTCGTTGACAGATATCACACTTGGCGATGTAGCTTCCAATCTCTCGCTTTATTCCGTGCCACCAGAATTGCTCTTTCAGGTCTTGGTACATCTTGGTCCCTCCGGGGTGAATGGAATACAGTGTATCATGAGCTTCCTTCAGAATGACTTGCTTCAACTCTGAATCTGATGGTACACACAGGCGTCCGTTGTACCAAAGAACTCCTTCTTCATCTATGGTGAATCCCGGTGCTTTTCCTGCAGCTATCTGACTCTTGATTCCGACAATGCTGGCATTTCCCTTCTGGGCTTCTTTTATCTGGCTCATCAAGGTGGGTTGGAGCTCAATGCTGGCTAAGAAACCTTCGCTCACTAGCTCTAGTCTGAATTGTTCAAACTCTTGATACAGGCTGGGTTGCTCTATTGCGATCATGGAGTTCAACTGACACGGCAGTCTGCTCAAGGCATCCGCTACCACATTGGCCTTGCCGGGGTGGTAGTGAATTTCCATGTCATAATCTTGATTAACTCTATCCATATGCGTTGCCTCATATTCAGCTCCTTCTGGGTGAAAATGTACTTCAAGCTCTTGTGATCTGAATATATCTCGCATCGATTACCCATGAGGTAATGACGCCAAACTTTCAGGGCTAAAACTACAGCTGCTAACTCCACGTCATGAGTTGGATAGTTCTATTCATGTTGCTTCAGTTGCCTTGATAGGTATGATATCACTTTGCCTCCTTGCATCAATACACATCCAAGACCAATCTTGGATGCATCACAATAGACATCGAATGGCTTGGTGACATCGGGCATGATCAGAATTGGGGCTGTGGTTAATCTGAGCTTGAGTTGCTGAAAACTTTCTTCACATTTGTCATTCCAGTCAAACTTCTTGTCCTTCTTCAGTAGTTGAGTCATTGGTCTTGCGATGCTGGAAAATCCTTCAACAAATCTGCGGTAATATCCCGCTAATCCCAGAAATGCCTGGACTTCAGTCTGTGTGGTTGGCGCCTTCCATTCCTCAACGGTTTTGATTTTTGCGGGATCTACGGCAATTCCTCCTGCAGACAAGATGTGTCCCAGGAATCCTACTTCCTTCAACCAAAACTCGCATTTGCTAAACTTGGCGTACAACTTGTGCTGCCTTAGGGTTTCTAGGACCACTTCCAAATGTTGCTCATGTTCTTCTTCAGATTTGGATAGATAAGAATGTCGTCAATGAAGACAACGACAAACTTATCCAAAAAGTCCATAAATATCTTATTCATGAGATTCATGAAATAAGCAGGGGCATTGGTCAATCCAAATGACATGACATTGTATTCATACAATCCATATCGGGTGGTAAAAGCAGTCTTAGGAATATCTGTTGCACGGATCTTCAGTTGATGGTAACCTTTTCTAAGATCAATCTTAGAGAACACTTGGGCACCGGTCAGCTGGTCAAACAGGTCTTCTATCTTTGGCAAGGGATATTTGTTCTTGATGGTGACATCGTTAAGCTTACGATAGTCCGTAACCAAACGAGTGGCACCGTCTTTTTTATCCACAAACAAAACTGGTGACCTCCAAGGCGACGCACTTGGTCGAATCAGACCTTTGTACAACATATCATCCAGTTGCTTCTTCAGTTCCACTAGCTCTGTGGGGTTCATGCTATAGGCTCTCTGGGCTATAGGTCCTGTTCCAGGGATTAACTCGATGATGAACTCGATATCCCGATCTGGGGACATACCGGGTAGATCATCTGGAAACACATCGGGGTATCGACAGACGACCCTGATTTGATCCAGAGTTGGCTTGGCTACACTTTGGTTGCATGTGAACTTTCTGGGTAGTCTTTCAGACACATGTTCTATTATTATTCCGGTGCTACTAGTCATGGTGATGGCCTTCTTGGCGCATGATGACCCACAAGTATAGGGGGTGTATCGTAGTACTTTCGATAAATAAGAGTGTCGAACCCAACGAGGAGCAGAAGGTGTTGACAAGCAGTTTCGATGAAGGATTCACTATAAATGCTCACAGACAAGTATTCAGGGGGTTTTGATATAGCAGATGAATAAAGTACAAGTAAGTAAAATGCGAGAGAAATAATTGCAGCGAGTGGCCCAATCCTTTTTAGCACAAAGGACAAGCCGGTTTGTTTACTTATAATGACCAAACGTTCTTGAGGACACACGGGAATTTAGTCTAGTGCTTTCGCTTCATATAGCTGATTAATCAAGATTGTTTTGATAAGTGTTGTGTGGGTGAACCTATGCTAATGTACCGCCCTTCCTAGGACTAATACATACTTGTGATTATACCCCTTGCAAGCATCCGCAACTACAATAAAGTAATTAAGATAAATCTAACCACAGCCTTAAACTCTGAGATCCTGCTATCCCTCCTGCATCGATATACCAACGGGGGTTTAGGTTTCTGTCACTCCGGCAACCCCGCAATTAGCAAACGAATACAAGATGCATTCCCCTAGGCCCATAAATGGTGAAGTGTCATGTAGTCAACGTTCACACGACACCACTAGAAGAATAACACCACAACTTAAATATCACAACATTGAATACTAACCAACATAATTCACTACTAACATTTAGACTTCACCCATGTCCTCAAGAACTAAACGAACTACTCACGAGACATCATATGGAACATGATCAGAGGTGATATGATGATGAATAACAATCTGAACATAAACCTTGGTTCAATAGTTTCACTCAATAGCATCAATAACAAGTAGAAATCAACACCGGGAGAGTTTCCCCTATCAAACAAACAAGATCAAACCCTAATTGTTACGGCGGTGACGAGGTGCAGCGGTGGAGATGGCGGTGATGATGATGGAGATGGCGGTGATGGTGATGGAGATGATGTCTAGCTCGATGACGATGACGATGGCGTCGATTTCCCCCTCCGGGAGGGAATTTCCCCGGCAGATTTCAGCCTGCCGGAGAGCTCTTTTCTCTCTGGTGTTCTCCGCCCCGCGAGAGGCGGGCTGTGACTCTTCGCGACTATCCTCTGGGGCTTAGGTTTTCGGGACGAAGATGTACGCGAAGAAAAGGAGGCTAGAGGGGGTTGTGGGCCCCCTCCTCACAAGGCGGCGCGGCCAGGCCTTGGGCCGCGCCGGCCTATGAGGTGGGCCCACCTCGGATCCCCTCGGCTCCCCCTTCTGGCTTCCTTTGTCTTCTGGAAAAATAGGATTTTTCATATAATTTCCGTCAAGTGTTGATCTTCCGAAATATTGCATTCTGACGGCGCTTTTTCCAGCGAGAATCCGACTCCGGTGCGCGATCCCCAAATAATCATGAAACATGCAAAATAGATGAAATAACATAAGTATCATCTCCAAATATGAAATATATCAATGAATAACGAGCAAATTATGATATAAAATAGTGATGCAAAATGGACGTATCAACTCCCCCAAGCTTAGACTTCGCTTGTCCCCAAGCGAAGCCGAACTCGGTAAACAGGACCACATGTTTATGGAGTGAAGAGTCAATAAATAAAATACGGACAAGAAGCATCATATTAACTCACACAAGACATTCTAGTAGACAACTTCCTCATATAATTCAACTTGAAACAAGTAGAAGGTGATCACAAATAAAGGTGCATAAGGAATCATAATTGGTGATGGCAAACTTTGTTCTTGGTCAGAGAACAGTTAACAGATTATACTTATCTATTGAGCAGCGCTCTCATATTAAAACTTATAATAAACTTGCATACTCAATCATAGTAATCTCCTCATAATCATTGATAACTTTCAAAGCTATATTCATTGAGATAAAACTTGTACTAAACAAGGAAGAGTAAAAGACATGATGAAATAGATCACAATATAGATGGTTTGATCACAACAACTCAAATGCTTGCTTGAGATGGAGGGAAATAGGTTTACTGACTCAACATAAAGTAAAAGACAGGCCCTTCGCGAGAGGAAGCAGGGATTAAATCATGTGCTAGAGCTTTTTAAGTTTTGAAACCATATAGAGAGCATAAAAGTAAAGTTTTGAGAGGTGTTTGTTGTTGTCAACGAATGGTAGTGGGTACTCTAACCCCCTTGCTAAACAGACTTCCAAAGAGCGGCTCCCATGAAGGACGTTATCTCTACCAGCAAGGTAGATCATCCCTCTTCTCTTTTGTTTACACATGTACTTTAGTTTATTTAAAGATGACACTCCCCCCAACCTTTGCTTACACAAGCCATGGCTAACCGAATCCTCGGGTGCCTTCCAACAATCTCATACCATGGAGGAGTGTCTATTGCAAAATTAAGTTTCTTATTGATGAATCAGGGCAAAACACGTGAAGAGAGTTATTAATGAAAGTTGATTAATTGGGGCTGGGAACCCTGTTGCCAGCTCTTTTTGCAAAATTATAGGATAAGTGGATGAAGCCACTAGTCCATTAGTGGAAGCTGCCTAACAAGACTGAAAGATAAAACACCACATACTTCCTCATGAGCTATAAAACATTGACACAAATAAGAAGTAATAAATTTTGAATTGTTTAAAGGTAGCACATGAAGTATTTACTTGGAATGGCAGGGAAATACCACATAGTAGGTAGTTATGGTGGACAACGATGGCATAGGTTTGGTTTAAGGGTTTGGATGCACGAGAAGTATTCCCTCTCGGTACGGGTCTTTGGCTAGCAAGGTTAATTAGCAAGCATAAGAGTTGAGGGAAACAAACAAATATACATGTGATAGAAACAATCATGCATCTTACTTGTAAGCACAAACAATTTTAACTTCAGAATACTAAGCTAAGAACTAACAAGAAAGATAATAACATATCTACATGTATTTCCTCTTCTCTACTTAAACTCAAAGTGTTGTTGCTACTGACCAATGCTAAGTTTGCCAAAACCAAATAGATTTACTCAATGCTCCCAAAGTGATACCAATACTAACAACAAGATCAATCATATAATAGAGATTGCAAACTAAAATAAGATGTGCAATATGTAAAAGATAAGACTTCTCATTAATATTCCATAATGATAACTCACACCAAGGGATACATAGATAACCAACTAAAGAGAGATACTTCCATACCGCAACACATCTTATATGATAACTTCCCTACTCATGATATGACACTACTTGAAAGTAAAAAGGTAAAAGATAGTGAGGATGTGATACCACGGCACTCCCCCAAGCTTGGAACAAACCAAGGGGATGCCAATACCGATGATGAATTACTCCTCCGGCGGTGGTGAATTCTTCCCGCGATTCTTAAAGATCTCCTTCAACTTCAGCTTCTCAGTTTGGCAATTCTGCACTAAGACTCGAAGAGATTCATTGTTATCCAAAGATGTCGGTGGTGGCCTTGTGATGGAAATTGAGTGATACTCCAGCATTCTGCGAAGTCGGTTGTTCTCCTCCTGAAGTATCTCCACTTCTCTTCTCAGAGCACAGTATTGATCACAAAACTCATCGGTAACCCGTAGTGCTTCCTCCACAGCAGGGAAAGAGTCGAGGTTAAGGGCAGGCGGTAGAGGTCCCTGCAAGTTATGAGAAAAAGAACGTCCAGTGTTAACCGATCCCACCAAGATTGGCTTACTCCCCGCAGTTTGCCGCTTCCTTTTTGTTGAAGACATCCCCTTCACTTCCTCCAAAGGCTCCTTGTCCTTGTTATTGGAGGCCATGATGCTTCTAGATCAAAGACAGATCGTGGCAAAAACAGCTCGAAACAAAACACGACGAGAAAACGATATACGGACCTCCAGGGGTCCGGGGGATTATATAGCAAAAAATTTCACGACAAAAGGAAAGTACCAGGTCGAACCAGAGTCGGAGAGGGGCAACGAGGGGCCCTCCTCACAGGGCGGCGCGGCCAGGCTGGGGCCTGCGCCGGCCTGTGGGGGCACGCCCTCGTGCGTCTCCTCCACTCCGTTTCGATCTCGTAATTTTTCATATTTTCCAAAAGTTGCAAAAACATTGTTCGGAAAGTTAAACGCGGACTTTTTCTTACCAAACTGTTACCTATTCAAAGTCGAACTATGCAGGACTGTTAACTTGGCCTTTGATGAAAGCTTCCGGAGTTACCACTTGAATAACATCAACATCTTCATTATAAGAATCACCCGAGATATAATGCTTGAGTCTTTGTCCATTCACCACTTGTGTGGCATTACCTTGCAGAGAGCTAATTTTGATTGCCCCTGAACGATACACTTCATCAATGACATATGGTCCTTCCCATTTTGAGAGTAATTTCCCTGCAAAAAATCTGAGACGATACCGATACAATAGGACTTTATCTCCAACATTAAATTCTCTTTTGATAATTCTTCTATCATGCCATTTCTTAACTTTTTCTTTAAAGAGTTTAGCATTTTCATATGCTTCACTTCTCCATTCATCTAGAGAACTTAATTGTAGCAATCTTTTCTTACCGGCAAGTTTGGGATCTTTATTTAGTTCTCTCACAGTCCAATAAGCTTTGTGCTCTAGTTCTAAAGGTAAATGACAAGCTTTCCCATAAACCATTTTATACGGTGACATACCCATGGGATTTTTATAAGCGGTTCTATAAGCCCATAGTGCTTCTTTCAATTTAATAGCCCAGTTCTTTCTAGATTTATTAACAGTCTTTTGCAAGATAGATTTAATCTCTCTATTTGATAATTCTACTTGCCCACTAGTTTGAGGATGATAGGCAGAAGCAATTCTATGATTAATACCATATTTAGCAAGAGTTTTTCTAAAACCTCCATGAATAAAATGAGAACCTCCATCAGTCATAATATATCTAGGAACTCCAAATCTAGGAAAAATAATATCAAAAGCATTCTTAAAGAGGTCTCACCATCAGCACTTTTTGTAGGTATGGCTTCCACCCATTTAGTAACATAATCAACAGCAACAAGTATATGAGTGTTACCTTCGAAGAAGGAAATGACCCATGAAGTCAAATCCCCAACAATCGAATGGTTCAATAACAAGAGTATAATTCATAGGCATTTCATTGCGTACTGGAGATATTACCAACCCTTTGACATTCATCACAAGATAAAATAAACTTCCTTGCATCTTTGAAGAGAGTTGGCCAATAAAAACCTGATTGTAGAACCTTTTGCGCGGTTCTATCTCCGGCGTGATGTCCTCCATAAACACTACCATGACATTTACTCAATATCTCCTGTTGTTCATATTCAGGAACACATCTTCGCAGAATACCATCCACTCCTTCTTTATATAAGTGTGGGTCATCCCAAAAATAATGCCTCAAGTCATAAAAGAATTTCCTCCTTTGCTTGAGCTGAAAAGGTTTGAGGCAAGTACTTGGATACAATAAAGTTAGCATAATCAGCGTACCAAGGACTATCTCGCGAGCTCACCTTTATTACAGCCAATTGTTCATTTCGAAAACTATCATTAACAGGAATAGGATCATAAGTAATATTTTCCAATCTAGACAAATTATCAGCAACAGGATTATCAGCACCTTTCCTATCTATAATATGCAGATCAAATTCTTGCAAAAGAAGTACCCATCTAATAAGCCTTGGCTTAGCATCTTTCTTTGTCATAAGGTATCTAATTGCAGCATGATCAGTATGAATTGTAACTTTTGAATCAACGATATAGGATCTAAACTCGTCACAAGCAAAGACTACAGCTAGTAATTCTTTTTCAGTTGTAGCATAATTTCTTTGAGCAGCATCAAGAGTTTTGCTAGCATAATGAATAACATTCAATTTCTTATCTACTCGCTGTCCAAGAACAGCACCTACAGCAAAATCACTAGCATCACACATAATCTCAAAAGGAAAATTCCAATCCGGAGGTTCAACTACAGGAGCAGTTGTTAAGGCTTTCTTTAGAGTTTCAAAAGCTTCCTTACAATCATCATCAAAAACAAAAGGTACATCTTTTTGAAGAAGATTAGTAAGAGGCTTTGAAATCTTGGAGAAATCTTTAATAAATCTCCTATAAAACCCAACATGACCAAGAACACTACGAATACCTTTAACATCCCTAGGATAGGGCATCTTCTCAATTGCTTCAACTTTAGCTCTATCAACTTCAATACCTCTCTCAGAAATTTTATGTCCCAATACAATTCCTTCATTAACCATAAAGTGGCATTTCTCCCAATTAAGAACAAGGTTAGTTTCTTCACATCTACGCAATACTTTATCAAGGTTTCGCAAGAAATTATCAAAAGAATTCCCATAGACAGAAAAATCATCCATGAATACCTCTACAATGTTCTCACAAAAGCCATGAAAAATAGCAGACATGCATCTTTGAAAAGTAGCAGGAGCATTACATAAACCAAAAGGCATACGCCTATAAGCATAAGTTCCATAGGGACAAGTGAAAGTGGTTTTCTCTTGATCTTTAGCTTTAACAGCAATTTGTGAAAACCCAGAATAACCATCAAGAAAGCAAAAATGAGTATTTTTAGACAACCTTTCTAACATTTGATCAATAAAGGGTAAAGGGTAATGATCTTTCTTAGTAACCTTATTAACTTTTCGATAATCAATGCACATTCTATACCCTACAACTACTCTTTGAGGGATGAGCTCATCATTATCATTAGGCACAACAGTCATTCCTCCTTTCTTAGGAACACAATGCACATGACTAACCCATCTACTATCAGCAATAGGGTATATAATACCAGCTTCAAGAAGTTTTAATACCTCATTCCTTACCACATCCTTCATCTTCGGAATTAGACGACGTTGATGTTCAACAACAGGCTTGCATCATCTTCCATATTGATAGCATGTTGGCAAATAGAGGGAGAAATCCCCTTCAAGTCATCAAGAGTATAGCCAATAGCTCCTCGGTGTTTCTTCAATATTTCCAATAACCTTTCTTCCTCAATATCTCGAAAGCTTAGAACTAATAATAACAGGATATATTTTCTTATCATCAATATGAGCATACTTAAGATTATCAGGCAACGGTTTTAAATCAAAAACAGGATCTTCCTTTGGTGGTAGTGTTGTACCTAAATCTTCAACCGGCAAGTCATGTTTAAGAGTAGGTTGACGAAGGAAAATTTCATCAAGCTCATTTCTTTCTTCCCTAAAGACTTCACTCTCACTATTCTCCAAATGTTGCTGCAAAGGATTATTAGGAGCAAGAGAAATAGACGCACACTGTTCAACTCTAAAATCATTATTAGGCAAATCAGCTTTATAAGGAGTTTTGGCAAATTTAGAGAAATTAAACTCATAAGATTCACCAGCAAATTTAGTCATAATTTTTTTCCTTCTTGCAATCTATAACAGCTCCACAAGTATTTAGGAAAGGTCTACCAAAAATAATAGGACAATACTTACTAGCAGGAGAACCAAGTACCAAAAAGTCAGCAGGATATTTAATCTTACCACATAGAACTTCCACATCTCGAACAATACCAATAGGAGAGATAGTTTCTCTATTTGCTAGCCGAATAACCACATCAATATCTTCAAGTTCACAAGAACCAATTTCATGCATGATCTCCGTATAAAGCTCATAAGGAATGGTGCTAATACTTGCACCAATGTCTTTTTTTTTTAGAAACACAGTACAAACGCAGACGCTCACATACACGCGCATACACTCACCCCTATGAACGCACACACGCACACCCTACCCCTATGAGCACCTCCGGAAGACTGAGCCGGCGGATTGGATCTTGAAATTGACGAAGTCACCACAGGCGCCTCACTGTCGACGGGAACGTCGCCTCCCACTGAATGAATATTCCGCCTTTATGACCATCTTCTACATTTTCAGTCACAAGATCTTTAACTATTGCAACAGCAGGTTCAACCTTAATTTGTTCTTCAGGTTCTATAGGTTTCTTTGCACTTTTATTAACCGCACTAGATATAACGAGTACTCCTTCATTTTAGCGAGGAAAGGAGTTTTTTCAATATAAGCTTCAGGAAGAATATGATCAACAGTTTCAATTATAGCACATTTATTTATAGATAAATCAGTTTTATCTTTATATGGTTCATGATACTTATCAAAATTCTTCCTAGGCAATTCAAAGTGAGAGGCAAAAGCTTTATAAAAATTTGCATTGACTTGAGAATCAAGACCATAAGTAGCACTCATATTACGAAATTTATCAGTATCCATAAAAACTTCAATGCATTTATATCATAGTTTACCTGACTCTCTATCTTTGTCGTTCTCCCATCCTTCAGTATTCTCCTAGATCCGATCAAGAAGGTCCCTTTTAAACTCTTCTTTATTGCGTGTAAATGATCCAGAACATTAGCGCTTCACTCCCCGGCAACGGCGCCAGAAAATAGTCTTGATGACCCACAAGTATAGGGGGTGTATCGTAGTACTTTCGATAAATAAGAGTGTCGAACCCAACGAGGAGCAGAAGGTGTTGACAAGCAGTTTCGATGAAGGATTCACCGTAAATGCTCACGAGACAAGTATTCGGGGGTTTTGATATAGCGAGATGAATAAAGTACAAGTAAGTAAAATGCGAGAGAAATAATTGCAGCGAGTGGCCCAATCCTTTTAGCACAAAGGACAAGCCGGTTTGTTTACTTATAATGACCAAACGTTCTTGAGGACACACGGGAATTTAGTCTAGTGCTTTCGCTTCATATAGCTGATTAATCTTCATTGTTTTGATAAGTGTTGTGTGGGTGAACCTATGCTAATGTACCGCCCTTCCTAGGACTAATACATACTTGTGATTATACCCCTTGCAAGCATCCGCAACTACAAGAAAGTAATTAAGATAAATCTAACCACAGCCTTAAACTCTGAGATCCCGCTATCCCTCCTGCATCGATATACCAACGGGGGTTTAGGTTTCTGTCACTCCGGCAACCCCGCAATTAGCAAACGAATACAAGATGCATTCCCCTAGGCCCATAAATGGTGAAGTTTCATGTAGTCGACGTTCACACGACACCACTAGAAGAATAACACCAGAACTTAAATATCACAACATTGAATACTAACCAACATAATTCACTACTAACATTTAGACTTCACCCATGTTCTCAAGAACTAAACGAACTACTCACGAGACATCATATGGAACATTATCAGAGGTGATATGATGATGAATAACAATCTGAACATAAACCTTGGTTCAATAGTTTCACTCAATAGCATCAATAACAAGTAGAAATCAACACCGGGAGAGTTTCCCCTATCAAACAAACAAGATCAAACCCTAATTGTTACAGCGGTGACGAGGTGCAGCGGTGGAGATGGCGGTGATGATGATGGAGATGGCGGTGATGGTGATTGAGATGATGTCCAGCTCGATGACGATGACGATGGCGTCGATTTCCCCTCCGGGAGGGAATTTCCCCGGCAGATTTCAGCCTGCCGGAGAGCTCTTTTCTCTCTGGTGTTCTCCGCCCCGCAGAGGCGGCTGTGACTCTTCGCGACTATCCTCTGGGCTTAGGTTTTCGGGACGAAGATGTACGCGAAGAAAAGGAGGCTAGAGGGGGCTGTGGGCCCCCTCCTCACAAGGCGGCGCGGCCAGGCCTTGGGCCGCGCCGGCCTATGAGGTGGGCCCACCTCGGCTCCCCTCGGCTCCCCCTTCTGGCTCCCTTCGTCTTCTGGAAAAATAGGATTTTTCATATAATTTCCGTCAAGTGTTGATCTTCCGAAATATTGCATTCTGACGGCGCTTTTTCCAGCAGAATCCTGACTCCGGTGCGCGATCCCCAAATAATCATGAAACATGCAAAATAGATGAAATAACATAAGTATCATCTCCAAATATGAAATATATCAATGAATAACAACAAATTATGATATAAAATAGTGATGCAAAATGGACGTATCAGCGCAGTCTATCAATCCATCATGTTTCGACATCCAATCCATATCCAGTACTACTTCCAGTCCTTTTGTTCCCAGAACAATCAAGTTTGCATAAAAATTTATTTCCTGAATTCTGATGGGTACATCTTTGCAAAATTTTCTAGCTTTGGTTGTTGATCCAGGTATTGAACTATCATGACATGTTTCAAACTGATTGGTTGAATCTTACTAGTGCAAACAAAATCTTCTGTAACGAATGAATGCGATGCTCCGGAATCAAACAACACTCTTGCTGGTATTGAGTTAACAGAGAACATACCCAACACCACGTCTGGTGCTTCCTGGGATTCCTCGGCGTTCATGTGTTAGAGGCGACCTCCACGGTTGTTCGGGTTGTTGGGGGCGAACTTCTTGCCGGTGAAGACACGGCGTTGCTGCTGAGCAGGTGCAGCGGTGTTGCCGGCGAGCTTGGCTAGCCTTTTGGGGCACTCATTGGAGTAGTGTCCCACAACTCCACATTCATAGCAGGTGATTGTGGCCTTGTCCTTGGTTGCAAGGGGGTGGCGTTGCTCCCAGTCCTTGGTGCGGTGTTGGTGTTGTTGTTGTTGTTGTTGTTGTTGGGGGCTCTCGGCGGAGCGCGGTTGAAGTTGTTGTTGTTGTTGTTGTTGTTGCTGTTGTTGTTGTGGTGGCCTCCTGGCCTGGGGTTTCCTACACTCCGGTTCTAATAACCCGGACGTGACATCTGTGCATTGGGCTTGTTGTTCCTGGAGGCGAAGCCTCCACTTGAGTTGGGCGATACCTTGGGGCATTGCTGGGCCCACTCTGATTCATCATGCGGCGCTTGCGGTTCTCGCTGGCTTGATGCAGTTTTCCCTCCATTTGGATGGCGGAGTCAACAAGGGCTTCGAGGTCGGCGAAGGGGATGTTGATCAACACAGTCTGCATCTCATCATGCAGGCCGTTCAGAAACCTTTCCTTCCTCTTCTCAGTAGTATCAGTCTCATCCGGGGCGTACCTTGACAGAGTTAGAAACTTGTCGCGGTATTCCACCACGGACATCCGGCCTTGCTTTAGTTCACGGAATTTATCTCTCATCTTCTTTATCAAACCCGGGGGCACATGGTACTTGCTGAACTTGAGCTTGAAATCTGCCCAAGTCATGAACTGTCCCGCGTTCATGGCACGGGTGCTTGTCCACCAAGCTCTTGCGGGTCCTGCTAAGTAGTGCGTGGCAAACAACACTTTCTCATTTTCTTCAACTCCAGCTACTTCTAGATTGTTCTCCATAGTTTGGAGCCAATCATCTGCATCCAGGGGTTCCTCAGTCTTGCTGAAAACTGGCGGGTTTGTATTCTGGAAGTTCTTGAGCTTTGATCCTGGGTGATCTTGATGGCCTTGATTGTTGTTGGCAAGCTGTTGAAGTGCTGCAATGTTGGCTTGCCTTTCAGCTCTTTCTGCTTCTCTATCTTCCAGCATAACTTGCAACATCTGCATCATAGCATCTTGATTCGCGTTGCGAGTTGGAGGGGCCGTCTGAGCATTGAGATAGATCATGAGATAAGATGGAAATTCTCTATGGCTTGTTCTGAGTTCAAGTTAAAAAGTTTGAAATTTGAAGTCTTTTCATGATAACACAAACATACATTCATTCATAACAACACACATCACAAGCTAACACACTAAGGGTTTTAAGAACCCTTCTTCTCCAAGCTACGATACATGGGGGGGGGGGATACAACTCACACCTACGATAGTGCACAAGTGAACTACTCCTCATCCTCATCAACATCTATGGGGATGTGGTCATCCTCTCCGGCGTCCAGGAACTCGTAGTCTTCCTCCTCGGTGTTCTCATCCTCCTCGAAGTCGTCGTCGTCACTCAGGAAGGTGCCTCCTCCCTGAATGTCTTCTCCATCTTCCTCCATCTTCTTCATCTGCTCCTCCTGGGCCTTTACAGTGGCCTCAAGTGCTGCTATCTTCTCGCGGAGGCGAGTGATGGTGGCGTCCTTCTTGGTACGCTGCTGGCGGAGAGTCCTGCGGTCCTTGGCGAGCAACTTGATGGCTTCGCCTTGCTCGATGATGTGGGCGTGAGTCTGGTTGGCGTACTCACGGGCGTGGTCGAGATCCTACTGAGTGTGGTACAGGATGAAGTCGAGATGCTCCACATGGTGCTTCAGCTCCGTGTGGGGCTGCATGTCCATGGGCTCCCCAGCAGAGTTACGCCTCGCGAGGTGAGAAAAGCGAGGGTTCTTGAGTGCCTCTCCGCTCATCCCGCTCAGGCGTGCGAGTCCCTCCTGAAGGGCGCGGGCAAGTCCGTCCAGCCAGTTGCTCTCCATGAAGGAGAAGAGGATCGTCTCAGAAGTGGGAGGCTCCATCTTGCCCCTCAAGTCAGCGGTGATGATCCACTGCAGTTCTCCTCCTGGCTGGTCCGTGACCTGAACTCCGTGGAACTCCGGGTGCGGGCGATCAAGGTGATCGGAAAGGGCGTTGAGGTCGTGCTCGAAGATCAAGCTTCCCCCATTCCCAAGCTGGTAAACTTCGTGTTCACGGGCTCCATCTGAAAGTGAAGTGAAGGATTAAGTTAGAGAAGTGAACACGTGTGGCAAAATTTTAGGTACATTTCTAAGGAAGAGCATAACTTCTTATTTTCCAAAGAACTCAAAGAGAAGGCAAAGACTTAGTTTTTCAGAAATACTTCATTCGTTTTTGAAACTAAATTTTTAGAACGTCCATTTCTAACTAGGGTCTCCTAAGGTCAAACAATGGCTCTGATACCAACTTGTCAACACCCGGGTTTTTAAGTTCAGATGCCTATTATGCCATTCATCGCAATCCCATGAATATTGTTTTTGCGAGACATAATAGTTAAGTAGCATAGAGTCATCATTCATTACAATACCAACATAGTCATTACACAAACAGGATCACATGATCCAGTCTCATTACAACACTTGATCTATTGATCATTACACAAATAAGTAGCGGAAGCGAAGTAGTAGTGGACTATGTATTCCACAGGCAACGCTTGACATTAGAAGCTCCTAGTTGTGGTAGACGTCCTGCTGGTCGTCATCCTCGTACCGCTGCTCGGCTTCATAGTCTGGCCATTTGAATAGCCAGGGACAAAGCCGTGAGTACTTTCAAGTACTCGCAAACTAATACTAATGTAAGTACTGACATTGCTATTGAGAGTGTTCTAAGCTCTAAGGTTATTTGCATAAAGCCAATTTTAGTTGAGAAACATTTTAGTAAACAACTCCTCATGTGCTAACTAACTCAAGTGGGAACATTAGTGTCATTCCCACAACTCTGTTGTGATTCAAATTCCAAGTCACCGATCAAGTTTAAATTCACAAGTCAAAAAGATATAAATTCGATGACGGAAACAAGTATGGCCTTTCCAATCTGTCCATGACCGCGGACGCGGCTATTCGAATAGGTTTACACTCGCGAGAGGTTGCACACTTGTGCCACAACATTTGATTACATCCGTCGGGGATAACCCCGAATAATCGTAACTCGATACGCGGATCATCAACCGTTAACCTTTCACTTACACACCCTAGTATAGGCACCTCTCCCCATGAGCTTGGCCTCCCGGTGATATCCAACTGTTATCCCGGGAACTGCACAGGGCTTGGCCGTATAATTCACCTCAATTCACGTCATTTCACTTTCAACGGAGGCAGTCTCGGCATAACCTCTATGACGCTTGTTTAGAGGGAACCCATACTAAGACACATAAATTTCCAGCTAAGCCTTACCCATAATCAGGTATTGTGGGGGTACTCAAAAATTGGAATGGTATCGCATCCAAGACAAGTCATCGCTTTTAGCCATTTCACCAAGTCAAGTTCATGTCATATTCACCTTCAAAATCTTTCAATGGAAATGACTCATCATTCCAAGGTTTTCACCATCATCATTTCACAAACACATGTTCCCATCTAGAGTAGTCAATTTTAAATTTAGCACTAGCATCTAAGTATGAGGGGTGCTAAATAACTTGCTTTGCTTCTAGGCTAAGTTTGATACTCTTGTACTAATCCAAAATTAACCAAGTGAATCATAAATCAAAAAGTACTTTGATAAAACAAAAGTAATAAAGCTTGCAAAGTAAAACTTGGAAAATAGGATCATGTACATAAAGTAAATGGGTAATGCCTTGCTCATGGTGAGCTTTGCACTTTGCAAGAGTATTATCTTGCCTTGGTTGGGGAATTGGTCAAAGTGGTCTTCTTCTCCTTGGAAGTAGACCTCCTCCTCCTCTTGATACTCCTCGGTACTAGCGTCTAAAATACGAATACGGGGTACACAATCATCATACCAAACTTATTTACTAAACTAGGCACACACATGATTTACACAACTTAACTAGCATCACACATTACTATTAAGTTGGTGGATGTGTTTTCTTATTTAAGAAAAATAATTTCCTCTCATACTAATTTAGGTGTTACTTTTAATTATTTAGAGAAATAATTTCCTCTCATTATCTTATTAAGATTTAATTTCTCTCATGAATAATATATGACCTAGGTTGACCAAAGTCAACCTCTTCATATTTATCATTTAAGAAAAATGATTTAAATGAGGTGGAGCACCTCATGCAATTTAATCCTAACATGGTAAGATTTAATATCATCAAACAATTCACATGAGACCTAAATGACCAGAGTCTCTATCTCATTCTGAAAGGTTTGTGACAAGATTTAAATGAGAGAAAAACTCCCATATGAGTTATTAATAGTTTTGGACAATAACTTTGACTAGAATTAGCCATATAGTCCTTTAATTAAACTAGGCCATGATCATTCAAAGTAAGCATGGCATATTTTTGCAGAAACAATTAGTACAAGTGTAAAGTGATTTATAGGAGTTGGAATTAACTTAAAAGCATTTGTGCTTGATTTTTAATAATTATTCTAAGGAAGAAAAGTCCCTGCCTTGTTTATTTTCCTACTTTAATTCTAAAATAGATCTATGGTTCAAACCAGTGGCATTGTGTAGATAAAATTCTAAGCTTTCCAAAAATATAAAATTTGTAAAAATTGGCCAAGTAGATTTGTCCCTATTAAAATTTAAAGTTGACATCAGATTGCATTATTTCTCTATTTTGAATTTTTGAATTTGAAACGTGGGCTGGCGGGAAAATAAAAGGACAGTGCAGTGCGAGAGAGAGATGGGCCGGCCCAGCTTCACAGCAGGCCAGCTGACAAGGTGGGGGCCACCTGTCTGTGGGCTGAAGTGAGCGAAACGGTACGGGGAAGTGATGGCCGTGCGATTAGAGAGGAGATCGACGGCTGAGAGGGGTCATCATCTCCGGCGAGAGGAAGGCTTACGGGAGGCGGAGGTAGGGGGTCGGAGAGGTCGTCGGAGCTCCGACGATCGTCGGAGTTGTGCGCCGCGGCGTTGGAGTAGATGAGGAAGCTCCTAGAAGCAGTTGCGTCGTCAGGGGCGGCCTCCTTCTCCAGCGAGCTTCGGCTACTGTGGGCGGCGACGATCTTGCAATTGGAGCGGTGCGGTGGCTAATCGAGCGAGGTGAGTGGTCGAGGAGAGGCTGTGTGAGGAGGGGAAGCTGAGGGCGTGCTCAATTTGAGAGGAGGAGTCCTCCTTTTATAGCGGAGGGAGGTGGCCGCGGCGCTCGGCTAGGGTCGTCGTCGTCGTCGCCGTTCCAGGGCTGCGAAGAGGCAAGGAGTGGGCGCGTAGGATTGTTGGTGTCCTAGCGAAACTGACGCGCGTGATGGTGGTGAAGACGAGGCTCGGACGAGAGCTTGCAGGCCGTGGCGGACGGTCGTCGACGCGGTCGTCGCCTGCGGCGTTCCCGCAGGCAAGTGGCCGTGTCCAGGCGGTGCAGGGTGAGGTGAGGCGTTGACTGGCGCAGAGAGAGAGGGCAGAGGTGATGCGAGGGAGCGAGGGCGCTGGCGCTCTGGGCGTGCCAGGGTTCGTGCCATGCACGCTCTGGCGCGTGCATGGGCGTGCCTGGGCGCGTCTGGGCGCGATGGTTTCTACCCGTTGCGGTAAGTCTTTTCGTCGAGGCAGTGTTGGGTCGTGCTCAGGTGAGTGAGAGGAAGGTGACGGACATGGTGGAGCAGGCCAGAGGTGACCAGAGAGGGCGATGGCATGAGGTGGACATGCCATGCCACGGCATGGCATGCTGTTGTCGATGTGATCAAGCAGGGGTGCTGGCAAGTGGTGGAGATGATGCAGTGAGGTGAGAGGAAGCTCCAGAACCTCAGAGGAGGGCCAGGGTTGGACCAAGTCTTCTCCATTTTCCAGCATGGGCAACATTAGATACACTGCCTAAAAGGTGTTTGATGAAATGCCCGAAAGAAATTAATTTTTGAATTTTGCAAATCTTTTTGGTGGGTTGTAATCATATATTAAGAGAAGTATATTGGTGGTGGTGGTGGTCAAAATGGAGTTGAATTGCAAAATCACATTTTGCATATGATCTTGAATTTGTTTCAAAGTCTCCACTTTGCTTGCTTCCCATTTGAATTTGAAAAAGAATTTGGGGTGATGGTTTTGGGCAAAGTTGTTCTCCTTAATGTTGTCTTGGATGAGGTGCAAAGAGTTGGCAAAGTGTAGAAGAGAAAAATCTCACAAACCAGGGGCTCAAAGTGGGTATCATGCTGAAATTTGCACAAGTGACCATAATCACAAGTGGGCTCCAATTTGATTCAAATTTGATTTGAATTGAGTTTGATTGTTTCCAAGTGTTAATAAGTGTTTAGTATCCATTTACAACCAATGGTGCAAACCAAAATGGTCTAGGTTAAAGATTTGTAAAAATGGCATAGGCCATATGTGTGTGTTGAGTTGATTTTTATATTTTCTTTTCTATTTTCTTTTTCTTTGTCTTTGAAAGATCAAGTGATCATGGTTAGGATTTTAGAGTAAGTGTAAACACATAAGCAAGCATCATGGCAAAATACACACTCAAATAATTAATAAGGTGAGCTATATGCATAGTCCTATATGATGAGAAAAAGTTTTTGTTGGCTCTAAATTTTGGGATTCTTGGAAACTCTCTCTTGCTTCTTTTATTGAAAACTTGGGATGTTACAAGAAGACAACCATCTAGCTACTGCTATGGACCCATAGTCCAAGGGTGAACTACTCACACATCAGTCCGGAGGCGATCATGGTGATGTAGAGTCCTCCGGGAGATGATTCCCCTCTCCGGCAGGGTGCCGGAGGCGATCTCCTGAATCCCCCGATATGGGATTGGCGGCGGCGGCGTCTCTGAAACTTTTTCCGTATCATGGCTCTCGGTGATAGGGTTTTCGCGACGGAGAGTTTAACTAGGCGGAAGGGCAGAGTCGGAGGAGGCACGAGGGGCCCACACCACAGGCCGGCGCGGGCCCCTCCTTGGCCGCGCCGCCCTGTGGTTTGGCCACCTCGTGGCCCCACTTCGTATGCTCTTCGGTCTTCTGGAAACTCCGTGGAAAAATAAGACCCTGGGCGTTGATTTTGTCCAATTCCGAGAATATTTTTCTTTATAGGATTTCTGAAACCAAAAACAGCAGAAAACAGGAACTGGTGCTTCGGCATCTTGTTAATAGGTTAGTGCGGGAAAATGCATATAAATGATATAAAGTGTATATAAAACATGTGAGTATTGTCATAAAAGTAGCATGGAACATAAGAAAACTAGACCATAAGAGCGCGTCTATTTTAAGGAAAAGATCATAGAAATGTTCAATGGATAATAAATAATTCAATTACAAATTTCTTGATACAGGTGGTGGGACAGTGGTGGAACATATTATGAACGTAGCAGTAGAAACAAACTTAGTTAATCAGCATTCGATCAAACCAAGAGGAAAACAACCCACCATTTGAGCAACAAACCATACAAAATATGGACGAGAAAAGGAAATATCTTTCCGTAAGAGCACACACCTTTTCAGGTAAAGGGATCAATGCAAAGGTTTAGTTATTTTTTTCTGCGCAATATGGACATGAATAAATGATGAATCATCACGCCGAAAAATGGAAGATTAAAAAACCAAGATAATCTGACAAATGAAAGCCTAGAATGTTGAATCATATGGGTGTACCTACGTAGGCGAAACAATAGGCGCCTAAATCCTCAATTTCTGAGCGAGACATTACAAACTATGTTTTGTAAGATAATAATGAACATACGTGTATGTGTATTGGCGTAGTTCCACAGATGAACAATGCTCAAAGTAGTCGTATTTGTAGGACGAGAGTTATGGTTCAGTTGGTAGATCTAACTGAATATTTAAAGCCTTATTGAGCACTAATGCAAATTATTCTAATGGCTAAAGCTTTATGTCAATACTTAGTGTGAAGCGGAAGCAATCATCTTAGAAATATGCAAGAAACCAAACCAGCACCTGACATATGTCCGATGAAATCATATGAATTAATTCTAGTACATCTGTTCTTCGTTTTTTAAATTTTATTCAGATTTTCTATTTTCGGTAGAGCCTTAGAACTATTTAGGTCAGGCTCAAGCAGCAAAGATCATATGAAAAGATTTCACTTACAAGTATGCAGAATGCTGACCTACAACTGAAGTACATTACCATCAGACGTGCTCCACATTATACAGAACTGCATCACCAATGAAGCATACATTTTATTCTCTGTTAGTTTCTAGACAGCATACATAGATTTTTAAACAAAAATAGCAATATAATTGTTTTAATAATTTGGTATAAAACCAGCTATATAAGATAAAAAAGTTATAAAACAAACATAAGTAGTTCTGCTCTGACTAATGTCACACATACATGTGCTAAAGACTCTTTTCTCTGTGAAATGTCTGATCTGTAATACTGACTACTGTCAGAGGCATAATAACAATTGCATACATATGCAATCCCAACTTGCTATAGAAATATTTCATCCTGGTGAATAGGGACCAATAATACTCATTTTGGCTAATTACTTCCTGGCCTGGTGGTACTAAAACTACTAATTCTATAATCTGAATGCTAACAACACCAGAAAACTGCGCCGCCGGCTGCTGAGGAAGACACTTCGTGGAATGGTGGCAGAAAGCTGCAAACTTTACCCCCCTCCCCCCCGTAAGGGCACATCGTCGCTCAGTATGCTAACGGCATGGCGGGTTTGGAAGCATCGCAACGCGGTAGTCTTCGACAATGCGTCACCGAACACGAGTAGTCTCCTCAACATCATTCGATCCGAAGCTCGATCTTGAGCCCCTGCCGGAGCGACTGGCTTGCAAGCCTTGACCCCCGGTGCTACATAGGCCTAGACGTTAGTGGGTTGAGTTTTATGGTGGGTGTCGGCTCGCCCAGAGCTTGTATAGTTTGTAAAAACTCTCTTTTCTATCAATGCATCGAAACGCAAAGCTTTTTTGCGCTTTCACGAAAAAATGACACCAGAAAAATGAGAGAAACTATAAGATTTTTACTACACTTGGAGCAGCGATAGCAGAGGTCTTGCCGCTAAAAAAAAAGAGCTTCCCAATGGGCACCTCCATATATTTGAGGCTATTTTCAACAATCAGTTTAAAGTTTGGAGTCCTACACCTTGTACAATGTAGGATCAATGTTTCACGAACAGCCCCATGACTCGTAAACTAAAGACAAGTATCTTGATTCTAAGAAATTTCTCATGCACCTTGTTTCTAGATTTTTCTGTGTTCTAGTAAGCACGAAAAGATTGGAAAGCTTCAAGATTATGCAAAAATACACTGCAGAAATACTATGCAAGTATCCACTATTTTTATGAAGGAGTACATGGCAGCAAGATAAGTCACGCAAAATGAGACATTTCTTACAATCAGGTAAAGAATCAATTTGAGGTCTATGAATAGAGGGAGGCGCTGAAATCAGTTTAAATCATACCAGCTTGCAGAAATTATAAAAATCTACCACATACAATAAATATTGTCAGTTCCATCTGTCCCACGCAACCAACAATAAAGTTGTAAGTTGAAGGGCAAATATTTAGAATGCTCCACGATAACTCACTGGCCTCAGTCTGTTGCAATCTTCTTGATAACAAGATGAACTGGAGAGAAGCGAATTGTCCTCTTGTGTCGGCGAGCAGTAGCCTTCTGCTGCCTACCCCTTATTGCCCATTGTGGCCATCAGTCTCTCGCCTGTTGTCGCCCTCGCCATGATTCCTAGGCAATCACAATAAATTTGGGTAGGGTTAGCACCTGTGCAGGACGAGTAAACAGGGCGAGGGAGAAATAAAAAAAAATTCTGCAAGAAAGGAGAGGGACACATACCTAGGCGTCAAATATGGGTATGGCTGCTGCAGGAAGCAGTAGAGCAGATCAAATGAGCATGTAACAAACATGTGATGTCTTTCTTCATAGGTGTTTTTGTGCATATTCTCACTCCCAATCAAATTGATGCCAACTCGTGAGGTGAATCATGTCAATATAGCCACAAGAAAAACATGAACCGAACTGTAAGCACCGGAACAAAAGGTAAAACCGATCACTCACATATACGTGCAATCAATTGGTTCAGCAGAGCTTCTTCTTTCTGAATTCAATCGCTGCCAAAGCTGAGGAGAATCATGTGAACATAGACACAAGAAAGATTAGGAACAAAAGCGGTACTGAAACAAAATGTAATCGGAACACTTACATTGGTTCAACATACCTGCAATCCATTGGTTCCACAGTTCAACATAGTTTCTCTTGAATTCATCGACAATATCAAGTATGAGAAAGAAGCAAACCTAGTAGTAAGGGTACGGAAATAAAATTGGTAGCCAAGTTCAGCAGATAATCAGAATAGGCATGCCAATTATAAACTACAAATCCCCAAATCAAAGCTACCCCTAGTACAAACCTGCAAAGAATTCACTTAGGAGACCAAACGACCAGGAAAAGGCCATTATAAACCTCATCTCGTGGGAGCAGCAAATAGCATATGTCATCTCACCGAAATGCGGAAGCTAGAGGCGTGGATGGTATAAAAATGGTTATAACAACTTTCAAGGCAGTTGGCCCAAAGAAGCAAGATCGGCATTGGACTAATTGGGGGAGGAATTCTACATGGGGACAGCCCCTAATGAAAGCAAGAACGGCGAGGGGGATTGGCGTGAGTCGCGTGACGCCGGTTTGCCGATGGTGGCAAGTAGAACGGGCAACGCGGATGCGGCATGTATACCTTCCCGAATCTCGACTTCTTGAGCACGCCGCCGAGAATCTGCGCCGCAGGCATACTCCTCACCGACCGCCTCCTCTGCTTCTGGCCTCGGCGACTCGATCCGTCTCCGGCAGGTGGTGGCGGATGGAAGACGAGGGTGCACGGCGCCGTCATTCCAACAGCGAAATCGTTCAGCGGAAACATCGCACTAGGCGCTCCTTGGGCTGGGTCAACTTTCTTACCTCGCGGCTGCAAGGCCCATGACAGCTTCACAAGTTGGCCCGGTTAACGAGAATGCACCGGGATCAGTCGGCGGAGTAGCAGCCTCATCACGTTTGGGCCGCCCAATAGTGCGAAGTTCCACGAGGACTGAGTGCCAACAACGACCCAGTACGGCCGATCGATCTGGTACGTTGGCATGCCTGATCGGATGTCTGAGGGCTCCAAATCGCTGTGATTCCTCCTAAGTAGTTCCATCTTACTGTTAACTAATTATAGATACGTTTGAGACATATCAGCTGTTCACAGGAAAAAGGCAGGCCAAGTTACATGTCTTCTCCACGAACGAAGACAGTCGCTCCTCGGAAACCTAGCCGTCTCCACTTCAGCCTATTCTATAGAACGGTTCCCCCTCTTTCAATTGGCTTCACCGACGTCGAAATAGTTGGTTTCCCGCAATGGAAATAGTATCGTATGCAATAAGTGACCTTCAGTCTTTCATTCGACGATGAGATCTCCTTCCCGATATTAATGGTGGTGTTAAAAGATTACAATTCTCGAGGGTTTAACAATCGAATAAGGGTTAAGCGTTACGTAGTACCTGAAGCAAAGGGAGCCCATGACTTTAAGAGGTAATTTCTCTACTCTTACAAGAACTTATGCTTCGGATGTATTTTCATATAAAAACTTGCAAGAATACCCGTGGTGCACCACTTTCATGGTGCACCACGAGTAAGTTACCAGCCGTGACGAACTGTCCTTTCCATGTGTCACGGGTAATCCACCTACTTATTTTTCTTTTCTTACTAGTGAGCACGCGACCCTCCATGGCTTAGGTGCGATGGTGGAGCGCGCGGGAGGCATCGGGCGAAAGAGGGTACCTCTGAGCGAGGTGACCATCCTGCACGAGGCGAGGGTGAGCCTTAAGCGGCATTAGCATGCAGAAGTCAATCACGTACTACGTCCATCCCAAGGCTTAAGGCTTATATTTTTGAAAAAAAGTCAAACAAAGTAAATTTTGACCAAACTTTTAGAAGAATATACGAGCAAATATAATATTTTGTAGATACAATATGAAAATATATTTCATTATCTATCTAATGATATTGATTTTGTACTTTTCATGTTAATGATTTTTCATAAAAAATTAGTCAAACTTGACATAGTTTGACTTTCTGGAAAAAAAAATAGGCCTTAAGCCTTGGAATGGAGGTAGTATGTAATAAACCCTTTTGATCATGAATTCATGTCTCCTTTATGATTTTCTCTATTCAGAAATGAAAGCCTTGCTCGAGTTTTTCTTGTTCTACACTTATACCTTTGTGGATCTGTATGCTGCATAATCAATATTTTTGTGTTACTTTGTTAAGCGCAACATCACAAACTGAAGTGGAAGAAATATTTCTGTATTTTTTCCGGGGTTTTAGCAATACACTTGGAGTCCAGGATGTAATTTTTTGAAATAGATGAAGTTAAGGATATGAATAGAGAAATGCAATGGGAGTTTGGGACGGCGATCTCAACGTGTATGGTCTTATGGAGGCGTGATGGGCTGATCGAATTGGGGTGCGGTCAGGCTCCTAAGGACTTTTTTGCTAATAATTTGTTTTCTAAAAACTTCGTTGCAAAGTTTTCGATCCAACATGACACACCAAGTGTCAGCCTCACAACGTTTTGTATCAATTTGGACCCGAAGTGGAAGTTTGTGTACCACAAGAACACATCTTGCAAGTTTTTTTGTATAAAAATGCACCCAAAGTGCAACTTTACGAGTAGTGCAATTACCTTTGACTTAACTTTACCTGAAGGGCACTTGAAACGCGAGTCAAATGGCTCATATTTCTGCTTCCAAACAAATACTGTGTACATCTCTAAAAAAAAACAGTACTCTAATGATACTTGCTCCAATCCGTAGTGCTTGAACTCAAACTACGACAAATATTATGGATCGGAGTATATTATAAATCGCTCTAGTACATCAAGAATAGAAGTTCCATCTGATCTTTTATGTTGTTCATACGTACGTATTGTGAGATAGATTTGTGAATACTAATAAAAATGTTGATGCTACCTGTGAAAATGTTTCGTAGAATCACAAAAAGAGGTGCAGGACTGCACTCTATGTGAGCTGCATTATCTAGCGGTCCAGCTATATACTATGCTGGAGCTGAAGAAAAGGCAGTGGCAGACACTTGGCAAGCACGATGAGATCCGTTCCATGAAGAATACAATGCAGACGCAGCGTATGGAAATGGTATATTTCCTCCGCTATAATCAGGAAGGAACTCAGGACGGGAGCAAGGAGCTGCGCGCCCGGCGATGGCGCGAGCCGAGGGACCACCGGCCACCGCCTGACAACGACCTCTTCATCTGGCACAAATGTCCAGAGCCCGATGGCAGCTCGCAGCAGGCGGCACCACCACCGTTCCCCGGGATATCTTTACCGCTCTGCTGCCTGGCGGACACTACCGAGGGATCCATCGAAACCACGCGGCGAAAATCCCGCGCTCTCCGGCGCTGCGGCTCCGGCGAGCTCAACTGGTCGCACTGATCGATCTGCACGCGCAGCTCGTCCTGCTCGTCCTGCCGTTGACCCGGCTGCTCGTGATCCAAGGTTTCAGTGCCGCTGGAAGCCTGTTCGGCGTGGGCAGGAGATGCGTTGGAGTCGGCGGCGCCAGCTGCGGGGTCGTCGTCCAGGACGACGTGGGCGCGGCAGAGCGGGCAGTTGACGTGGGCGCGGAGCCAGGTGGCGATGCAGGGGGCGTGGAAGGCGTGGGCACACCTGGGGAGCAGGCGGAGGAGCTCGCCGTCCAGGAACTCGCCGAGGCAGACGGGGCAGTCGGCGGCGCCCAGCACGGTGCCCGGTCGGTACCGCGTGAGCGCGATGGACTCGATCGCCGCCTCGTCGAGCCCCACGGTCCGGATGTGCCACGCGTGGTGCTGCACGGCTTCGTCCTCGGGAGCGCCGGCTTCGACGTCCGTCGCGGCGGCGGCGGCCGGCTGGGTGCCGTCCGGTTGGACACCGGCGAGAAGGGACTGCTGCTGCTGCCGCCGGAGCCTCCTGCGGCGGATGAAACAGTAGATGGACAGGGACGCGAGGAAGAGGAAGAGGACGACGAAGGCGGTGACCACGAGCGGGGTTACCAGGTGGCGGCTGCCGTTGGAGGAGGGAGGAGGAGGAGGAGAAGGACACTCGTAGTCGTCGGCGTCGTAGCTGCCGGGGCAGGGCTGCTTCAGCAGATCAGGTGGCATCGGGTCGGGGATGAGGGGACGCGCGCAGTAGGGCGACGGCGGGAACGAACGAGGAAGGGAGGTTGCTGTTGCTTGCGCTTCTCTGCAGACGCGTTTCCGGGAGCAGTGAAACCGCGGGCGTGGCCGTGAACTAGTAAAAGGGGCGGTGGGTGGCCATGACCAACTTGCCGGTGCCGGTGGAGTCAAGTGTCGCCGTGCGCGTGGAAAAACTCCGATCCTGTGTTCCTGTGGGCGTCACCGGCGCATGACATCACCTGATCTCTTCTCTGGGCTGGAGAACACTCTGCTGACGCCTACAATGACATGGCAGTTCCTGACCAAATCAAACCTAATGCAAAAGAAAATTCTCACATAATCGCCCCAGACATCAGCGACAGCGAGGAGGACTACCTTTCTTCCTCTTCACCCTTCTCCATCCATGACTGAACTCCCGTTGGAGTAGCGTTGATCAACAGTGGTTGTTATCCTTCCAGCATCCCAACCCAGCGATGAGCCTAGTTCAGTTTACAAGCAAGTTTCGGCAACTTGGCAGTTTGCCCAGACTTGTATTGCCCAATGGCAGTGAACAAGTAAGTCGTGCTTTCCCGTTCCATTATTGTTCTGATTATAGTTTAAATTTGAATTAAAACAACGACAAGAATTATAAAACGTAGAAAGTAGAAAGGAGCACTCCCAACTACTCCTATAGTCATATGCATTTAATCCAATCAAGCTTTCGGAGGGAGATTAGCTTTCTGAACTTATTTACAAAACTGCAGATAATCTTTTACAACTCCAGCAGCATGAATTGCAAAAACTGTGATAATACAACAGTTCCAGTAATGTAAACCTCCATTACGATGGGACTGCATTATATTGCGTATATTTACAACAATGGCTTACCCGAGGATTACCAAGAAATTAAGGGATGATTTATTATTCCTATTAGCCGGTACTAGCTATCTTTCAACCTATCATGACCTGAAAAACAACTCACCTCAGACACATGGTCTGATATAATCTCAGAAACTCGACCGTACAAGAACAGCACCCGCTAAAATGTGAATGGAAGCAAGTCCAGTAGGCCTAGTGCTTCTAGTCTGAGCTGGTGCTTTGGGTCTGACTGTTTGCCTGGCGGTTGGAGTATACATGCCCCATTTTTGTTCTTTTGGTCTCCAGGTATCTACGATTCTCCGTGGTTATTGGAGTTACCAGGGGCACCCTGCCCACAATGCTCAAGCCGTAACCCTTGAGACCGATATATTTTGCAGGATTGTTAGTCATCAACCTCATTGAACGGACTCCAATATCGCGTAATATCTACAGAGAATAAGTGAGAAAAGTCAGTAATTCATTGGATACATCAAGAAACTCTATGTTAACACTATAATACCAAGGATGTAGCAGAAAAGGTTAGTAACAGCAAAATAATGAAGAGAATATGCACGATGGCCAGCCCAGGCCATCAAAGCATAAACACTTTCACAGATAAAATCTACAGTTGTCTATATTGCATGAATCAGTTCAATGTGTCATAGGAAGCATTTTGAAATGCAAGTAAAAAAGTATCATATGATGCACATGGGGGATCATGTACGTAAGTACATTCTCACCTGTGCACCGATCCCGTATTCCCTCGAGTCCACAGGCAGTCCTAGTTCCTCGTTAGCCTCCACCGTGTCACGCCCGTCATCTTGTAGGTTATATGCACGAAGCTTGTGACCCAGACCAATGCCCCTCCCTTCATGTCCACGAAGATAAACTAGTACACCCCTTCCAGCTTTCTCAATCATCTCCATAGACATTGAAAGCTGGTCACCACAATCACATCTTGCCGATCCAAAAATGTCTCCTGTGAGGCACTCAGAATGGACCCTCACTAAAATATCTTGACCATCGCCAATATCACCCTGTTGGTTGTTAAATAAGGCATGGATAAAATCAGGTTTTATGACGGAAATAAACTACCTGACCTAACAACCAAGTCCTACAAAAGCATTATATATCTTCAGTGACTTACTTTCACCATCGCGATATGCTCGATCCCATCAATAATAGATCTGTAGCAGTAAGCACGGACATTGCCCCATCTCAAAGGTAAGCGTGCAACAGATGCACGTTCAATTAGCCTGTCTCTTTTTCTCCTATATCTGTAAAGTAACTTCTGTGAGCAAAGGGGACAATGAAGAAAATGGGGCTAGTATCACCTTCACGAGTCATAAATATAAAAAAGGCTTTCTTTTTTTATTGAACCGTAGCAACTAGGAGAACACATGGTAGTAAATTCACTTCATATCGGAAAACAATTTTTAGAAGCTTTTTATGTCAGCAAAATAGTCATATTGAACTCAAGGAAAAAAGAAAAGTATTCAGTACTTGCAATTCATAAAAAATGACTGTAACTATTAGAGAAACCTTGAGGTAAAAAGAATAGTATTAAGTGCCAAAGGAACTATTAGTGACCTATATATGGACTAAACAGCAATCAAAACTCTGTAGGCTATTGCAGGAATTGTCAGGAGCATAGAGGTGTTTAACAGACTTACCTAATCAAGTCAGCAATCGATATTATCTTCAAATTTTCCCTTTCGGCAAACACACGTAGCTTGGGTAAACGGGCCATTGAGCCATCCTCATCCACAATCTCACAGAGTACTCCTACAGGAGGTAGCCCAGCCAGCACAGCAAGATCAACGGCTGCTTCAGTGTGCCCAGCTCGTTTCAGAACACCACCCTCTCTGTACTTCAGAGGAAAAATATGGCCAGGCCTGTTGAAGTCTTGAGGTTTTGAGTCAGGAGATGCAAGAGTCATGACTGTCTTTGCCCTATCTTTTGCAGATACCCCCGTCGTTGTGCCTTCTTTAGCATCCTAGAGAACGCAGTAGATAAATTCTATCTTAGTAGCACGTATGTATCATCATCATCACATTATCAAAAAAGTATGTATCATCAGAAAAGTTAGTTAGGGAAGACTAACACATAGTTCATTACTATTTCTTCCAAAGTGATACTACGAAATTAGTAATGATCTCTATTTGTGCCTTTATCGTTATAACAATTTAATAAGATGGAAACCAAAGAAGAATTATAAAAGGGAAGGCCAATTTTGCAAAAACCAGGGGTTGAAAAGCATTAAATTGCATTGCATTGATATGCACTTGTACCACAGACCTTCATATCTAATACTTGGGATAATTATTTGCTAGCTGCTACTATGCACAATTAACTTACCTAATCTCAAATGTGAGATGAAAATACAAGCAACATAATAGTATAGTGATGGTCTGCTAACTAAATATCCATCTAAAGTACAAAGGATTCTCATCTAAAGTGGCAGCATGTGTATTTCTGCTTTCGTAGTGGAAACAGGTGGTAAGAAATGTTGCCCATATAACACAAAAACTTCATATCCTAGTGTTGGCACATGACTAAAATAGCAACATACCACAGTAATGGTGAATGCAGTACAAAGCTTCTCTTCATTTTCCTTTGATGAAACCATCAAAGGAAGGTTCAATCTTTCCAGGTCATCTTCTTTCATGCTAACACAAACAATTCCTGTGCTATGCCTAACAATAAAAGCCATAGCCTCTGGGGTAACCAAAGAAGCAGCCAATATAAGATCCCCTTCATTTTCTCTTGATTCATCATCGACGGCAATCACGAGCTACAAGAGCAAACCCAATGTCAGAAAAAATACCATGTGGCAGCAAGAGATCTTGTTAGAAAGATTGACAGTGTCAAGCAAAGAATTGCAAGGCATACTAACTTTTCCTTGTCGAATGTCCTCGATAGCATCCGCAATAGACGCGAAGCCCTCGGTTGGGCTATCCAGATCAAGTTCGGCGTCGTCTTCATCGTTTAAGAACGTGTCCGCTAGGGCCACACGCGACAGTTCAGTGGAAATGATTTCTGCTGCAGCGACGGAACCCAGCGGGAGATCAGAGTCCGCGGTTGGATGGTCCTGGCCTCGCAAAGAAGTGCTCTTTCGTAGCAGCGTGTCGTCGTTTTCCGAGTAGCCGTCGGCTGGAAAACCGACATTCTTTCTCAAGGATGCTGCTATCGTCAGTCCCGGGGATTTCATGTTGGCATTTCTTGAATTTGCGGGAAACGAAACCAATCCCTTTGTTTCCTTGGAGACATCACTGCTTCTCAAGAGCTGCACCCTGCATTTGCACAGAAAGGGGGAGATGGATCAGACACATCAGTCTCAATTGTTCGATTCAGTAGATTAATTATGTCCAGAAATTGGCAGGAGCGTGCTTTTCAGAAATTTACAGTCTTGTTGGCTTTTCCTCACCGAAATTGCTATCGATAAAGCGGCAGGAAAAACATTAAGTACAAATATATGGAAGTACCTAGGTTGCACATTTGCAAAAGAAAAAATGCATGCGCATAGTTTGAAAAGGTGTAACTAGCCAAATTCGGTTGGATAAGGAATCAAAGCCTGGGACGGTTGACTCAAAAAGAGGCATTTCCTTTTTTGCTGTTGTTATCGGAATCTTAAAACTTTCTTTTTTTGTCTTCTTACACGACAGAGTTGCAACCGAAATTAACTCATTCATTCATCCATTAATTTACACGCTCACACTAGAGAGACGCCGAAGGGAATCAAGAGGTGTGACCAGAACAAGACGTGCAGAGGGAGGAGGGTGGTCTGAGGAGAGCTTACGGGTAGCGGCGGAGCGCGGCGACGGAGGAAGACGGCGGCGCAATCGAGGCCATCCCGACGCTCCCCTGCAGGACAATCGCGGAACCTGCTAACCAGCATCGGAGAGCACCAAATCAGCGACACAAGGTCAACAATCAAAATAGTCAAATTCGGGTTGTCCGAATACACGCGAGATCTGGGCCCGGGCAGACACGAAGGAATCAGCGACTCTGCCCGCTGACGATCGCACGAGCCTCGGAAACGAACTGGGGGCGCGGCAATGGCACTTACCGGTCGGGTGGTTGTCCGGCGAGGTCCCCGGAGGCGGCGAACAAGTGGCAAGGAGAGGAAAGAGAGCTTGGATTCCGTTTCTTGGAGTTGTGGTGGTGTTCCGGTGGGCGATTAGGGATGGGGTTGGTGTGGGTGGAGAAGAGGGGAGAGACAGGGCGCGTGATTTATAACGTGCGGGCACCAGCGCGGCAGGTTCGCGCTACTTGCCTCGACTCGCCTCTCGATGGAGTTTCTTGGGCGGGGGTTTGGTTTTGCTCGATCGATCTAGGCCGGATTCGCTACTCCTGCGGGTTGCCGAGTTTGGTTTGGTTTTGATTTTCTTATTAATCTTGCTATGTTTGTTTTTGGCGTTACGCACGCGGACAACAAGACTGAAAAACATCTCATGTCAACAGAGAAAAACCGAAAAAACATCTGATATCGCTCGGGTGAATGAGAGGGTCACAGAGGAGAGCCGAGAGTGGAGGAGGGGCCCGCCGCTGGAGGTTGTCATAAAGAAGCAGGCGGCGCTCGACGACTAGGATTAAGGCATGTACAATAGTAACACGTCGATTTTTTTTATCTAAGTGGTAGAGAGAGAATGGCGAGGATGAAGCAGCCCGTCTGTAGAATTACCGATCGTCTAGTACCGCAAAAGTCGTTGCTTAAAGATAGCTATTCTCTCGCTATACGTGAGGTGTCTGTAACTCACCACTTTTTCCCCTCACGATCGGTCTAATCTCCAACCGTTTGGTGCGTGATTGTAGGTCTAAAAAGAAACTAAATGGACAGTTCATTGTACAAGGTGTTTGTAGCATGGTCTGTACGTGACACGGAAGGACTCTAATTGAAGACAGCCATCGTCTAGATCATTGTACATGCTCTTAGGGGCTCTGTTTGAGGAGGAATGACGAAACGGGAGGTGGAGCCATGAAGGAGAGTGGGGGAAGGAGGAGGGCGCTGTCGTTGTCGGTCGCTGCAAAGGCGGCAGAAGATAGCTAGGATAGGTTGAAGAGGAGCGTCTCGTCGAGAAGAGATGGCATGAAGGAGAAGCGTGTGTTAGTCTGTTGGTCAAAGCGGGCTAGCATTGTTGGCTCGTAACGGTTGTTCTCATTCCCCACTGTTGTGGGTATACTTTACGGGTATATCAACGGCATGGCTTAGATCCGGCAAGCCCGGGTGGCCCACAGATGGTGATGTGGTATGTGGCCCATCGGACGGCTCAGTTGCTGTAGATCATGAAGGATGAAGTTCAGCCCAGGAGCAGGAAGCCGGATCCCAATCGACCTACGAAGGAGGCCGGATCCGTGGAGGCCCATGAAGTATCCGGATCCAGTACGGACTTGATGGAAGGCAGATCCTTGACGTACACGGCAAGATATTGTACCGTAGTTAGGTAACTTGTATTCCGGCTAGGACTCTTCAATGTAAACCCTAGATCCGTGCGCCTTTATAAGCCGGATCCTGGGAGCCCTAGAGGCACAACCACAACTCATTGTAACAACGCGAAAGCGCCCATATAATTCCAGACAAGCAGCAGTAGACCCTGTCCTCGAGCAGGTGTTCCGAAGCTGGGTAAATCGCGTACCACCGTCCCGAGGACTCTCCGCCCTATGGCCCCTACTTCTTCTCCCTCTCGTGAGGATCCCTCCTCCGGGGTACCGTCGAATAGGCAATGACAGTTGGCGCCCACCGTGGGGCCAGCGGCGTCAGGAGGCCGGAACCGGGAGGGTTTCGCCATGGGAAGCTACGATGAATCCATCGCTGTGGGGCGTGTTCTCTACGCCCGGAATTTTCCGATCATCCCGCAGGACGAGTGCTGGATTCCGGCTAGGACCAACCCCATCAAGCTCTCCATCGTCCCTATTGGCGGCATTCACGTCTTCATAGGCGAAACCGTCGATTCCGATGGAAACGCCCTGGTAAGTAACGCTGACGCGACCGCCGCTGAGCAGGACGCTGTCGCGAAGATCCGATCTAAGATGCAGGAGCTTCCCAAGGAAGATTCCGCCTTAGATCTGGAAATTTCAAAGCCCACTCAATCCGCCCCTAAGAAGGAAACTACGGTGGAAGACTAATGCAGATCCGCCTGGGTCTCCCGGGTGTTAGAGAAGCAAAGGTGCCACTTTGTGCACTTCCTCGCACATACCGCAGGAACCGCCCCTCCTTCGGAGGAAGCTGGACCCATGCAGGTTGAAGCTACCGGAGACAGCGACGTCCCGGATCAGCAAGAGGTTGCCGGAGAAAGCGAAGCCCCGGAACAACAAGAGGATGCCGGAGATGTAGAAGAATCAATCATGGGCAATCTAAGTCCAACTTCCGACGATGTTTCAACCATGAACACGGAGGAATTCAACAAAGCTCTGAAGGAGTTAGAGGGCGAAGAGGAAGCCGAAGCGGAATCCGCTCCACCTAAGCAGGTCCTAGCGACCATAACTGGGCTGGGGGAGGACGCTGACGAAGAAGAGACTCCTACCGGCGTACCCCTCCTGGGACCTTCCACTTCAGAGACTCCGCCCGCGTGACCTCGTCGCCCCGCTGCGCCGGATTCCGGAGAAGAAAACGATTCCAGGAGCTAGCACTACTTAACTCCGGAGGTACTTGTCGAGCAGGCATGCCAAGGTGCTATCGCACACTCGGAAATCCTCAACAAGCCAATCACTCCGGACGACGCCGCAGATCCTGAAGCTCTAGAAGCAACAAGAAAGGAGATGCTGAGCACTGCCAAAGTAATTGCCAACACTGCAGCAGCAATGCTGGAGGAACGGCAAGAAGCAAGCGAGTTAATGGAAAATTTCCACAAGAGAGAGCGCGGAGCCACTAAACACTTGAAAGAGGCTAAGAAACTCCGAGCACAATGGGAAACCATGAAGGCAGACGCTGACAAGGAGGCAGATAGAATCCGACGAGAGGCTATCCCCCCTCGAAAGATCAACTTCACAACTCCCTCGAATCAGTAGCCGCTCGGCACTCCCAAGGACAACATGAAGAAGGCTGCAGAACTCTTGGCGAAAAATGACGAAGAAGTCGATATCGCACACCTTCGCACTCTGGTAGCATCAGCAATGAAGCAACAGAGCAAGGCAGACACTTCGCGCCGGTTGGAATCCAACCCAAAACACTGTGTATCCACAGCGCAGAAGGACGCCTCCGGAAGGGCTCACCGTGATAATGAATCGCGCACCGGATCTTCGGAGTGCAGAAGGAGAAGCAGAGAACACCCAAATCCGATCCCCGTACCATCAAAGACGCCCCCGTCAGACCCGAAGAAGGGAAAGGATGCGATGTACACTGGCAGGGACAAGTACCGGAACCCGTCACCTCCGCCCAACGGATACCCGCGTCCTCCACCTCCTCGCCGTCGTAGTCCAGCCGGAAACGCTAGGCCTCATGGGCCTGGTGGAATCAACATCCGCGACAACGTGGTCCCTCAGAGGAACAGGAACATGGAGCGCACGCCGGAACCTCGTCGGGGCCGGAACGAGGAGCGCGACCCGGAGCCTCGCAGAAGCCGGAACGATGGAGGCGACCGTCACCATGGTGAAGGCAGCCATCGAAGCCGGAGTCAGCAGCGCGAAGGACGAGGAGAATCTGAAGGCGGAAGCAAGAGATCACATCAGCCCCCTCGCAGGTCTCTGATACGTCTCCGACGTATCGATAATTTCTTATGATCCATGCCATATTATTGATGATATCTACATGTTTTATGCACACTTTATGTCATATTCGTGCATTTTCTGGAACTAACCTATTAACAAGATGCCGAAGTGCCAGTCCCTGTTTTCTGCTGTTTTTGGTTTCGAAATCCTAGTAAGGAAATATTCTCGGAATCAGACGAAATCAAGACCCGGGTTCCTATTTTTCCCGGAGCCTTCCAGAACACCCGAGAGCCGTCGGAGGGAAGCCCCGGGGCCCCACACCACACCGCGCGGCGCGGCCGGAGGGGGGCGCGCCGCCCTATGGTGTGGGCCCCCCGTGCCCCTCCGAGGCTGCCCTTCCGCCTATTTAAAGCCTCCGTCGCGAAAACCCTGATGCGAAGAACCACGATACGAAAAACCTTCCAGAGCCGCCGCCATCGCGAAGCCCAGATCTGGGGTACAGGAGTCTCTGTTCCGGCACGCCGCCGGAACGGGGAAGTGCCCCCGGAAGGCTTCTCCATCGACACCGCTGCCATCTCCACCGCCATCTTCATCACCGCTGCTGCTCCCATGAGGAGGGAGTAGTTCTCCATCGAGGCTCGGGGCTGTACCGGTAGCTATGTGGTTCATCTCTCTCCTATGTGCTTCAATACAATAATCTCATGAGCTGCCTTACATGATTGAGATTCATATGATGATGCTTGTAATCTAGATGTCATTATGCTAGTCAAGTGAGTTTTACTTATGTGATCTCCGGAGACTCTTTGTCCCACGTGTGTAAAGGTGACAAGTGTGTGCACTCGTGTGGGTCTCTTAGGCTATATTTCACGGAATACTTACTCACCGTTATGAATGGCGTAGTGAAGTGCTTATTTATATCTCTTTATGATTGCAATGTGTTTTGTATCACAATTTATCTATGTGCTACTCTAGCAATGTTATTAAAGTAGTTTTATTCCTCCCGCACGGTGTAATGGTGACAAGTGTGTGCATCCGTGTTAGTACTTGGCGTATGCTATGATCATGATCTCTTGTAGATTGCGAAGTTAACTATTGCTATGATAGTATTGATGTGATCTATTCCTCCTACATAGCATGAAGGTGACAGTGTGCATGCTATGTTAGTACTTGGTTTAGTCGAATTGATCTTTCTTGCACTCTAAGGTTATTTAAATATGAACATTGAATTGTGGAGCTTGTTGATGGCGTGTATTTCACACGTTCGTTGGGCAACCCCAAGAGGAAGGTATGATGCGCACAGCAGCAAGTTTTCCCTCATAAAGAAACCAAGGTTTATCGAACCAGGAGGAGCCAAGAAGCACGTTGAAGGTTGATGGCGGCGGGATGTAGTGCAGCGCAACACCAGAGATTCCGGCGCCAACGTGGAACCTCGCACAACACAACCAAAGTACTTTGCCCCAACGAAACGAGTGAGGTTGTCAATCTCACCGGCTTGCCGTAACAAAGGATTAACCGTATTGTGTGGAAGATGATTGTTTGCGAGAGAAAATAGTAAAAACAAGTATTGCAACAGATTTGTATTTCAAGTATTAAAGAATGGACCGGGGTCCACAGTTCACTAGAGGTGTCTCTCCCATAAGATAAAAGCATGTTGGGTGAACAAATTACAATCGGGCAATTGACAAATAGAGAGGGCATAACAATGCACATACATGACATGATAAGTATAGTGAGATTTAATTGGGCATTACGACAAAGTACATAGACCGCCATCCAACTCGCATCTATGTCTAAAAAGTCCACCTTCAAGTTATCATCCGAACCCCTCCAAGCATTAAGTTGCAAAGCAACAGACAATTGCATTAAGTATGGTGCGTAATGTAATCAACAACTACATCCTCGGACATAGCGCCAATGTTTTATCCCTAGTGGCAACAAGCACAACACAACCTTAGGGGTTTCGTCACTCCCCCGAGTGTCAATGCAGGCATGAACCCACTATCGAGCATAAGTACTCCCTCTTGGAGTTAAAAGTAAAAACTTGGCCGCAGCCTCTACTAGAAATGGAGAGCATGCAAGATCATAAACAACACATGTATAATAACTTGATAATTAACATGACATGGTATTCTCTATCCATCGGATCCCGACAAACACAACATATAGAATTACGGATAGATGATCTTGATCATGTTAGGCAGCTCACAAGATCCAACAATGAAGCACAATGAGGAGAAGACAACCATCTAGCTACTCGCTATGGACCCATAGTCCAGGGGTGAACTACTCACTCATCACTCCGGAGGCGACCATGGCGGTGTAGAGTCCTCCGGGAGATGAATCCCCTCTCCGGCAGGGTGCCGGAGGAGATCTCCGTAATCCCCCGAGATGGGATCGGCGGCGGCGGCGTCTCGCAAGGTTTTCCGTATCGTGGTTTTTCGCCTCAGGGGTTTCGCGACGGAGGCTTTAAGTAGGCGGAAGGGCAGAGTCGGGGGCCAGACGAGGGGCCCACACTATAGGTCGGCGCGGCCAGGGCTTGGGCCACGCCGCCCTATAGCTTGGCCACCTCGTGGCCCCACTTCATGTGTTCTTCGGTCTTCTGGAAGCTCCGTGGAAAAATAGGGCCCTGGGTCTTCGTTTCGTCCAATTCCGAGAATATTTCGTTACTAGGATTTCTGAAACCAAAAACAGCAGAAAACAGGAACTGGCACTTCGGCATCTTGTTAATAGGTTAGTTCCGTAAAATGCACGAATATGACATAAAGTGTGCATAAAACATGTAGGTATCATCAATAATATGGCATAGAACATAAGAAATTATCGATACGTCGGAGACGTATCAAGCATCCCCAAGCTTAGTTCTGCTCGTCCCGAGCGGGTAAAACGATAACAAAGATAATTTCTGAAGTGATATGCCATCATAACCTTGATCATACTATTTGTAAACATATGTAGTGGATGCAGCGATCAAAACAATGGTGATGACATGAGTAAACAAGTGAATCATATAGCAAAGACTTTTCATGAATAGTACTTCAAGACAAGCATTAATAAGTCTTGCATAAGAGTTAACTCATAAAGCAATAAATCAAAGTAAAGGCATTGAAGCAACACAAAGGAAGATTAAGTTTCAAGCGGTTGCTTTCAACTTGTAACATGTATATCTCATGGATAATAGTCAACATAGAGTAATATAACAAGTACAATATGCAAGTATGTAGGAATCAATGCACAGCTTCACACAAGTGTTTGCTTCTTGAGGTGGAGAGAAATAGGTGAACTGACTCAACATAAAAGTAAAGAGAATGGTCCTTCAAAGAGGAAAGCATCGATTGCTATATTTGTGCTAGAGCTTTTATTTTGAAAACATGAAACAATTTTGTCAACGGTAGTAATAAAGCATATGAGTTATGTACATTATATCTTACAAGTTGCAAGTCTCATGCATAGTATACTAATAGTGCCCGCACCTTGTCCTAATTAACTTGGACTACCGGATCTTTGCAATGCACATGTTTTGACCAAGTGTCACAATGGGGTACCTCCATGCCGCCCGTACAAAGGTCTAAGGAGAAAGCTCGCATTTTGGATTTCTCGCTTCGATTATTCTCAACTTAGACATCCATACCGGGACAACATGGACAACAGATAATGGACTCCTCTTTAATGCATAAGCATGTGGCAACAATTATTATTCTCATATGAGATTGAGGATATATGTCCAAACCGAAACTTCCACCATGAATCATGGCTTTAGTTAGCGGCCCAATGCTCTTCTCTAACAATATGCATGCTCCAACCATAAAGGTGGTAGATCTCTCTTGCTTCGTACAAGACGGACATGCATAGCAACTCACATGATATCCAACAAAGAATAGTTGATGGCGTCCCCGTAAACATGGTTATCGCTCAACAAGCAACTTAATAAGAGATAAAGTGCATAAGTACATATTCAATACCACAATAGTTTTTAAGCTATTTGTCCCATGAGCTATATATTGCAAAGGTGAATGATGGAATTTTAAAGGTAGCACTCAAGCAATTTACTTTGGAATGGCGGAGAAATACCATGTAGTAGGTAGGTATGGTGGACACAAATGGCATAGTGGTTGGCTCAAGTATTTTGTATGTATGAGAAGTATTCCCTCTCGATACAAGGTTTAGGCTAGCAAGGTTATTTGAAACAAACACAAGGATGAACGGTACAGCAAAACTCACATAAAAGACATATGGTAAACATTATAAGACTCCATACCGTCTTCCTTGTTGTTCAAAACTCAATACTAGATGTTATCTAGACTCTAGAGAAACCAAATATGCAAACCAAATTAGCAAGCTCTAAGTATTTCTTCATTAATGGGTGCAAAGTATATGATGCAAGAGCTTAAACATGAGCACAACAATTGCCAAGTATCAAATTATCCAAGACATTTTAGAGTTACTACATGTAGCATTTTCCAATTCCAACCATATAACAATTTAACGAAGATGAAACTTCGCCATGAATACTATGAGTAGAGCCTAAGGACATATTTGTCCATATGCAACAGCTGAGCGTGTCTCTCTCCCATAAAGTGAATGCTAGGATCCATTTTATTCAAACAAAACAAAAACAAAAACAAACCGACGCTCCAAGCAAAGTGCATAAGATGTGGCCGAATAAAAATATAGTTTCAGGGGAGGAACCTGATAATGTTGTCGATGAAGAAGGGGATGCCTTGAGCATCCCCAAGCTTAGACGCTTGAGTCTTCTTAATATATGCAGGGGTGAACCACCGGGGCATCCCCAAGCTTAGAGCTTTCACTCTCCTTGATCATATTGCATCATACTCCTCTCTTGATCCTTGAAAACTTTCTCCACACCAAACTCGAAACAACTCATTAGAGGGTTAGTGCATAATAAAAATTCACATGTTCAGAGGTGACACAATCATTCTTAACACTTCTGGACATTGCATAAAGCTACTGGACATTAGTGGATCAAAGAAATTCATCCAACATAGCAAAAGAGGCAATGCGAAATAAAAGACAGAATCTGTCAAAACAGAACAGTCCGTAAAGATAGATTTTATTAGGCCACCAGACTTGCTCAAACGAAAATGCTCAAATTGAATGAAAGTTGCGTACATATCTGAGGATCATGCTCGTAAATTGGCGTAATTTTCTGAGCTACCTACAGGGAGATAGACCCAGATTCGTGACAGCAAAGAAATCTGGAACTGCGCAGTAATCCAAATCTAGTACTTACTTTTCTATCAAAGACTTTACTTGGCACAACAAAACATAAAACTAAGATAAGGAGAGGTTGCTACAGTAGTAAACAACTTCCAAGACATAAATATAAAATAAATTACTGTAGTAAAAACATGGGTTGTCTCCCATAAGCGCTTTTTTAACGCCTTTCAGCCTAGGCGCGTAAAGTGTAACTCAAGTAACATCAAGAGATGAAGCATCAACATCATAATTTGTTCTAATAATAGAATCATAAGGTAACTTCATTCTCTTTCTAGGGAAGTGTTCCATACCTTTCTTGAGAGGAAATTGATATTTAATATTACCTTCCTTCATATCAATAGTAGCACCAACGGTTCGAAGAAAAGGTCTTCCCAATATAATGGGGCAAGATGCATTGCATTCAATATCCAAGACAACAAAATCAACGGGGACAAGGTTATTGTTAACCATAATATGAACATTATCAACTTTCCCCAAAGGTTTCTTTTTAGCATTATCAGCCGAGATTAACATCCAAATAACAGTTTTTCAATGGTGGCAAGTCAAGCATATCATAGACTTTTTTAGGCATAACAGAAATACTTGCACCAAGATCACATAAGGCATTACAATCAAAATCTTTGACTCTCATTTTAATGATGGGCTCCCAACTATCCTCTAGCTTTCTAGGAATAGAAGTTTCAAGTTTTAGTTTCTCTTCTCTAGCTTTTATGAGAGCATTTGTAATATGTTTTGTGAAAGCCAAATTTATAGCGCTAGCATTGGGACTCTTAGCAAGTTTTTGCAAGAACTTTATAACTTCAGAGATGTGGCAATCATCAAAATCTAAATCATTACAATCTAAAGCAATGGGATTATCATCCCCAAGGTTGGAAAAGATTTCAAGCAGCTTTATCACAAGCAGTTCAGTAGCTTTAGCAGCTCATGTAATTTTGCGCGCTTTGCACTAGGAGTAGAAGCATTGCCAACACCAATTATTTTATCATGGATAGTAGGAGGTGCAGCAACATATGAATCATTAGCATTGCTAGTGGTGGTAATAGTCCAAACTTTAGCTACATTTTCCTTTTTAGCTAGTTTTTCATTTTCCTCTCTATCCCACCTAGCACGCAGTTCAGCCATTAATCTTATATTCTCATTAATTCTAACTTGGATGGCATTTGCTGTAGTAACAATTTTATTTTCAATATCCCTATTAGGCATAACTTTCGATTTCAAAAGATCAACATCAGAGGCAAGACTATCAACTCTAGAAACAAGAATATCAATTTTATTGAGCTTTTCCTCAACAGATTTGTTAAAAGCAGTTTGTGTATTAATAAATTCTTTAAGCATGGCTTCAAGTCCAGGGGGTGTATTCCTATTATTGTTGTAAGAATTCCCATAAGAATTAGCATAACCGTTACCATTATTATAAGGATATGGCCTATAGTTATTACTAGAATTGTTCCGATAAGCATTGTTGTTGAAATTATTATTTTTAATGAAGTTTACATCAACATGTTC
>NC_061509.1:199673048-199687427 GCF_022539505.1 Lolium rigidum
ATAAAATAAAGCAAGACAAAAACAAAGTAAAGAGATTGAGAAGTGGAGACTCCCTTGCAGCGTGTCTTGATCTCCCCGGCAACGGCGCCGTGAAAATATGCTTGATGGCGTGTATTTCACACGTTCGTTGGGCAACCCCAAGAGGAAGGTATGATGCGCACAGCAGCAAGTTTTCCCTCAGAAAGAAACCAAGGTTTATCGAACCAGGAGGAGCCAAGAAGCACGTTGAAGGTTGATGGCGGCGGGATGTAGTGCAGCGCAACACCAGAGATTCCGGCGCCAACGTGGAACCTGCACAACACAACCAAAGTACTTTGCCCCAACGAAACAGTGAGGTTGTCAATCTCACCGGCTTGCTGTAACAAAGGATTAACCGTATTGTGTGGAAGATGATTGTTTGCAGAGAAAATAGTAAAAACAAGTATTGCAGCAGATTTGTATTTCAGTATTAAAGAATGGACCGGGGTCCACAGCTCACTAGAGGTGTCTCTCCCATAAGATAAAAGCATGTTGGGTGAACAAATTACACTCGAGCAATTGACAAATAGAGAGGGCATAACAATGCACATACATGACATGATAAGTATAGTGAGATTTAATTGGGAATTACGACAAAGTACATAGACCGCCATCCAACCGCATCTATGCCTAAAAAGTCCACCTTCAGAGTTATCATCCGAACCCCTCCAGATATTAAGTTGCAAAGCAAATGCACAATTGCATTAAGTATGGTGCGTAATGTAATCAACAACTACATCCCTGGACATAGCGCCAATGTTTTATCCCTAGTGGCAACAAGCACAACACAACCTTAGGGCTTTCGTCACTCCCCATGTGTCAATGCGTGCATGAACCCACTATCGAGCATAAGTACTCCCTCTTGAGTTAAAAGTAAAAACTTGGCCGTAGCCTCTACTAGAAACGGAGAGCATGCAAGATCATAAACAACACATGTATAATAACTTGATAATTAACATGACCTGGTATTCTCTATCCATCGGATCCCGACAAACACAACATATAGAATTACCGATACATGATCTTGATCATGTTAGGCAGCTCACAAGATCCAACAATGAAGCACAATGAGGAGAAGACAACCATCTAGCTACCGCTATGGACCCATAGTCCAGGGGTGAACTACTCACTCATCACTCCGGAGGCGACCATGGCGGTGTAGAGTCCTCCGGGAGATGAATCCCCTCTCGCGGCGGTGCCGGAGGAGATCTCCCGAATCCCCCGAGATGGGATCGGCGGCGGCGGCGTCTCGGCAAGGTTTTCCGTATCGTGGTTTTTCGCCTCGGGGTTTCGCGACGGAGGCTTTAAGCAGGCGGAAGGGCGTAGTCGGGGCCGGACGAGGGGCCCACACCATAGGTCGGCGCGGCCAGGGCTTGGGCCGCGCCGCCCTATAGCTTGGCCACCTCGTGGCCCCACTTCGTGTGTTCTTCGGTCTTCTCGAAGCTCCGTGGAAAAATAGGGCCCTGGGTCTTCGTTTCGTCCAATTCCGAGAATATTTCGTTACTAGGATTTCTGAAACCAAAAACAGCAGAAAACAGAACTCGGCACTTCGGCATCTTGTTAATAGGTTAGTTCCAGAAAATGCACGAATATGACATAAAGTGTGCATAAAACATGTAGGTATCATCAATAATATGGCATAGAACATAAGAAATTATCGATACGTCGGAGACGTATCACTTGTTAACTCCGGCATTGAGGGTTCGTGTAATCCTACGCAATGTGTTCATCATCCAACAAGAGAGTGTAGAGTATGCATTTATCTATTCTGTTATGTTATCAATGTTGAGAGTGTCCACTAGTGAAAGTCTAATCCCTAGGCCTTGTTCCTAAATATCGCTATCGCTGCTTGTTTACTCGTTTTATCGCGTTACTACTCGTGTTACTACCGCGTTACTACCGCTTGTTTACTCGTCCCGGGCAAAGCACTTTTCTCGGTGCCGTTGCTACTACTTATTCATACCACCTCGTATTTCACTATCTCTTCGCTCGAACTAGTACACCTATTAGGTGTGTTGGGGACACAAGAGACTTCTTGCTTTGTGGTTGCAGTGGTTGCATGAGAGGGATATCTTTGACCTCTTCCTCCCCGAGTTCGATAAACCTTGGGTGATCCACTTAAGGGAAACTTGCCGCCGTTCTACAAACCTCTCGCTCTTGGAGGCCCAACACTGTCTACAAGAATAGAAGCTCCCGTAGACATCAAGCTATTTTTCCGGCGCCGTTGCCGTGGAGGAAAGGTAAAAGGCTCTCATACTCCGGTCTCGTGTAAAGTACTTTTCTCGTTACCGTTGTGTGTGTGCTCGAAGCTATTTCCTTTAGATCCCGCAATTGCATCTTTTTGTTTCTTGTTTACACTAGTTTGGCATAATGGACAACAATGAGCTTCTTATTCTATTTCCTGATTTAAAACATGGATTGTTTGATGCGAAAATTAAAAAACCTATGAAATCTTATTTGCATGCTGGTAGTAATATTAGTATGAACGCTTTGAACACCATTGTTGATAATAATATAGAAAGTTCTAAGCTTGGGGAGGCTGGTTTTGATGAGCATGATCTTTTTAGTCCCCCAAGCATTGAGGAGAAAATTTACTTTGATGATACTTTGCCTCCTATTTATGATGATTATAATGATAGTGGTATTTTGGTGCCACCTACTATGGAGGATAAAGCTTGTTATGATTATACTATGCCTCCTATATTTGATGATGAGAATAATAATGATAGCTACTTTATTGAATTTGCTCCCACTACAACTAATAAAATTGATTATGCCTATGTGGAGAGTAATAATTTTATGCATGAGACTCATGATAAGAATGTTTCATTTGATAGTTATATTGTTGAGTTTGCTCATGATGCTACTGGATATAATTATGAGAGAGGAAAATATGGTTGTAGAAATTTTCATGTTACTAAAACACCTCTCTATGTGCTGAAATTTTTGAAGCTACACTTGTTTTATCTTCCTATGCTTGTTACTTTGCTCTTCATGAACTTGTTTATTTACAAGATTCCTATGCATAGGAAGCATGTTAGACTTAAATGTGTTTTGAATTTGCCTCTTGATGCTCTCTTTTGCTTCAAATACTATTTCTTGCGAGTGCATCATTAAAACCGCCGAGCCCATCTTAATGGCTATAAAGAAAGAACTTCTTGGGAGATAACCCATGTGTTATTTTGCTACAGTACTTTGTTTTATATTTGTGCCTTGGAAGTTGTTTACTACTGTAGCAACCTCTCCTTATCTTAGTTTTGTGTTTTGTTGTGCCAAGTAAAGTCTTTGATAGTAAAGTGAATACTAGATTTGGATTATCGCGCAGAAACAGATTTCTTTGCTGTCACGAATCTGGGTCTACCTCCCTGTAGGTAGCTCAGAAAATTAAGCCAATTTACGTGCATGATCCTAAGATATGTACGCAACTTTCATTCAATTTGAGCATTTTCATTTGAGCAAGTCTGGTGGCCTAATAAAATCCATCTTTACGGACTATTCTGTTTTGACAGATTCTGCCTTTTATTTCGCATTGCCTCTTTTGCTATGTTGGATGAATTTCTTTGATCCATTAATGTCCAAGGAGCTTTATGCAATTTCCAGAAGTGTTAAGAATGATTGTGTCACCTCTGAACATGTTAATTTTTATTGTGCACTAACCCTCTAATGAGTTGTTTCGAGTTTGGTGTGGAGGAAGTTTTCAAAGATCAAGAGAGGAGTATGATGCAATATGATCAAGGAGAGTGAAAGCTCTAAGCTTGGGGATGCCCCGGTGGTTCACCCCCGCATATTCTAAGAAGACTCAAGCGTTTAAGCTTGGGGATGCCCAAGGCATCCCCTTCTTCATCGACAACATTATCAGTTCCTCCCCCGAAACTATATTTTTATTCCGTCACATCTTATGCACTTTGCTTGGAGCGTCGGTTTGTTTTTGTTTTTGTTTTGTTTGAATAAAATGGATCCTAGCATTCACTTTATGGGAGAGAGACACGCTCCGCTGTAGCATATGGACAAGTATGTCCTTAGGCTCTACTCATAGTATTCATGACGAAGTTTCTTCTTCGTTAAATTGTTATATGGTTGGAATTGGAAAATGCTACATGTAGTAATTCTAAAATGTCTTGGATAATTTGATACTTGGCAATTGTTGTGCTCATGTTTAAGCTCTTGCATCATATACTTTGCACCCATTAATGAAGAAACACTTAGAGCTTGCTAATTTGGTTTGCATATTTGGTTTCTCTAGAGTCTAGATAATATCTAGTATTGAGTTTTGAACAACAAGGAAGACGGTGTAGAGTCTTATAATGTTTACAATATGTCTTTTATGTGAGTTTTGCTGCACCGTTCATCCTTGTGTTTGTTTCAAATAACCTTGCTAGCCTAAACCTTGTATCGAGAGGGAATACTTCTCATGCATCCAAAATACTTGAGCCAACCACTATGCCATTTGTGTCCACCATACCTACCTACTACATGGTATTTCTCCGCCATTCCAAAGTAAATTGCTTGAGTGCTACCTTTAAAATTCCATCATTCACCTTTGCAATATATAGCTCATGGGATAAATAGATTAAAAACTATTGTGGTATTGAATATGTACTTATGCACTTTATCTCTTATTAAGTTGCTTGTTGTGCGATAACCATGTTTCTGGGGACGCCATCAACTATTCTTTGTTGAATATCATGTGAGTTGCTATGCATGTCCGTCTTGTCTGAAGTAAGAGAGATCTACCACCTTTATGGTTGGAGCATACATATTGTTAGAGAAGAACATTGGGCCGCTAACTAAAACCATGAATCATGGTGGAAGTTTCAGTTTTGGACACACATCCTCAATCTCATATGAGAATAATAATTGTTGCCACATGCTTATGCATTAAAGAAGAGTCCATTATCTGTTGTCCATGTTGTCCCGGTATGGATGTCTAAGTTGAGAATAATCAAAAGCGAGAAATCCAAAATGCGAGCTTTCTCCTTAGACCTTTGTACAAAGTGGCATGGAGGTACCCCATTGTGACACTTGGTTAAAACATGTGCATTGCAAAGATCCGGTAGTCCAAGCTAATTAGGACAAGGTGCGGGCACTATTAGTATACTATGCATGAGGCTTGCAACTTGTAAGATATAACTTTCATAACTCATATGCTTTATTACTACCGTTGACAAAATTGTTTCATGTTTTCAAAATAAAAGCTCTAGCACAAATATAGCAATCGATGCTTTCCTCTTTGAAGGACCATTCTTTTTACTTTTATGTTGAGTCAGCTCACCTATCTCTCTCCACCTCAAGAAGCAAACACTTGTGTGAACTGTGCATTGATTCCTACATATTTGCATATTGTACTTGTTATATTACTCTATGTTGACAATTATCCATGAGATATACATGTTATAAGTTGAAAGCAACCGCTGAAACTTAATCTTCCTTTGTGTTGCTTCAATGCCTTTAATTTGATTTATTGCTTTATGAGTTAACTCTTATGCAAGACTTATTAATGCTTGTCTTGAAGTACTATTCATGAAAAGTCTTTGCTTTATGATTCACTTGTTTACTCATGTCATTACCATTGTTTTGATCGCTGCATCCACTACATATGTTTACAAATAGTATGATCAAGGTTATGATGGCATGTCACTTCGTAAATTATCTTTGTTATCGTTTTACCTGCTCGGGACGAGCAGTAACTAAGCTTGGGGATGCTTGATACGTCTCCGACGTATCGATAATTTCTTATGATCCATGCCATATTATTGATGATATCTACATGTTTTATGCACACTTTATGTCATATTCGTGCATTTTCTCGGAACTAACCTATTAACAAGATGCCGAAGTGTCGGTCCCTCGTTTTCTCGCTGTTTTTGGTTTCGGAAATCCTAGTAAGGAAATATTCTCGGAATCGGACGAAATCAAGACCCAGGTTCCTATTTTTCCCGGAGCCTTCCGTAACACCCGAGAGCCACTCGGAGGGAAGCCCCGGGGGCCCCACACCACACCCCGGCGCGGCCGCAGGGGGGCCGCGCCGCCCTATGGTGTGGGCCCCCTGAGCCCCCTCCGAGGCTGCCCTTCCGCCTATTTAAAGCCTCCGTCGCGAAAACCCTGATGCGAAGAACCACGATAAGGAAAACCTTCCAGAGCCGCCGCCATCGCGAAGCCAAGATCTGGGGGACAGGAGTCTCTATTCCGGCACGCCGCCGGAACGGGGAAGTGCCCCCGGAAGGCTTCTCCATCGACACCGCTGCCATCTCCACCGCCATCTTCATCACCGCCGCTGCTCCCATGAGGAGGAGTAGTTCTCCATCGAGGCTCGGGGCTGTACCGGCAGCTATGTGGTTCATCTCTCTCCTATGTGCTTCAATACAATAATCTCATGAGTTGCCTTACATGATTGAGATTCATATGATGATGCTTGTAATCTAGATGTCATTATGCTAGTCAAGTGAGTTTTACTTATGTGATCTCCGGAGACTCCTTGTCCCACGTGTGTAAAGGTGACAGAGTGTGCACCGTGTGGGTCTCTTAGGCTATATTTCACGTAATACTTACTCACCGTTATGAATGGCGTAGTGAAGTGCTTATTTATATCTCTTTATGATTGCAATGTGTTTTGTATCACAATTTATCTATGTGCTACTCTAGCAATGTTATTAAAGTAGTTTTATTCCTCCCGCACGGTGTAATGGTGACAAGGGTGTGCATCCGTGTTAGTACTTGGCGTATGCTATGATCATGATCTCTTGTAGATTGCGAAGTTAACTATTGCTATGATAGTATTGATGTGATCTATTCCTCCTACATAGCATGAAGGTGACAGTGTGCATGCTATGTTAGTACTTGGTTTAGTCGAATTGATCTTTCTTGCACTCTAAGGTTATTTAAATATGAACATTGAATTGTGGAGCTTGTTAACTCCGGCATTGAGGGTTCGTGTAATCCTACGCAATGTGTTCATCATCCAACAAGAGAGTGTAGAGTATGCATTTATCTATTCTCGTTATGTGATCAATGTTGAGAGTGTCCACTAGTGAAAGTCTAATCCCTAGGCCTTGTTCCTAAATATCGCTATCGCTGCTTGTTTACTCGTTTCATCGCGTTACTACTGCTCGCGTTACTACCGCTGCGTTACTACGCTTGTTTACTCGTCCTGGGCAAAGCACTTTTCTGGTGCCGTTGCTACTACTTATTCATACCACCTGTATTTCACTATCTCTTCGCTGAACTAGTACACCTATTAGATGTGTTGGGGACACAAGAGACTTCTTGCTTTGTGGTTGCAGGGTTGCATGAGAGGGATATCTTTGACCTCTTCCTCCCTGAGTTCGATAAACCTTGGGTGATCCACTTAAGGGAAACTTGCTGCTGTTCTACAAACCTCTGCTCTTGGAGGCCCAACACTGTCTACAAGAATAGAAGCTCCCGTAGACATCAGTCATCCTCCCCACCACCTAGCGGTGGAGGCGGAGGCGGAGGCCGAAGATCTCGCTCACGCACAAAAATCCCCCCGCAATGGCTCGCGTGACGCGCGGGAACGTCTCAACGAATACAGATCTGACTACATAGGCCCAAAGTGCTTTGGCAGGATGATCCGAGAGGAACCAAAGCCAAGGATGAACCTCAAGCTACCCGGAAACCTGAAGCATTATGATAGCAGCGAAACGCCTGATGCCTGGATCGAGGATTACTACAATGCAGTAACCTTCGCCGGAGGAACCCCAACATAGCCTGCCGCATGCTCCAGCTGTACCTTGTGGGTCCAGCACGAATCTAGCTCAGCGATCTCGAGGAAAACTCCATCTTTTGTTGGTTCGACCTGAAGAACGCTTTCGAGAAGCACTTCAGGGGCACCTACAAAAGGTCTGCCACGACAAGCGACTTACATGCATGTATCCAGAAGAAGGGTGAAACATCAAGGAGCTTCCTCACTCGATGGTTGCAAACCAGGAACGAGTGCGAGAACGTCGATAATCACACAGCTATGCACGCCTTCATAGGTGGACTGCAGAGGGGAGGCCTGCTCCGGCACAAGCTTACTTGCTTGGTCAATGAGAACAAGCTGACTTTGGATGACATGATCAACATCGCCAGCAATCACACCGCCGCCGATGATGACGCAGGCAGAGACCTCGCAGCCACAGCCATACCCCTGCATCAGCAAAAGAAGAGCCGTGATAACGGCAAAGAACGGCGGCAACAAGCGGAAAAATCCCCCTGATGACCAAAGAAGCGGCGGATCCGACTTGATCGCCATGGCTTTCCAGCAAGGAGGTCAAGGAGGCGGAAGAGGCCGCGTCCTCGGTGGCGGAGCCGGCAGGGGCCATCAACGTGGTGACGAGGTCACCGTTGCCGGAACTCGCGCTCCCCAAACTTACGAAGAATACAGAGACATGCCCTGCTTAGCCCATATAGATCCGGCTACCGACAAGTCCTCTCACACCAATCGCAACTGCAAGTGGGTCAATGATCTCAAAACTGACCCGGAAGCAGGATACAAGCGAGCCCGCAAGCACCGCCCACGCGGCAAAGGAGGCAAGGGCAAAAACAAGGACAAGGATGAAGACAGTTCTGAGGCGATGGATGAGGACGACGCTTCGCCGGATCCCAAGGAAGGTTCCGCAGCTAACAAGTCCAACCCCTTTGTCAAAAAGAGTGCAGGTGCATATCACACCTTCCTCGGAACTCCAACAGTCCGCGCCAGCAAATCAGCTCTCCGGATCCTGAACGCCACAGCTTCCGTCGTGCCGCTGCAGATGTCGGTGGTCGGAAACTCCGTGTACGTTTGATAGGCAGGATCACCCTACCATCATTCCGAAGAAGTGCTACGCCTTGGTTGTGAGTCCCCGCATCGACGGGTATGATTTCTCCAAGTGCCTTATGGATGGCGGGGCCAGCTTGAACATCATGTACCTAGAGACTCTGGAGAGGATGAATCTTACCAAGGAACAGCTCAAACACAGCACCACTGAATTTCATGGTGTGGTTCCGGGTACAGTAGTTGAGAGTCGACCCTAAATTGTGCTCGGTGGTGATCCCGGCGGGGAAGGGGTAGAGGCGGGGTGCTAGAGCTTGTGGAGTTCTTAGTATGCTAAATAAAGGTATGTGTAGTTTGGTTCCGCGTCATCACACGAGAAAGGTGTGGGAGCCCTTCGCCTGGATCTGACGCTGCCTCGATGGTCTTCTCTTTGTCGCGGAGCTCCGGTGAGCGGAGCCGCATGCGGTGAGGTGGGGAGCGATGGAGATCTCCATCAATAAAGTTGATGATCTTTGTGGATCTGGTGTCCACCGTCGGGGTTTGATATCCTCTTTATGCGCTCGATCGTCGTGAAGACGAGGAAGAAGAGGGGCTTCAATGCTCATGCCTGCTGGTGGATGGATCTGCAATAGGGACACAGCCGCACAGGTTCTTCTCAAGGCAGCTTCTTTACTATGGCGAGCTTGTCGTTGTTCTCTTCATGCAAAATATAAGGGCTTAATCTCGTTTTTTCACTTTTACTCAGAGGTCCTAAGTGCAAAATATAAGGGCGTGTGTGTAATTTCGTTATTGGCCCATAATCAGGATTCAGGACACGGTTTAGGGGAAATCGGAAAAGCCTCAAATTACCAGCCAATCAAGTTTGTCGGCTGTATCTGGTCTGCAGTAGGGAGCATGACATTACCGTGCCCGATAACGGGCGTGGGCTAAAATGAATTTTAACGAACGTGGGCTCCGGCCGGCCGTCGAAGCAGCCAAGAGGTGGCTGCATTGACGGATCGATGGTCAAAGCCGTCGCCAGCTCCAGCCACTGCTTCTGGATGAGATTTCAGCGCTGAAATTCGCTACGGCCCCGCCCGCACTTTTTCAAGGGAGCCGAGCCTGGTTTTGTACGTGTAGTGCGTCCTCTTTCCTGCGATTCCTTTTCAGTTGACGTCGACGCTTACGATAGCAAGGGTCTGCTCGTGGATAACCGACGCTGATGCACGGTTAGGTCATCTCCAGCGGCGCAACGCAAACGGACGCTGAGCGATCGTTTTCGTTCGCCGTGATCGGAAATGCGTCTAAGCTCTGCTCCAGCGGACCGATGCAAAGTGACCTGGCGCATATTTGGGCTAGGTTTGCGTCTCCGCGGACGTTCCGCGGTCGCGCCGAGCGTCCTTCATTTCTTACCCGATCCCGCAACTTAGGGACAGCGAAATCGACCGCTTCGATTTCCCTTCTTTGCTGCCCTAGTGCGACGCCACCACCCTAATCCCAGCCGCCGCCGTCTTGCGCCGGTAGGTTTCTTCTCCTCTTTTCGGCGCTATTTGTGTGCGGCCATTGATCAACAGTTCGTACCCACGCAGATGGACATGTGGCATATGGTGGAGAAGTTCCGCGCGGAGGTCGTTGACTCCTCTTCCGACGACGAGTCTGATCAGTCGACGCAGATATTGGCAACTACCGCGGCCTCCATGATCCACGAGTTCACCTCAAACCCGGGGCCGGTGCACAGGGGCTCTGTGAAGGGGCGCTCCAAAAATCTGCCGCGCAACAGAGTGGCAGGGCAGGCCCGCCTCCACAAGGACTACTTTCACCTCACCAATCCGATCTTCCCGGAAAAAGTGTTCCGGCGCCGATACAGGATGTCAAGGGACATGTTCTTGGTCATTCTACGGGGCGTCAGAAACTACGACCCCTACTTCCAATGCAGGCCCGATGCAACAGGTGCGCTAGGCTTCACCTCCTACCAAAAATGCTCCGTGGCTATTCGCATGCTCTCATATGCTGATGATATATTAGATGAGTATTTTCGAATGGGTGAGAGCACCTGCCTTGAGGCCATGTACAGGTTTTGCCGAGCCGTGATTGTCGTGTTCGGACATCATTACTGTAGGGAGCCAACTGTTGAGGATACAAGACGGCTCCTGTCTATCAACGAGTGTAGAGGGTTCCCAGGAATGATTGGCAGCATAGATTGCATGCACTGGAAGTGGAAAAACTGTCCATTTGGATGGCAGGGTCAGTACAGCGGGCATGAGGAGGGACGGACTGTCATTCTTGAAGCTGTCATATCTCAAGATTTATGGATTTAGCATTCATTCTTTGGCATGGCCGGTTCGAACAATGACATCAATGTGTTATACCGATCACCAGTTTTCAATAGGCTCATGCAAGGCAAAGTTTCCCGGGTGAGCTACGAGATCAATAGAAATGAATACGACAAGCCATATTATCTTGCTGATGGCATCTACCCTGACTGGACCACACTGACAAGGGATTAACTTATCAATGCCTACGGGTTGTAGACTAGGGTTTTAGTTGGAAGTAGAGGGCAAGTAGATCTCGAAGGTTTCAGCCGAAAAGTACTCGACGATATGAAAACTAGGGTTTGTGAGACAATGATTCGATCCTTTCTTTGTCCCTCGACTCCCCCTTATATAGGAGGCGGAGCCGAGGGATTCGTGATACACAAGTTTACAGAGTTCGGGAGGGTTTCTAACCCGTCCCGCAAGATTACAAATAATGCTTCCTATTACAACTCTAGCTTTTCTTAATAGTATCTTGGGCTTCCGAATCTTCTTGCTCTTCGGGTTATGGGCCTTCAGTAAACCCCGGTACCATCTTCGGTAGGCCCATTGGGGATGCCTATGTCAGTAGCCCCCGAGATTTTACTTGAATCGAAGAATCAAGGCAAATCTCCAGCTTTAATTATTCAATAACTATGTTGAATTTATCACATATCCTTTGATATGCAATTATATATTGTACAGGGATGATGGTAGTTGGGGCTAGTTCATCTGACGGATCAGGTACTAGTTAACTGCTCTAGTGGAAATCCGCAAAAACCTACTTCAAGATCACGTCCCTGGACATGATCTCGGGATACTGGTGCAAACTTCGACAGGTGCCGCTTAAGGTCTTACCATTCTGTCGAGTCCCAATCATATTTTATCGGGTATCTAACGCGTCCGTTAGGATTTTTCTTCGTATCTGTTGATACGAAAAAAAGTAGCAAACCGACGTCAGAGACAGCGCCACGCCGCTCAGAACGGATCTGGGGTCTTACCTTCGCAAATTTTGCGGCATTCAGAGATTATTCGCAACTTTGGCGCTCTGAGAATATATTGTCGAGTGCTTTTTCGGCTGCTGGAATAGCACATATTATTGAGTCAACGGATGACTTATTTTGCCTTCCCGATGGGAGTATATGTAGAGTTATTTGTATAACTCGAAATATACTCACTTCTTCTTTCTTTCTTTTTCCTCTCTTTTTTTTTTATAATTTCATCGGGCACGCGAACAGCGTTCCCGATGGGAGTAGCCCCCGAGGCTACAGCCAAGGACTAGTGCTTGGTTGTAGGCTCAACACTCTAATGCCTCATGTCGCTATATTGTCATTCTTTCTCGAATTTTTATATCTATCGGGTGCGCGAACAGCGCTCCCGATGGGAGTAGCCCCCGAGGCTATGGACAAATGCTTGCGTTTGGTCATAGGCTCTCGCCATTTCTATTTTTCCATACTCGAATTTCTCTTTTTTCCAAAGTAGCCCCCGAGCATTTGGTCAAAAACTTGTATTTGATCAAAGGCTCTCGAAATAATCAATAATCTTCCGCTGTCGCTCTTCTTACGAAACTTCATAGCCGAGATTTTCTTTTACCAAGGTGACATCATTGCTGATGATAGCTACGACCAATGTATCGGGAAGACACGGGTAATTTTCTCTCTCTGTCTTGCGGGCCCAGAAATCTCATCAATTTGACACGTCGTGCAAGTGGGGGACACATGTCCTCCGCTTTTCCTGGCGCACGCGCTGTAACGCCTTCATACTGAAATTACTTTGTTACCCCTATTCCACGTGTACACCATCTATCTCACATTTTCTCCATCCAACGGTGCGCCGATTCACCGCACCTCTATTTAAGGTCATCGTCTTCCTCCTTCCATACTTTCGCTCGCGCCGCTCCTCTGCTCTCCTCTGCCAAAATCCTCCCTTGCGCCCCATAGTTCTTTGAGCTCCACCACGCTCGCACTGTGCTCCTGCGCCATTGTTGATGCCACCGCGCAGACTCACCAGGCACAACACTCCTGAATCCAAGATGGCTTCCGCGGCTCTGGGGAGCGCTGAGTGGGAGAGATCCAAAATCTCTGCCCAAGACATTAACTTGCTGAAGAAACTGGGGATCAGCAAGAAACAGGACGCGCTGCGCTTCCCCAGCGAAGAAAGCTATCCAACCCCTCCAATGGAGTATCGGGTAAGTTTTGTTGACCACCTCATCCGTGGCCTCTCTGCCCCCATTCACAATTTTCTTCGGGGGTTGCTTTTCGTGTACGGATTGCAACTTCACCATCTTACTCCCAACTCCATCCTTCACATCTCGATCTTTATCACCGTTTGCGAATCCTTCCTTGGAGTCCAGCCTAGCTGGGCTTTATGGAAGCGCATTTTTCTTTGTCGCCACAATGGCTCTGTCAATGTCGCCTATAACATAGGCGGCGTTGTTATCTGCGTTCGCCCTGATGTCGAGTACTTTGATGTCAAATTCCCTGATTCAGTTCAAGGGTGGCGCAAAAAATGGTTGTATATCCACGAGGAAAACCATGGGTCTGTTGAAGACAACATTCCTCCTTTTGATGGTGCCGAAAAAATCTGTCGCCGCCGGTCCTGGGATGCAGAGGCTACCGACGAAGAAAAGCGGCGACAGAGGCACTGATGACTCGCATCCACGAGCTTCAAAGTACCCGTGGCCAAGAATTGTCGGGTATCCAAATCACGGCGTATTTCCTTAGGATTAGAGTGCAGCCTCTGCAGGCTCGCAAAAATCCCCTCTGGAAGTATGCTGGCGACAAAGATGTGGATCGCATGTCAGTGGATTTGCCGGTCAAGGATTTAGAAAAACTTATCCGAAAAATCTCCTCCCTCAACAAGAAAGATCCTGTCCCCTCGTCTTGTCGCGTAAAGCCGTATAGCGCCACCAACGCGCTCCCTAAGGTAATTTTTGTATGGACTATTTTTTTGACTACGTATTTCTGCTAACATCCTTTGCATAACTTGTTTGTCGACATTCTTCTTTTTGTAGAACCATCCAGATCTTGTTTCTCTTCCTCCCCTTCCTGAAGGTGGAGAGGTCGAAGAACGGGCCGTTGTCACAGACGACAACCAGGGTACTTCTCGCCCTGAGAGTGAAGCCGCGGGTTCTCGAAAATCTGCGGTATCCTCTGAAAAGGAAGTTGAATCCGAGGCTACCGGCTCGGCACACTCTCCTCCCCCAGCTGTTTCTCCCAATAACAAGAGAAAAAGGGATGAAGTTGTCGACTCCGGCCCCTCCAAGACCGGCACACCTCCCCGTCGAAGAAGTTGTTCCTACTGAAAAAGGACAACTTTCGACCCTTACACCGATGCTCT
>NC_061509.1:199687527-199938640 GCF_022539505.1 Lolium rigidum
AAACTACTTTAATAACATCACTAGAGTAGCACACAGATATATTGTGATACAAAACATATTGCAATCATAAAGAGATATAAATAAGCACTTCACTATGCCATTCATAACAATGAATAAGTATTCTGTGAAATATAGCCTAAGAGACCCACACGGTGCACACACTGTCACCTTTACACACGTGGGACAAGGAGTCTCCTGAGATCACATAAGTAAAATCCACTTGACTAGCATAATGACATCTAGATTACAAGCATCATCATATGAATCTCAATCATGTAAGGCAGCTCATGAGATTATTGTATTGAAGTACATAGGAGAGAGATGAACCACATAGCTACCGGTACAGCCCCGAGCCTCGATGGAGAACTACTCCCTCCTCATGGGAGACAGCAGCGGTGATGAAGATGGTGGTGGTGTCGATGGAGAAGCCTTCCGGGGGCACTTCCCGTCCCGGCGGCGTGCCAGAACAGAGACTCCTGTCCCCCAGATCTTGGCTTCGCGATGGCGGCGGCTCTGGATGGTTTCTCGTACCGTGGCTTTTTCGTGTCGAGGTTTTAGGTCGAGGACCTTTATATAGGCGAAGAGGCGGCATCAGAGGGTCGAAGAGGCGGCGAGGGGGTAAGGCGGCGCGGCCAGGGCCTGGGCCGCGCCGGCCACCCTCCTGGGCCCATCAGGCCTCCCCTCTGGCGACTCTCGGGTGTTCTGGAAGCTTCGTGGAAAAATAGGATGCTGGGCGTTGATTTCGTCCGATTCCGAGAATATTTCCTTACTAGGATTTCTGAAACCAAAAATAGCAGAAAACAGGAACTGGCCCTTCGGCATCTCGTCAATAGGTTAGTTCCGGAAAATGCATAATAATGACATAAAGTGTACATAAAACATGTAGATATCATCAATAATGTGGCATGGAACATAAGAAATTATCGATACGTCGGAGACGTATCATGGTGTGAGACATTGTTATGGTTTTCGGATTTCTATTTGTTGAGATCAAGGATATTACATTATGTGTGATGCTATATCTCCGTATTATATATCTACACATGGGTATGATTTCTTTCATCCTATCTCAACTTCATATTAGTCGATGTCTATTGTTAGAGCTCATGTTGGATATCTCTTGTGTTGAGGCACCTCACTCCTATGTGTTGTGTATTTGTATTCAAATGCAAATTACTTATATGCACACATGTAGGGGGAGTGCCTCTATGTTTTGCCATCATGCTTGTCTCTATAGTGATTCTCTTGCAAATCCGTATATTGTCATCAAACACCAAAAAGGGGGAGATTGAAAGAACATCTCTCACATTATGTTTTGTGTGTTTGATGTCAATATATGTGATACACTAATGTTTGTTTAAGTGGTACATGGATTACATAGATACATATTCATGTGTGTTGGATGTGGTCAGTCTGTCAAAAGAAAACAGCAAAAAGTTGGTCAGGCCGGATAATCCGGGCCGGATATTGTGGAAATATCCGGCCCCCAGTTTTCGGCTAAGTCTTTGAGGAAAAGCAACGCAGTATAGGGGCCGGACTTTTGCCCGGATATTGTCCTGGTTTTGTACCAGGGCCGGAATATCCGGGCCGGATATTTTGGAAATATCCGGCCCCCTCGAATTTGGCTAAGGACCTGAAGAAAAACAAGTCTGGCATGGGGCCGGACATTTGGCCGGATTTTGTCACGGTTTTGTCCCGAAGGCCGGATTATCCGGGGGGGGGGATTATCCGGCCCTTACTTAGGCCGGAATATCCGGCCCCCCGGAAGCTGCAACGGCTCATTTTCTGGGGGGGTATAAATACTCCCTTCTTCTACCTTGGATGGTTGCTCAATCATTGCACAAGAAATCTGCCAAGCCACCTCCATTAGAGCCACCTCAAGAAACACAAGATTTGCAAGATCTCCTTCCTCCCTCAACCAAAGCTCTTGATCTTTGGAGATTCGAAGGAGAAGACACCGATCTACATCCTCACCGAAGCGATTCTCATTTCCCCCTCTCTTATTTGAGGGATCTCATGGTAGTGTTCCTATTTGGTTCCCTAGTTGATTTGTGTTGATGTATTATTGTTGATTGTTGTGTTGTAACAGATTTGGGAGCCTCCAATTCGGTTGTGGATGTGTGCCCCAAGAACCTTGTAAAGGCCCGGTTTCCGCCTCGAGGAAATCCCTTAGTGGAAGTGGGCTAGACCTTCGTGGCGTTGCTCACCGGAGATCTGAGTGAAGCCTTCGTGGCTGTTGGTTTGGCTTTCGTAGCAACCACACTCCTCCAAACGTAGACGTACCTTCTTGCAAAGGAAGGGAACTACGGGAATCATCTCCGTGACATCGCGTGCTCCACTCTCGGTTATGTCTATCCTATTCTATCTCTTATATTGCTTAGCTATATCTTGCTTAGTTGTTAGCCTTGTCATATAGGTAAATTCACTTAGTTGCATATCTAGAGAATTTACCTTTTGTGTCAAACCTAAATTGAAAAAGAACTAAAAATTGGTTAGCACCTATTCACCCCCCCCCTCTAGGTGCGGCATACGATCCTTTCAGCGGCATAAGACATATTAGGATACTGTGATTCCTATTTCAAGGACAACACATTTGAAAAATGGGAGTGTTGTTGGTTTAGTACATTATTTGCAAAATTATAATGCTCAACCTGACAATGCAGTAATATATCTAGATCAGATGCATAGGCAAAGCACAGAAGAATTAGTGCAGATATTCCAATTGCCATAATAAGGCATGTTCAAGGACTCAAGGTCATAGCAGAACACCAGTTTGACAAAATTATACGAAATGATGATATACAAAACATAGTTAATCTTTTGAGGAAGTACCAACAGAAATATAATTTTCCATACACTAATGCCATGGCATTCTATGATTCATCAAGCTGATTTCACATGAGAAAAAGGAATTTGCCAATCAAGTAAAAATGATTCCACATCAAGTTATCATTAGTGCTCAGAATTGATTGAAGAATTGGGGAAGTACCAAAAGTGCAAGAACAGAGCAACTTCCATTCCGACCAAGTGTAAGAGCATGAATTTTTGTTGAAACAATAGTAACAATTTCCTTCTCCACTTCACTACAAAAACATAAATAGATCATTTTATCATCCAGTTGTTAGATTTAACAAATAGAAGAGCTCCCAAATTTAGTGAGTAAAGTAATACACTCGATTCTAAAACGACATAAGGAATCGGAAGATGGGGATGCGAAGTAGGTCCTAGAGGTGGTGGTGTGGCGATGCGTCGGTACGGAAGGTATTAGGCGAGGAAAGGTGGAGGGCATAACCGGAGGTGGCGGTAGCATGCTAGATTCTGGTCCTGGCCCAGAGCCCCTCCAAGTCCAGCCTCACCAGCACTGGTGGATCGTTTGCATCATCCGCGTCTCAGGCGTCATCATTGGAAGTTGCATCACCAACAGGTTCACCTTTGGTGTACGATGCCTGGGCTAAATCAAAAGTCCAAGATTCCCAAAAGAAGAAGCTCGTGCTTAACCAGACCAACCACAAAGATGTATTGAGAATAATGTAGAAACTTGGAACTAAAGCAATGGAAATCAAGGTTTACCCACTATAGCCCCATGTTGTATTTCAACTCTCGAACACATACGGTGTTGCCAGATCTAGCGAGGCGAGGACAACCGACGAAGTCTGCTAGACTGCTACCATCTTCTCAAGGACATGCCTCCTCAGTGCGAGACTGGACGGAGCGCGCCTGCAGAGCACCTGTCTCCCCACCACACTCCTTCGACGCCGACTGGTCGAACTCCTAGTCCCCACGCAGGTTAGACACGTTGCGCTCATCTCGACAGTCTACCGCGGCACCCCTCGTAGGTGGGACGAGCAAAAACTAACTCCGGCCTTGTGACCTTATCACACCATGCGGCATGGGCGTGAGGGCATCGACAAAGTAATCGATCCCCTCAGATGCTTTCCTTGTGTGTGTTGTTATTCATTCATTTTTATGTTTAATTTGCATGCAATCAAATCTCTTTTTTTGGGTATGCGTGCAATCAAATCTCCTTGTTGACTTGTTATTGTTTTTAATTTGCACGCAATCAAATCTTCTCGTTGACTTGTTATTATCGAAATAAAAACAAATTACTAACCATGCACTCAATTAAGAAACTACTAATTTGATTGTGTGCAAACCAAGGAGCGAAAATGATTTGATTAGATTTGGACTTACTCAGGAGGGAGCGTGAAGTGCTAAAAATCCATCGCACGGTCCAACATGGTTAAACGTCGAGGGAAATCGTTGTACGGTCCAGATGCTCCAGATATTTAACATCAAATATTTTTAATGACGTACGGACTCACATATATATACTAGTTGAATGCCCGTGCGTTGCTACGGTTCTAACTTATAAAAATGTGGGTACATTTTGAATCTTCACATTTAAGGTGCACACGCAATGCATGTCTTCGTCCCAACCAATATAGATTAACAAAAAGATATTACATGTATATTAATAATATTAAGTTAACCCCGTTTCTGCTAAAACCATTTGCCAATACATAGCCCTAATATTATATTCACAAAATGGTTGACGGAGAAGTAACCACTTCTAGGTTGCTTTTACACACATGTTCATATAGACCATATAAAATGTTTGCTGAGATGTACTAATTTATTAAATTGCAAAAGTTGTATTGTTTATACTTGGAATTCAGAAAAAAATACGAAACCTTTCAAGATCATAGCGTTAAACTTTCTTAATTGTTAGGATCATTTTAAAAGAAGGGGAAATAGCCAACTAACCTCAAAATTCCATCTCTTGGCTACAAGAGGTGGACGGTTAGTGAATGGGAAGGAACCTCGGCTGTTTCTTGCTTTTCATCACATCACCTCAATTAAGGATAATGACCAGATGCATCTACAAAGGAAAATAAATACACATAACTTGGTAATTACCTGACGGGTGAAAATCATGCATGTACACTACTTTTGCATTATGATGTTCATTCTATATATCTTGATCTTGATCCGCTTAACATCCTCATCAACTTGCCAAGTGCAAATGATCTACAAAGTTTGGAAATAAATCAGTAGAACTTAAGCATACTTGGTACATAAACAACGAGCGTATTATGGATCATAGCAACATCAGAGATTACAAACCTGCAGTATGAGTGAACATCAGACATTTTAAAAAAGAGCACCAATACCGTGCTTTTTTTTCACCAAATTTTGAGTCGTACTTTGTCTGTTTGCTGATGTAGTTACAAAAAATAACATGGTTTAAAGTGTAAATACATCTTGGTGATTGTATGAAGCAGAAAAAAGTCATGTCATCTCCACCTGCCAACTTATATCTCGACTAATTCCGATGTGGATCTTCTTCAGTTGCAGGGTCTCGTCTAACCACGCCTAGACATCGTTTTTTAAATTTGAAGAACTCTATTTTCTTACAATATAAAATTAAATGATAAGAAATCAGGTAAATATTCGTGTACAAATTAAACTACTTCAATTCCACGGAAGAAACAATGAAGAACCTATAAGCTAGGGAAGTTTAGAACAACAAATATGTTCTTTCCGAAATAATCAACTACTAACAACTCAATTGACTGGGGGCACTTTCTGTGTTACCACTTCAAAAGTTTAAACCAAAATAACAAAGGTAAAAATGACGTGGTGGTATAGTCCTATGTGGCTAGATTGATGAGAGAAATAAGAAAGAAAGAATTGAAAACTTGCCTAAAGATGCAACCTTCAGGCATGTGAATCTCATGTTCTATCTCTACACTATGCGATGATTCCTCAATTATGCAAATCTTCCTCAATAGCTGCCCGAAATATCAAAACGTGATTAGAGAATTGGTAGAGTGTAGTTTACAGAACCTGAAATGGTTGTTGACTGAGTAATGATAGGTTCACATTAAGGATATCTTCAACTTTCAGCTTCTTACCGCTCCTCAGGTTTATTAGTTAGTTCTGTGTAGTGTAATTATGACGATGCTATGGTAGGCTCTATGGTCTAAATCTAATTATTTTTATTGGCACTGACAAGATTACAAATATATAAATCAAATAGTCGTAACTCTGGAAGAGAGCTCACCTAATTACATGAATACCAAGCCTCGCCTGCAGAAGTAATCAACCACAACGTGGATACCATTGAAAGTTTAACTGCAATTCACATGTGTATGCCGTCATGAGACAAGGTTTGGTCTGTCTCCTAAATCACCAAAGGAAACCTAAAGGGTGAACGAAAACCTGATCAATAGGAAATGAACAAAACCTTGGTGGAGGAGTTAATGGCATCCGCGGTCACACAACTTGTCCCGTATGTGCACTTAAGTCACACATGTTGCAAAACGAACTAACCGGTCACACAACTTGTGAAACATGTGCACCCTAGGTCACAAAACGGTTTGATTTCCGGCTTTTGGCAAAAACCGGTCACGCGCTGACCACATGAGGTGCTTGGTTCAGTCAATTTTTTTCACGGAACCAGTCGCGCGCTATTTCGAAACATGTTTATTCGAAACACAATTATTCCATGCCGTTAAATGACTCTTTTTGCTGTCAAATATGACCAAACTGAATCGCGTTCAACAAAGAGAAAAAATTAGGGGGGTTTGTGTAAATTGTGACTACCCAATCTACCTCATGTGGTCAACGCGTGACCGGTTTTTGCCAAAAGCCGGACATCAAACCGTTTTGTGACCTTGGGTGCACACGTTTCACAAGTTGTGTGACCGGTTAGTTCGTTTTGCAACATGTGTGACTTAAGCGCACATGTGAAACAAGTTGTGTGACTGCGGGTGCCATTAACTCTTGGTGGAGACTGTCATCACGGAGCTTCAAGCCTTGGAGGTGCAGGGGACTGGCGGGGGCGCAGCGGCGGCGGCGTGCAGCAGGGATCCAGCAACGGGCATGGAGAGCTGCAGCGGCGGAGTGAAGGGATCCGGCGGCGGGCGTGCAGCGCTGCGGCAAGCAGGACGGCGAGGATGTCGGCGTCCTCGACTGCAGGGTTTTCCCGTTGGACAAGGCGGCAGCTTCATCCTAGCCGCTGGCCAACAGGGTAGACGTGTTGGACACATTTTGCAAGGCAGTGGCATGCGTGGATAGGACGGCGGCGTGCATGCACGGTCCTCTCGTCAGATCATGGCAGTTGGGAATAATACGTGATTGAATTCGTTTCGATCGGGATGGGTGGTTGCAAAGAAATTTTTGTGTGGGAGCCAGGGAGGTGGGGGGCAGGGAGGACATGATCGGGGAAATCGACATGAGGGCTGAGGCACTATAAGAGCTGAAGCCTGGAGCAGCAATGGATCGGCCAGTCATCGCATTGTTGCACTACGTGATGTGCTCCAGGAGCGTGGAGAGGACGCCAACTTCATGCGGCTCCTGGGCCTCCTGCGCCTTCCTGCGGCCACGCAGCTCACCTACGAGTCGGAAATCCTCGCCGCCATCCTCTCGCCGTTGTGTTGTCAGGGGACATTGCGCTCGCCACGATCATCCAGCGCCGGCTCAAGGCCGGCCCAGTGTTCCACTTCGCCCTACACCATGGTCGCGCACCAGGAAGGCGGCGAGCTAACCTAGCGCTTTTTTTTTGTATCGCATCGCAAGGGTTGGGGATAACAAAGCAAAGAAAAAGGTTTGATTTGGTAAGTAAAGAATTCATTTGGCAAGCTAAGAGAGAAATTAGCGGGGACTGGGGCAGGCAGACAAAGCGGGAAAGTAGCGCGGTAATTAGATTGGACGAACCAGAGACATAGATATTAGATTGTATGGTCCGGATGCTCTGAATCTCCTTCACCAAACGCGTTGTATGACCTACGACCAACTCTAATATAATAGTATAATAAAGACTATAGGTGTGTGTATGTTTGGTCGCATCGTTGGAACTAAGTTAAATGTGTGTTAGGAATGCTCGAGTCATATTCAACTTTCGAAGGTTGATACTAAATTACAAATGAGGCTAAAGCGAAGACTCGAGTGATACTAGACTTCTCGATGACAACACTAAACTACCACTCCCTCCGTTCATGTAAAAAGGGAGTTGACTTTTTTGGCTCTATTAGTAAGGAGAGTGTCAGCGATGCAATAAATCATGAGATTTGTTCTAAAATTTCTCTCCCGTGTGGTTGATTGTCTCGTCCTTTCTTTCCATTGGACACACACGCTCCCTCCCCCTCTCTCTCTTCCTCCCTAGGCCTTGTTTGGTACTAGAGTTTTAGTGGGGATTAGCAGGGATAATCCGCTCCAAATTTTAAATCCCCACTTATTCCCAATGCATGTTTGGTGCTAGAGTATGAGAGAGTTTAATCCCCACTTTTCCCCACTTTTCCCCAAATTTTTAGTGTAATTTTTTCAATCCCCAATACTCTACCCCTACCTAGTGGATTGGGGATGTGGTTTTGTGGGGATTGGGTGACAGCAGTGATTCACCCAATACTCTAGAGTATTATCCCCACTAATCCCCACTGAAACACTAGTACCAAACAAGGCCCTAGAGGGAGAATTGATTATGACCCCCCTTTGGTCGGGAAATACAAAGGAGCTCTCGGGTGCAACGCACCCCATACTTGGAATTTTTTTTTAAAAAAAATAAAAAAGTTTTTAAAAAATTAATTTTTTTTGGAAATCAAAGATGATCATGTATTGTACCTGGAACAAAATATTTTCCTAGGAAATTACTTTTATTGTATCCTGGGTAAAAAAACAAACTCGAAATGCCCCATGACCATGTACTATTCACTTTATTTTTGTCATAATTTTGTCTTTTTTGCCCTGGAGTCCATGGAAATCATTTCGTGTCCAAACATTTTTTTTACGAATACAAACTTGATCATATTTTATTTTCAGGAAGATTCAATTTTTTTTGACTTATTTAAATTATTATAATTTTTTTGGTCTATGGGGGTGCGTTGCACCCGAGAGCCATAAGTCCGTTTCGCCCTTTGGTCCCTCTTTGATTTTAAGCCCCTTTCTTCGTCTACCTTTCTTTAACCCCCTTTGTTCGGTCTAGCTGTTGCTAATTCTCCTTTTGACATTGTTAAATCCTGATTAAGCTGATGATCGAATATACTAGTCTAATTATATTCTGAAATGAGCGCTCTGCCCTCATGTATTTTCTTCAAGTCGCTCTTTTCGCTTCTCTGCTCGTCCCATCCGTCGCGAGACAGATAAGACAACATGAGACGACAGACGACCGGTAGATGCGGGGCTGACCAAAAGGCGGACGAGCGGGACCAGGAGGCGACGGGCAGACGTTTGGGTGAGAGATTGGTGGCGGCCGGCGAAGCTAAGGCCTGGCGGCGACCGGCGAAGCTGAGGCCTGGCGGACCGGCAGAGCTGAGAGCATGTCTAACAGGCCCCGTATAACCAGTCCACCCCGTAAAATTCCGGCGGGATACGGGACCGGAGCGATTTTGGGCGTCTAGCAGGCCCCGTATTCGGGCCGGCCCGTTTCGGCGGAATACGGGGCCCAGGAAATCGGCCCCGTCGCCCCGTACTTATAGTGGGCGCAGGTGCGAGTGAGGGGTTAACCCCTCACTCGCAACCCTAGCTCCGCCGTGCGCCGCCGCCTCCTCCGCCTGCTCCGGCGAGCAATTAGCCGCTCCCCCGCGCCGCATTCCACCCCCAAGCCTGCATGGACTCCCGCCGCCGCAGTAGCGCCTCGCCGGCGAGCGGATCGAAGCGATCCCGCTCGCCGGACACCGTAGAGGAAGCGTGGCGGCGGCAATGCAAAAGATCCGCCGCCGGCAGCCGTCGCGCGGCCTGCAAGTACGACGGCGCCGCGTACGTCCCGGAGAAGCTCATCGACTTCGCGCGGGGCGGCCGCTGGTACCACGAGGACCCGCCGCTCAAGCCGATGAGCGGGCGGAAGTTCTCGGCGTGGCTCGCCGAGTGGGAGCGCCAACGCCAGGTGAGCGAGGCATGGAGGGCGACCATCGGGAGCACCAGCGGCGGAGGTGCCCCGCTCGCCGGGGAGGATGAGGAGGAAGACGAGGACGCCGCCTTCGAGAAGGCGATCCAAGACTCCCTCAAGGACGCCGCCGAGAAGGAAGCGGCGGAGGAGGAAGAAAGGGCGGCGGCCATCGCCGCTGTGCAGGAGGCGGAGGCGCGGGAGGCGCAGGCGCAGGCGGCGACCATCGTCTACCTCTCCGACTAGAAGTCGCGATCCATGATCGCGCATTTTGTATGTAGGTACGTCGATTCCTATGTATGATCGACGAACTATGATGAATGAAAGTTTCCCGGGGTTTTAAATTTACAAATATACGGGGTCAAATACGGGTTCTGCTAGACGGAGCGGTGTCTGATCGACCTTTTTTTTTATACGGGGCAAAATTCTAGCATTATACGGGGCAGAAAAGTAAAGGGCCTGTTAAACATGCTCTGAGCTCTGCGTCGATTTGGAGCGGCCCAAGCTTGAGGACGCACTCAATCTGGAGCTGGTGTTCGGGTGGGGATGCCAGGCGGCGGCGATCTTGTGCTCTACCTGGACATTAGGCGGCGGGGGTCGCTCGAGTGGAGGCCGGAGCGGCAGAGCCGGATAGAGCCTGGTCGTGGCCTCCCGGTCGTCCGTGCTGCTACTGCGGGGTAGAAACTGAATGGCAGTTCAATATATTCTTGTGTCCATTTGTTAGTTATACATTGACAAATTTGTTAAACATGTCAAAGGGGGAAATTAGCAATGCCTACGTCGAACTGAGGGGGCTAAAGAAGAGGCAGACGAAGAAAGGGGCTTCAGATCAAAGACGCACGAACAATAGAGGGGGTTATAATTGATTTCACCCTCTCTCTCCCTCTCTCTCTTCGCATGTGGCATGCACAACCAATGGCTGTATCACAATAACTATGGCTCTTTTTTGCTTCTCTTGTCATGCACAACCAATGCCAGTGCTACAATAACAACTCATCTCTCGATGTTTATGTTCAAAGTAAACCACACCACCTGCCTTAATTTGTGGCAAAAGTTTCAAAGAAGATTTCGCCCTGTTAAATGAATGGAGGAGCATTACATCAACATCAACATGAGGCTTGAAGCTCTAGTGCCCTCCCATAACGAAAAAAAGGAAAAACAAGAAAAATAAATAAGAGGAAAACAAAACGGAAAAATAGGAAACTACTCAGAAAAAACTGAGCAAAAAGCAGGCAGAAAAATGACCAGCGATAAGTGGGTCTCGCCTAGAAGCAACGGATTTCGGCGCTGCGATCAGCGCCTTGTTGAGCGGCGCATAGGATTTTCCAGCCTAGGGCATACACTATTTCTCATATGTGGAAAGTCGCAGTGCACGCTCCCTAGCACTCGCTCTATGTTGGGCCGTGGCCTAGTAGAAGTTATTTTTTGCTTGTTCTTCTGGCCCTTTCAATTTATTTTTTCAATTTATATTATATTATATTTCTTTTTCTTTTTCTTTCTATTTTTTGTTTTCTCTTTTATTTTCTTATCTTTTTTAGATAATACATACTCCCGTTTTAGATTCTTTCTATTTTTCAACAGTGGCCTAGTGGAGTATTATATATTTTCAAAAGTGTTCATATTTTAAAAATGTTCAAAATCTAAAATGTTAACGTTTTTAAATTTGACCACTGTTGAAAAATATTCATGCAATTATAAAATATTCAGATTTTTAAAACGTTCAGACTTTTAAAATTTCGGACTTTTAAAAATCAATACCTGTTATTGGGCCGCATTCAATGCGGCCCGCATGCGTGCGCTATTCCCTCCCGCATTGAGATAGGGGCTCCCAGCCCAGCTCCACCTACACAGTCTTGGAAATCCAAACCCTATGCCCCGGCCCATGCTTCTCTCCTCCCTCTGCTTCCCCAACCCCAACGCTTCTCTCTCTCCCCTCCGCGCCGCCGCCCTGCTGCTCCCGTCCGGCGCCTCCCTGCCGCTCTATCGCCACTGCGCTGCTTCTCCCTTCCGCGGTCTTGCCATTACTCTCCGTTGCTGCCCTCAGTCTGCTATCCTGCCGCGGCTGCTAGGACGAGGCCATGAAGCTCGACGTGAACGCCCTACGCTACCTCTCCAAGGATGACTTCCGGGTCCTCACCGCCTGCGAGATGGGCATGCGCAACGTAAGTCCTAATACTCTTCTGCACCCCAGCCAGCCAGCCTTAACCCCCATATGGAAGAACTGTTGGCTTCCTCGGCTAACGTTCCGGTCTTGGTTTTGGATTTGCAGCACGAGATCGTGCCCGCGGAGCTCGTCGACCGCATCGCCGGATTGAAGTGAGTAGCGTGGCCCCCTTTTGGTCCGGAATCGTGATTTGCGCTTTGCTAAATTGGTTCCCGTTCTCGCTCTACATTTAGTTTGCTGAGTGTAGGGAGCTGATATGAATATACGATAGCTCCTGGGTTTTAATTTGAGCTCACTGGTGGTGTCGGACCTGCATATTTCCTTATGGATAAGTTCTGTGCCTATGCAAATTGTGATGGCCAATCAGTAACATTCTTGTAGTTTATTCAAATGCTTGCTGTTTTGACATAGGCTATTTATATTAGCAACATATCCATGACAATTGGTTAAAACAAAACTGGAACTTACTCTCTAGAAGTTTGATTTCAGCAACGTAATAAAGTGCAATTTCTATGGTGATGAAAAAATTGAGCTCTTAGATCAAGTCTTCAAACAACTTAGGTTCTCTGTGTGACGAGCCTCAGTATTCTTGTCCACCTTGGTTTCACATGAAATGTGTCGCGTGGTTTGATATATCTGTCTATTATGTCGCTGAATGCTTCCAATTCTTCGTGGATTTAGGCATGGAGGAACATATAAGGTGCTGCGGAATTTACTGAAGAACAAACTGGTTCACCATGATTGCAAAAAGTGTGAGTCGTCAATCTTGTATCTTTCTTCTTTCTAACGTTAGATGGATATTTGGATTGTCATTGTTGATTTCTTGACTTCTTTGGCTGCAGATGATGGGTACCGTCTTACCTATCTTGGTTATGACTTTCTCGCAATCAAAACATTGGTGAATCGCGGAGTCTTTTCTTCCGTTGGCCGTCAGATCGGCGTTGGAAAGGAGTCAGGTACATATTGCTTGACTCATCTTTCTTGGGCTCAGTTTACTGTTGTTGTATTGTTCTTATATTATATGCAGTAGCTTATATTTAATGGCACATGAGAAGGAAATGCTAGCGGTTGTCCTTAGATAGCACATGGTGTGCATCGCTATACCACATCGATTCAATCTTGATCAAGAAAATAAGCATTTTAAAAGCTCAACCGAACTAGGTTAGGAATCCACAGCAACGCCATATGAAGCCTTAGAGCTGTAGCAAGCAAATGTCGAATACTCTTTGTTTAATGCTCCATTTTTTGTAGATATATTTGAGGTTGCCACGGAGGATGGAACAGTGTTGGCCATGAAGCTTCATAGGTTGGGTAGGACATCTTTTAGGGCTGTCAAATCGAAGCGTGATTATTTGGCGCACCGGAGGAGCTTTAACTGGCTCTATCTATCACGCCTTGCGGCCCTAAAGGAATTTGCTTTCATGAAGGTTTTTGCATGGCTGCACTTTTTATTCATTTAGGCTTACTAACTTCCTTTCTGCTCATTTGTTTAATGAGCTTCTGTTGTTTTCCCATTCCATTTTCAGGCTTTAGGAGACCATGGATTTCCTGTTCCCACGGCCGTGGACTGCAACAGGCATTGCGTGATTATGTCCCTGGTGCCGGGGTATCCACTGTAAGTTAACATCCTTGGTAAATGAATTATTTATTTTAATCAAGAGACTATTATGAAGAAACTGATATGTGCTGTATCCTGTTATGCAGTGTTCAGATAAGCAAATTGCAAAATCCAGATGATGTCTTTGACAGAATTCTCGGGCTTGTAATTCGTTTGGCGGAGCATGGACTGATACATTGTGATTTTAATGAATTCAACATCATGGTATAGCAACTTTTACCATCTCTTACTATTTCACGTAGATAAATCCGCTCGCATGTGTTAGTTAATCTTGTCAAAAGATCTGTTTTGTGTACTAGGAGAGTATGAGCATGCATGTGTGCACGTCGCATGTTCAGTAGTTTGGTTAGTTAGTAGGTGCATTAGGCGTAACGCAAGTACATGTGCATGTGGAGGCCTGTGAAAAGCAGCCGGATCACGCATGGAGAGCCTGCATGCATGGTTAGTTAGTGAGCTAGCTAAAAGCTTGGTCAAGTTAGTGGCCGGGTAACATGGATCATGGAGAGATTCTAGCGCATGGAGTTAGTGGAGTACTGGTCTAAGGTTAGTGGCGCGCGTTGCATGACAGAAGTGTCCACCTCTACTGTTTATATGTGTCACACATCGAGTAATGAGAAATAGTAGCCGGTGAGGCCACAAACACAATGTAGCCACGGTGGAAACCAAGGAAGTGTCCAGGCAAAGCCTTTGTGTTCTTCTTCCTTGGCTAGTGTGCGTGTGTGTGTGCTGTGAGTTCTTGTGTGAGAAATACAAGCGAGATTGAGAGTTCAGAGGTAGAAGAACATGGGGCTGCTAGATGCAGCCCCAACAGCATGTGCTCGTTTTCCTCTTGTATTTGTATTGCATTCGCAATTTTTGAGATTCTGTTGTTTATGGTACCCATTGTGTTTTGTCAGTCCTGACTCTTTAGTATGCTGTGATATCAGTGATTTTGAAGGGAAATATAATGACTTGGATTGTAACCTTTGGCAATACTTCTGCTTGCCATTGTACTAAAACATATGACCATGATGCAGTTACTATAAGAAAACACATGCCTGCTAACAGTCATTTGGAGAATAGACAATAGAGTGCTGTTTTCACTGTTTAATTCTTCAACAAGAATAATTGAATCTTTTATTGTGTGATATGTCAGTATTTATCTTACCTTATATTTATTCTCATTTTTATTGATGTTCTACAGATTGATGATGATGAAACAGTTACGATGATTGACTTCCCACAGATGGTATCTGTTTCACATCGGAATGCCCAGATGTATGTAGCATATTCTGATAGCTAAATAAAGACAGATTTATTCAATATTCATGAGGTTTGTTTATGCAGGTATTTTGATCGAGATATTGGGTGCATCTACAAGTTCTTTAACAAAAGGTTCATTACCTTATGGAGTGAAATCTCAAATTTTCAAAATAAACCATTACAACTCATTTGTTATTAAGCTTTATCTTCCTTTTTTATTAGGTTTAATCTTACAGAGAAAGGTGGACATGATGGGTCAGAAACTGATGATGATGACAGTGGCAGGCCGTCCTTTCTATCCATTCAAAAGTCTTCTGGTGCCTTGGACAAAGAACTAGCTGCCAGTGGCTTCACCAAAAAAGAACAGGTTGAGATAGAAAAGGTGGGTGAGATGTTGATACACAATGCATGCTGAATCACTCATTTTGAAGATCTATAGTGTTTTGCTATTTAAGCAGAAGTATGCCATTTGTTGGGTAGTAAAACCACTAACCAGTAAGCTGGGATCTTGTTGGTCTCCTTGTGGGTCTGCCATTTCTACTTCTCTTCATATTTTATGAACTTTGGTTACTAGTGCTATCTTTGTTTCCTCTAAACATGAGAAATACCTAACATTACAACTGGTTAGAAGTTAGAACTGCTATTGTGTGGGTGCACGTGAGACTCTGTCCTGTTAATGTTAATATGTGACATAACCCATTTGGGGATCTTGTGACGATGCGCCTTTTGAGGGCGATAAATTTAGACCACAATACTATGTTAAAATCACTGATAACCACAAAATGTTCCTTCTCATGTCATCTGTATCAGTTTGACATTAAATATCAGATATTTAGACTGGTGAGTGATGAAATTATCTTTTTTTTTCACACCTGATTACAGTTCATTGATGAGAATGCTGAAGAAAACGATTCCAACTCAGATGATGATGATGATGATGATGTTGATTCAACATCAGAACGAGAAAGTGAAGGTGGCGATGATGTGTCTGTTAAAATCAATTCCTTAAAAATAGCAGACCAGGTATTGATCCGTGTACTGTACATTTTCCGAGTTAAATGTGTCTCTATGCTTTGCCCACTGCCTAAGCTATCTAGCAGTATCAGTTTTCTCAAGTTATCAGTTTTCAAATATATTTTGGGGGATATTTTTCAGGATTGTGCCAGTGTTCCTGATCTTGTCGAGATGCACTCAAATGCACCTGTAACTCTTTCTGATGAGGTTAGTAATATATTCATCTGAATGACCAGGCAGACCTCTCCCTAAGTATTGCTTACATCGATTTACCTTGCAGCATGCAACAAGCACAAGTCCCAGCGGTGAGAACAAATCGGCAAATCCAACCACCGATAGCACTGGAGATGCTAAGGGATCGGCTGAATCAGGAGGTGATGATGAGGAGTCATCAGCAGAGGATACTGAGGATGAAGATGATGCCTTGCTGACAAAGCAGTTGAACAAGCAAAGGAAAAGGGCAATGGCAACCGCACTGGGGCGGAGAAGGCCGCTCACCTCAAGGAATACTTACAAGGACAAGGGGAAGGGCACCATGAATTCCAAGATCCAAAAGCAAGCATGCCAGTGGTGAATGATATGTCTGGTTCAGTTTCTAGCAGGTCTTACAATGACAGACACATAATAACTGAGTTTGTTATAGTGGCATGATGCTTGTGTTTCTGTTCTCTGTTTTGGTTGTTGTACTGGTCCTCCTCCATGGTTACACTGCTGAGTAGTTGGAAAACAATGTAATACTACTCCGGTATCTGTATTATCAGTTCAGTACAGTAATATTTCTTACCTTTGCAATGAACACCCGACTAGAGCAATCTATAAGTCTGGAAGGTGTAGTATCCGATTCCTGGGGTACAAATACTCTCTTTCTATCTTGATCCGCTGATAGTGTCTGAACTAATCTGAACTAATACATGCATCATCGGAAGGGTTACTTGTCGTTGCTCCAGCCGGTGAACAATTGTGCCATCTGCAGAACTGCCCGATACTGTCCCAACGTTGCGATACGGTAACACCTCATCTTTGGTGCTATCCCACGCACGTACAATCGTTTCGCTGTAGATTGTAGGGACGTACGCTCTACCTTTGCGGAGCTCGAGAGCCCTGTATTGCAGCGGCGGCTCGCCGCAGCATTTCCAGACCAGAGGAAGGCCCGTGCGTGCCACCACCGGCGCCTTCCTTGATAGATTCTGTCCTCCTCTTGGCCTTCTGCGCCCACCCAACCAGCCCCTGCTGGATGTGCTCGTCGAAGATCTCCTTTTTGAAGAATGTTCCCATCTTTGCATACACAAAGGAAAACAAAAGGATCTCCATTAGCTTCTTCGTTTTCTTTTTTTTTCTTCAAAAAAGATGGTCAACAGACATTGTGGCAGTGAAGAAAATCACCTGGGTGACAATTGCATATAGAGGCAAGGTGCTGTAGCTGCAGAGGAGTTGAATAACGACCCTGCAAGCAAAGGCAAACAGTCTTGAGTCTGAACTAGAAACATGCTCTTTTGCTTCTAAGAAATGCGATGAGTAGATCAATGGAACCAGTGTGACCAACCCGATGACAAGCCTCGGCACGATTAAAGGGACGTGGTCCATGATGCAGGAGTTGAAGCCGTAGGTAGTCTTGCAGTTGCAAAGGAAAATCAAAAGGCAATGTAGTTACAACTTATGTTCTCTTATACAGTACTTTGCAGTGTTCAGTTATCACGTTAACACTCACCAGCATCCAGAAGAAGAGCGCGATCTCGAACGCGTTCTGGAAGAGGATGAAGTGGATCAGGTACAGAATCACCCTCGGCCGTGCGCACCAGAAGTGTTCGTCTGATGGATTGACGACCAAGTCGCCCTCGATTGCCGAGTGCTTCTCGGCGACCTCATGGGCCAGCTGAGCTATAACGTGCTCCAGCTTGGTGCCAACAGCCAGCAGAAGCTGCAAACAACGGGAGGAAGCGATGCAAGGTAAGCCGTTGGGCTCGATTACCTATACAAATTCAGAGTTTTACATGTATGCTGGGGGTACAGGGGGACACTTACAATAAGGGGAATGAAGGAGATCCAAAAGTAGGTGTGCAAACCTGCAGATTAGATGCTGAATTAATACTTATACACAGTGAAAAATGTTATGTGATTGAACCTTACCATTAACATTCAGCAACATGAATATCACAACAAATATCCACAAGTACCACCTAGTTGCAAACAAACATAAATGATTATTCTTATCATTCATGTAGTACTAGTAAATTAACAAAAAAAATATGCAACTAACAAACTGATCTGTAAATTACCAAAGGAACTGTAAATACTGAGTTTGGATTACCTTATGCCAACCACCTTCTTGAAATCAGCCTCTAAAGCACGTACCATGTATCGGTGAAAATGAAATTTTGGGTTTCCTCGGCAATGTGTCTGGATAGAAAAGGGTGTCCTGGTACATGTTATAAACGAAGAGAGAATACTGTTGGAATATTGTTGAGGAATCCTTACCATGATGAAACCAAGTCGCATTGTTGTGTAGTCCGATTTAGTAACAGAGGCATAAAACTGCTTAGCAAATGAATGCTGAACGAAAAATACAATTAGTAGGCTAAAAAATTACATAAATTCGTAGATAAGGTACCTTATTTTGACTGAAAACTATATGACAGTACTAGATGCATTCTTACCATCCAGCTTAATATCATTGATTCCTTGCCGACCCCATTAAAATTTTCCCTGATAAATTCAAATTGTTGAACATGGGTTAACTTCTTAGATCCTGCAGGTCCATAGGATCTCATGAGAAGTATGTAACCTACTATTAATTAAATTATTTTCTAAATAATGATATTTATTAGAGCAGTAGTAAGATCATTGCACCAAAACCGAGATTCATGTACCGTTTCCTGCATTTTTCTCAATTTCATCCTCCCATCGTTTCCATTGACGAATCTGAGTAATAGAGCAGTATCCAGATGAATTCGAAAGCAGGACCAATCATTGCTACTGATGTTAAGGACGCTTTACCTTTTCCCCTCCTAAAAACATAGTTACAGCACTGAGAATCACATGGGTGATAGCCAGAACAAAAATGAAAATATGCAACTGATGTAGCGCATCAGGCGACAGCAAAGGAACTTTTCCCTGTCAGCAGAATAACTGGAGTTAGCACAATGAAATTCCTAGGATCACTTTTATTTGTTGCCGAAGAAAAACTGGTTAAAGTAGTATATAACATCAAGATCGTCTGGCAATGTCAGGTTCATTAACTCTTAATGCACCCAAGGTCTTAGCAATTCAGTGAGCAAGGCAAGCACAAGTAGTACCAGAAGGGAACATGGAGAAGGCAATATCATAAGTCAGCACTTCACAAAGATATACTATTCGAGTTATATGATTTGCTTCTTTCAAGCAATGTCCATATTTTTTCAATGTATTTGAACGTTTTTTTCTTCCAAAACACAAGCTTTATAAAACATTTTAAGCAGCAATTCTATTTGTCAGCGGTACTTCTGTGCTAGTGTCGGGATGCTTACTTATACAGGCTAATTTCCTGAACTGCTAAAATGTTGCCTGCGGTCATGTACATTATGACAGTACAGCAATAAAACAGAGTGATAAATAAAGAACACCAATGTGCAGATATGCTATCCAAGTTATAAATCTGCAGCACACACTGTCCTAACCTGAATCACACTGGAACAGTATGTATTATTATGAAGTAAAAAAAAAAAAAAACACGAAGCACTGTTTTCAGCCCATGGTATATCCACCTTGTTTTGGCAATGCTCAGACCGCGGTCCTCTCTTGGAAAGCAGCCGCCGGACGCCAAGGGCGAGAACCTTAGCAGTGACAGTATGCGCGTCCATCTTCTTGCAGGGCAGCATGTAGTTGGTCCAGCTGGGAGGAATACACGTCCTCTGGATCACCCCTTGGGAAACCGTGAGCAGAAGGGAGATGAACCCCAGAAGCATCAGCTCTGCATCACGGCCAAAGACTGTCAGAATAGGAAGAACAGCCCATGTTTGTGCAGGTGACGACATCGTTTGTTCTTGTCGGATTGAGGACAAGTATGATGATGAACATTTAGCAGTAGGAATGTTAAAGTTCTCTGTTCTCTGAAGAAAAGGTGAATACTGGCACTCCTACCTTCTTTCACCTTGAGGAGAGCCTCGAACAGCGCCTTCTGGTTCTTCTTCTTCAGTGTCTGTATATGCGCATTGGTACAGAAGAGATCAGAACAACAACTCCCTGGAGAAACGAGGACGACGTAGGGGGATGAGGACGACGTGACCTTGCCGATGTAATGGAGGAACCTCTCGACGGCGAGGGAGATGACCACGATGAGGGAGCAGACCCCCGCGACGATCCACGTCGGCGTGAACTCCAGCGCATCCGCCTCCGGCATCGCATCCGTCTCACCCCCAGCGCCGCCCTCCATCCCGGTCACCCTCTACGCTCCCTGCGGCCTACGCCGCCGGCCGGCAAGCGATCGGCGCGCGCCTTCACCTCTCGGCCATGCAATCGCGAAATGCAGAAGAACACGTCGCAGGGTGGTGGCGTCGTCTCGTTCGTTGGTTCGCGCTCGGCAGTGTGGGTTTGGTCTTGAGGACATCGCAGCGCGTCGATCGATCGTACCCGTTGTCGTTGTCCCGATCAAGAAAAGGGGAAGAAAAGACGGCTCGAATCCAGCTATAGCGTCGGTCCGATGTAGCGCTGGTCGCATCGGTCGCCGCAGCGCACCACCACCGGTCAGCACCGCGCGCACAGGGTGGTGACTGGGGTGACCCCGCTGCGCGCGCGCCGCGCGGAGACTGCCCCGCGCCAGTGCCGCTGCTTGCCGACCGCTCGTAGAGCCTGGTACACCGCTACACCAGTACACCATGCGCGTGGTCGTCGTTCGTCGTCTCTTCTCGCCGCGGTGCCGTCCGATCTGATCGAGCGGCGAGAACCATTACTTTGCTAGCGCGCGCAGCTAGGCCCCATGATATAGCATCTCTAACAGATTTTTTAGGGCACCTGTTTTTGACTTTTAGGGCACCAAATTTGTTCTTACCATACTACGACACTGGTAGAAAAACGGTCTTTAGTCGCGGTTCGCAAAGGCCATTAATCTCAGTTGCGCAACCGGGACCAATTATGTGCGACTAAAGGCCCCCCCTTTAGTCGCGGTTGCTTACGAACCGCGACTAAAGGCCCGTCCATGTGGGCGCCAGACGTTCGTCGGGGCGGAGGACCTTGCGAACCGCGACTAAAGGCCTCCGCAGGTTTAGGGTTTTAGCCCCCTAAATCTGGCTTCTTTTTAATTTGTAGTGTTTTATTTCTTTTATATTTTATTTTGTGTTTTATTTTAAATTTGAAGAAGTTTCAGTACACATATTCTACGCTACTATATACATGCATATGAATGTACAATTTCAAACAAGTTTGAAATTTCAAACAAGAAGAATTCAAGAGAAATATACAATATATAGGGGGGCGTCGGAGGGATCTAAGATGATGTAAAATAAGCCATGCCCACTGCTTCAAACTTTCAATTCCACATTTTAAACTTCAATCCAACACTTCTAAATTTTATTTCGACACTTCGATACATACTTTGATGATACATATAACTCAACATCGACTTTGACACTACATAGATCGACTCTGACACTTCATAAATCGATAGACACTAGCTCGACTTCAACAAACACTAGATCTCGACTACAATGAACACTAGTACGTCCTCAACTCCCACACGCTACACACCCTACAAGAGGTCAGCCTAGAAGTCGTTGTCACATCAGAGGAGGCACTGAGGTCATCCCACAAGTTAGAGTCTAAGTCAGTCTGATGAGACAATGACGGTGGAGGGGTCATCCTTCGACTCTGCATCTTTCTTCTTCTCCGATGCGAGGGCGCATCGTCGAGATCCAGCTCCGCCTACACGAGCTCTGGGTGTTAACGGCGGAACCTCGCCATGGACACCTCATTGGAATCCTGGGCCCGGAGCTATATGTGTCGATTCTCCCGTTTTTATTTCTCATGTTTGTGGGTGACCAACCGCACATCCGACGCGAGGAACTCAGCCTCCACCTTGGGAAAATTAAGCTCCAACCAAGGCCAGCTGAACGTCCATGCATCCGCGTCATAAGCGTGTGCGACAAGCTCCAGAGACGCGAAGGTGCTGAGCCACCAATGCTAGCCATCGGCCATAATCTTGGTGGCATAGTCATCGACCATTTGGAACAACATTTGGACTTGGTTACGACTAATGGGGACTTACACCGGCCTGGAGGCCACGAGCCTACCATCCGAACCTCTCTTTATGCCGATGACGTGGCTATCTTCATGGTGCCTTACAAGGAGGATTTTTACAAACTTGGTCACCATTCTTCATGGTTTTGGGAAGATCATGGGTTAGTCACCAATGTGCAAAAAAGGGTCAACCGCCTCCCATTAGATGCTCCCAATTGGACCTTGATTATATCATGCAAATGTTTTCGGGTCAACGCCACAGCTTCCCCTTAAAATATTTGGGGCTGCCACTATCAACTAGAGGGTTTAAAACCATTGGCGTGCAACCTGTTGGCAACAAAGTGGCAAACAAACTTGTCTCATGGCATGGGAAGAACATCTCTACTGCGGAAGAGGCACTCTTGTGAAGTCGGTCATTACCTCCCAGGCAATCAACCACATCACGTATGTAGTTATCCCTGCCAACAACTTGCAATCAATTAACAAGTTGAAGAGAGCCTTCTTATGGGTGGCGGTTGACAAAGTTTTCAGTGGTCAATGCAAAATTAATTCGAAAATTGTTTGTAGACCCAAAGAGAAAGGTGGGTTGGGCATCATGGACCTCGACAAGTTTGCTAGGGCTTTGCGTCTTTGATGGCCTTGGATCCAATGGAAACAACCCTCCAAGGCTTGGATTGACAATGACCACCCTTGTGAGAAGGTGGACATGGATTTCTTCTACATGACAACCTCCGTCACCATTGGAGACGGTGGCATCGCAATTTTTTGGCACACACTTTGGCTTCATGGGCTTAAACCGAAAGACATTGCAACTTCCATATTTTCCATCTCCTCTAAGAAAAACTTCAGTGTCAAAATGGCATGGCCGATGACTTTTGGATCTTCAGAATCAACACCACTGCATGGCTCTCAACTAGACACATCTCCGAGTTTGTGGAGCCATGGACAAGGATAAGCGAGGTTACCCTTGTGGAGGGCACGACGGATGGTATCACTTGGAAATTCACTATCTCGGCGGCCTCGCCGTACAAAGCCCAATTCGAGGGCATGACCCGCTCCTCTATGCCGGAGGTGGTGTGTGGAAAAATTGGGTACCTAGCGAGTGCAAGCATTTTATTTTGCTTGTCTTGTCCTTCAAAACCTAGTGTGGCCAGCCAGCCAGCTACATAAAATAGGATGACCAAATTGTGGGCTTTGCCAACTTTGCAAGAGGGAAGACGAATCTGTGATGCGCCTTTTATTCAAGTGTCGACACTACCTCTGAATTTGGAATATGCTGGTGGAGTTGCTCGCGCTTACAACGGTCAACACTCCACTTGGCAAACCTTTGACAATGCAAAAGATTGGTGGGAATCTCTTAGGCACCACACTGCCACTAGAAGGAAGGCTCTTGCATAACTCATTATGTTAACCTCTTGGGAGATTTGAAATGAGGGCAATACGCGGGTTTTTCATCATGTATCCACCGTGCCCACTTTAGTAGTGCAAATGATGAAATTAGAGACGGCTTCGTGGTGTGCAGCGGCCGCCAAACATTCAGGATCACGCAGAGTAGGCTTTTGTATCGGAGCTGTTTGCTCGAGTTTCTTTATGTAACAATTCTTCTTATTAAATGAGATGAGGTGAAACCTTTGCTGCCGCTTTCAAAAAAGAAGTTATCACTCAGTTGACACTAGTGGTCATAGGAAGAGTGTTCCAGATTCAAAGCCGAGACTGCTCTCCAGTGGCCTCTTGGAGGCCTCTGCGTTGGGGAGCTCCTATTCATCGCTTTACGCGATGACTACGTTCGGGTCCGCGCCAGGGATTGCTCCCAGGAAAAACATGGGCTCGGCCCATTTAACGTAGCAATCCTGTGAATGATTGGATCTCGTTCAACTGCTTATTCACTCCCCAGTTTTTTCCAAAATCTGAACAAAATTCAAAACGGAACAAATTCAAAATCGAACACAATTTAAAATCGAACGAATTTTATATCCAACAAATTCATATTTGAACAAATTTTAAATTTGACGAATTTCAAATTTGAACAAATTTTGAATTTGAACAAATTTTGAATTTGAACAAATTTTGAATTTGAAATTTTTTATAACAAGAACATTTTTTAATTAGAACAAAAACCAAATCTTAACAAATTTCGAAATCAGTAAAACCACGTAGCAAAAACCAAAAAGGAACCATCTAAAACCGTAAAAATCTGAGAAACCCCGAAAAAACAGAAAAACAACAGGTAAAACCGTACGTGCTAGGCGTTAATGGGCCGGCCCACCCCATCCGTCGCTTGAGCGGGAGCGAATCGCTCCCGCAATAAGCGGCGAATAGGGATTGCCCTGCGTTGGTCTGAAGTCTTCCGCTTTCTAGGAGCGTTCGAGAGTGAATTCGGGCCGACTAAATTTTGGCCATTAGCAGTCGGCCCATTACAGGTTTATGGGTCCATTGTTTCTATGATTCTGAGCCAACTTGCAGACAAATGGATTCTCTCCTTCCAACTTCCAGTTGTGCATCAGAACAAGGATCATAAATGGATGCCCATATGATCAATAGGAGGAGCTTTGGGCGTTTAGGACCGATTCAGCTAAGTAGAGGTTTTCCTTCCGAATTAACGGAAGGATTGATGCTATGGCACACTGCTCTATGCTGGTACACTGATACTGTGCTCCAGCAATAACATTGCTATTCTGACACAGTTCCAGCGTTCCTTGTATATAGAATTGTAGATACCAGATCTTCTGGTAATAGTAGTAGCGTCAATCGCAGGCCTTATCGATCCATTAATATATGAATTCTGACCATTAGCTGATCTGGGGTAGATACACCGGTGCTAGTGAAGACCATGTAGAGCTGGGATTTGACAGAACTTTTGTATGGAGAAGGAAGTCCCACCAGGTAGCCGCATGATCTCGATCGTCTATTCGTTTTAAAAGGACGGGCGGTGGCTGGACCCGCCTAGGCATGCTTGAGGTACGGAAGGAACTGGCTACACAGTGGCTAGTGAGCTGAGATGGTATAGGCTCACCGCCGGAATTGAATGCAGCCCCTTGATCTCCCTCCTCCTGTAGGAGTATCTCCGAAACTCTGCAGCTGTTGGTAGATTTTACTGTCAGGGCCGGGTGAACGAGAGCGTGCGGCGATGAGCCTCGTGACCGACCGATGGAGTCTCGTGTGGATCAACAGTAGGAATGTGGGAACATTCGAATCGACAAGTACAGTGTACAGAGAGCGGGTTCCGGAAGTCCGAGACCACTGTATATATACATAGCTGAAATCATTCGAGAAGTACTGTCACCGCCCGTGTATATGCATGGCAGTACGACGAGCTACTCGTTCAGACCCGTGAAGCAAGAAACGAAATTTGGGACCCCCGATTCCCGCGACTCGGATCGAGCCACCGAATGAAGTGAAGGTCCTTCACATTATACACCCCACACGCGCGCGCGTGCATGGTGGCGGACGGTGGAGCTAGCTCGACCTTTGTTGGCCACGTCACCAACGGGCGGGGACGACGGCGTACGTACGTACGTACGTTCGTTGCGACGAGTGTGACTCCGCGTGCTGTGTATTGTCTGTCACCTGGCACGCCCTGTACGTGGGACGACCTTCATTCGTCAGATGATCAAAGTCGAAGTCGCCATGGTCCCATGGCCGCCACAGAACACTACCTACGAGAGCTACGACCGATACGTATCATGCAGCAGGGACTAAAGTTGCTGCGATTAGTTAACGAACCTTTTCGCCAGATGAGCACGCTGCTTCAACGAGTTCATGATTGGACCAAATCGATATGGTCCAGCGGCGTCCACAATACATACATTAGCGAGCCAGCAGGAGTGGTATCATGCAAAGAAAAATAGCGCCCTATTTCGACGATTATACCACGCTATAATATATCTGTAGAGTTAACGCTAAATTTTAATAATTTTATCTCGCTATGGGGTCACTTATAAAATAGCATGCTATATTCTGCCAAAACATCATAGCGTTAACACGCTACTTTTTTTGTGCAACCTATTGGTCCAAAGACCCGATTTGTTCTCCTTAGGAAGAAAAACATGTTGCTTCCACTTTGTCGTACTGGTTTGTTTTCTGAACCGGAATATAACAATCGCTAATGCTGATATTCTTAATAAGCACTACCTCATTTTCATTTGCTTGTATTTGGATGTATCTAGAATTATTTTAGTATGTCTGTTCACTCATTTCTACGACAATTAATATGGAATGTATGAAGTAATTTTTTAAATACTACTCACTCCATTCGACTGTATAAGGATTTTTTATTTTTTAAAAGCCAATCCAAGTAATTTTTTATAAATCTATCAACAAATATACTATTCTATATCTATCATGTAGAATATGTTTCATGATGTATCTAATGATATTGGGTTATTATCTTTTTGTAAAAACTTGGTCAAAATTTATATGGTTTGACTTTTCAAAAATAATATAAGCTTTACTCTTTGGAACGGAGTACTATAGATGTCAGATTTTGTCCTTTTTTTTACATATGCCTGAATAGAACGTATGTAAAGTTGAAATTTTACATGGTGATATAACACAAAATTGCCAACATTTTGAAAAACTTTAAACTGCCAATTTTAAATTATTTTACAACCAAGCTACATGTAGTTCGTTCTACATTTATAATTTCCGGCTATTGACACGATATAGCGTGTACAACATCTGGAGAAGACCACCGCGCTATTTCTCACGGTAGCAGGCTATTTTAGACACGGAGTGGTATACGTACGTATCATCACCCGCACGAACTAAAAGTTGCTGCAGTTAGTTAATAAACCTTTTCATGGCTAGCATGAGTTACGAGGCAATCCACCGCACGAACATGTTCGGACATTTTTTCCGTGTTGCAACCAATTTTCAATTACTAGTAAAATCTTGGTTGCATATGATAGCACAGATTACAACAAGAGTTAGCAAAATCGTTATTAGCACGATATAGCGTGTGTATAGCAGAGTGTGGACTTTTGTAGCTCGAGCTACACGTAGTTCTTTCTTTTTGAAAATTTCAAAAATAGCATTCTAAGTTTCAAAAAATCTGAAAAAAAAACTAGATATAGGCAATGCTGAGTTCTATCACTATGTAAAATTTGAACCCAAGATACCATACATTAGAGGCAGCACAAAAATAACAAAATCTAACAGATTTTCAGATTGTAAGAGTCTGTACTGTTCACTAATCACTATTATAGATATCAGTTGTCATTTTCTCACAGCCTCGAATATAAGGCATTTCGAGTTGCAATTTTACATGTTGATAGAACACAAGATTATCTATAACTAAATTTATTTTCAGTATTTTTGAAACTTAAAAATATTTTATTTGAATTTTTTCAAAAAACGAGCTACATGTAGCTCCAGCTACGTTCGTGGTTTATAGTGTATAGCGTTTGAAGGAGGCGGCCGCTATTTCTCACAGCAGCAGGCTATTTTGGATGAGTACGTATGAGCACACTACGGGAAAAAAGCTCGTTGCCGTGCATCCACATTTTGCCGTGTGCTTGCACACGGCAAAGAATACTTTGCCGTGCAACGTAAACAAAAAACGCACGGCAACGAGCAACGCACGGCAAAGAGGACCCACGGCACACGGTAAAGATAAAGCGCACGGCAAAGCCTCAGGAAAGCGCACGGCAGTGAAAAGACGCACGACAAAGAGAACAAGGCATTGCCGTGAGAGGTCCTTTGCCGTGCGCCAGCCCCACCCGCACGGCAAAGGCTGCTTTGCCGTGCGCTTCCTGATCGCACGGCAAAGGCTGCTTTGCCGTGCACATTTTCCTTTGCCGTGTGCCTTGTTGTATTTTCTCCTTTTTCTTTCTATATTGTACTTATTTTAATGCTTACATTTTATTCTTGAAATATGACAAGTACCACATCTTGATTAATGCAATGTTTATACCATATTTTTGCTATACGACAAGTACTCTAAGTCCTTACTCCCCCTCCAACATATCAGGGTTTCGGAGTAAACAAACCGCGTTCGGGGGATCTTCCAAGTGCTATCGCCTGAAAAAGAGGCCGGCCACACAGCCTTGCACCATTTGGTGAATCACACATTCCAACACACTTTTACACATATCCTAGGTCCGCTTGCAAGTTTTGGTGGCATTAACAGTGCTCCGGGGGTCATTCCCCCCCGAAAACGGCGGTCTGCGTGCCTCGCGAGGGGTCTACCCCCTAGATTTCTCCGCGGGAGGTTTCACCAACATACTGCAGGAGCTAAAAGCTGCGGCAATTAGTTAACAAACCTTTTCGACGAGTACACAGTTTCAACGAGTTCATCATGTTCATGTCCGTTGCGGCGCACAGCATGTAACCGCGCGTGCGCGGAAAGCCAGACGCTTTGTTACCTCGAAAAGCGCGCTTCCCCCCTAAACATGCGCCTAGTTAATCATCAGATTTCTCAAACTGGTTCGACAAACATGTGCGAGAGCCGATCGGGAGAGGCCATCCATCGATCTGTGGTCCGAAAAGCGACCGATCGGGCGATCGAATGAGGTAGGGGAAGGGGATCGGCAAATGAAATAGCGACGGGGGGTTGAGGTGGTGGTGCTCATCATGGCGCCGCCGATCGATGGGCGCCAACTGCGTACGTACTCGAACGCACGGGCCCGGCTAAGCTCACGCGGTGATCGAAGTTCATCGTGCGCGCGCGGTGCCGCTTTTATCGGCTCACGCGTGCGTACGCGCGTGTGCAAAGCCAGGGGCCGGCCGGCCGCCCGTTTTGTTTGTCTGTCTATTCCGGTCGATCGCGCGCTCGTCCTTCGCGCTGACGTGCATGCAAGCTACTGTACATGGTGGATCGACCGAGATGGTACAAATGTACGGTGAGCACACGCACCTACCTCCGCTACCTAGATCATCTAGACGGCAGGAGAACTTCCTTCCATGATGAAGAGGGCATCAAAGGAGTGAGCACCCTGGTGGCGCAAGGGCCAAGGGCTAGACATATGCGTGTCGTTAATCTGACACCAAGAAGATCTTCACCACCCGCGCGTTTATAAATACTCAATACGTCGTCAACTTAATTGGTTCATCTTTACATCATTGCTGCTTGCAACCTCAACTCGGAAAACTTGTGATGCAGATCAGATTCTTTGTAAATATGATTACATGATCATACACTAGAAACTGCTATTAAGATATTTTGCAGACCACAGGCTTTACACTCTCTACCATAATGATATATGGATACAAAAATGGTTTGTGCAATTGCCTAAGAGCTAATTTACGAATAAAGCAGAAATATATGGTTTAAGTTTAGTATAAGGCAACTGTTTCTATACGATACAGACGAGAACTACATAACAAATAACACTACAACTAAAGTTTGTTAACTTTTCTATGTGATTATTATGCGAAACAAGTAATTTTTTTATTGCTAGATATTGTAACATGCTAAAATAAGTATAAAAGTTCAGTACAAATTATTTTTCATTTCAGGCCGATTGGGCCCAACTAATGCTTTGACCGTCCCTGCTCATCTTGGACAGACCGTAGTGCGGAGCATGCTAGGCACTACTACTGTAGACTTCATCAACATATGTTTCCTGCTTTCGTACTGCTCCAGGTGACAGTGCGGGTGTGGGAAGCATAGTTCTAGTTAGCTGGTTTAGCTTCTGCTGAGCCTTCTAGTCTTATCTTCTTGTCCCAAAATCAATGAAATCAAAGAAAGGAATAGGAATCCTATGAGTTTTTGGATAGGTGTGATCACTTTTGTTTATAAGCAGAGGTTTACTACGTGCTATTAACTTAAGCTTCCGCTTACTGAGGATTTACTTGCTTAGCTTGCAGCTTCCCTTCCCTGCACCCTTAGATGAAATGAGTTGTAGCCTCGGAGGAAGCTGGAAGCATAGATAGGATTTAGGGCGTTGGGTCCTTCCAGAAAGCTGAAGTATTAACTGCCATGTTGGCTTAATCATTCATTTCTCGGATTAGAATTCCTAAAATATTCCAGTGAGATGGGGGTCTAAGGTCGGTGTTTATTGAGGATGTCATTCACTCAAAAAAATCTTATATGATGTAGAGAATCATATAGTCTAACATGAAGTATTAACTGCCATGTTGGCTTAATCATTCATTTCTTGGATTAGAATTCCTAAAATATTCCAGTGAGATGGGGGTCTAAGGTTGGTGTTTATTGAGGATGTCATTCACTAAAAAAAAAATCTTATATGATGTAGAGAATCATATAGTCTAGCTAACACGATAGGAAAACATCGGAAATGCATCAACGATGTTAAAAAAAAGAGCTAATATTCGATGGCTAAGTCTTAGAAAAAGGAAGGAATGCAAAGGCTAAGCTAAAACGCTTGATGACAATGGAGTTACAAAAATTTGCCTAACCCTTGCCTGAACAACAAAAAGCAAGTAAACAACCAAAACTTGATGGCATGGATAGATAAACAGAGCATGGCATATGAAAGCTAAGAAAAATCAGACCTCCTTAGTTTTACCCTACACTGTGCCTATCATTTCTACATGTAATTAACTTGTGATGTGAGATACATTGATGATCTATCACTCTCTATGTGTTGTGAATTGTGGTGAGGATCATGGGTGCCAGCCAACGTACATGAACGCACGGGCCCAGCCAAGGCTCGCGCGGCGGTCGACGGTAATCGTGCAGTCTTTCATCGGCTCACGCGTGCAAAGCCAAGGGCTGGCCAGTTCGTTGGTTTGTCTGTCTGTTCCGGTCGATCGCCCGCACTTGTCCTTGGCTGAGGTGCATACAAGCTTACCTCTCTGGTGTGGACATGGCGGCCTAGTTGGATGGATCGAGCTGGCACAAAAGTACGGTGCGAAACACAAGACGCAACATGTACCCCCGACTAAGCAACATGCATGGTCGGTCATGATTCTCTAGTTCTAGGTTCCGCTATGAAGTTATAAATGGAGATTCCGCCGATCATTACGCAATTTGATGACAACATCCACCAAGGCGCTCAACACACATGACGACGTAAGGTAACCCTATATATAGTGAACAGATAATGGAGATTCTGCCTGATCATACTATCATTCGATGACGTCATTGATGGAATTCGCATCATAGAAAACAAAAAATTTCCTACGAGATGCGAACGAATTCAAGATCCAATCTAGAAAAAGCTAAGATCCAAGATCCAATCTATTTAGATGCAAACAACGCGAAAGAGATCAAGATCTATATACGCTTGTAGATCGCAAAGCGAAAGCGTATATTATGCGGTCGAGGTAGTCGTACTCCTCGCGATCCAATCCGATCAACGCTGCAACGAACGATGCCTACAAGTTATGCACACGTGCAGCACACCAAATTCTCCTCCTTCTTGATCCATCAAGTATGGTGGTGAGGTAGATGAGGTCTAGATGCCAACAACGCGACGACGGTGGTGGCTATGGTGTAGAACTCCGACAGGGCTTCGCCAAGTTGCTGCGGAGGAGATGGGAGAAGAGAGGGGGCGGCGACTAGGGTTTTGTTATGGCCGACCCTTGCCCTCTCCTCACTTTATATAGGGGCAAGGGTCAGCTAAGGTGGCCCCCAACTCATTTAGGACGGCCTACCAAAAGGGAACTTACCTTCCAAGTTTACCCCCTTAAACTTACCTACCAAAAGGGGGGGTATGGGCCATGGTGGGCTGCAGTCCTAGCCATTCAACGTGGGACCCTTGGAAACTTCTAGAAGATTCCGGTATGATACAGGAAAAACCCCGAACTTTTCCGAAACCCTAAAATCAACTTTCCTTATATGAATCTTTATCTCCAGACCATTCCGAAGATCCTCCTGAAATCCTGGATCCCATATGAGACTCTGAACAAAACTTCAGTGTCACCATTATGAATATCTGGTACGTTGCAAACGTATCTATAATTTTTGATGCTCCATGCTTGTTTTACACCAATTGCTATATATTTTGTTTACACTTCGTGACATTTTTATGCATTTTCTGGAACTAACCTATTAACAAGATGCCATAGTGTCAGTTCCCGTTTTCTGTTGTTTTTGTATTTCAAAAAAGTTGTTCTGAAAATATTCTCAGAATTGGACGAAACAAAAGCCGAAGTTCCTATTTTTATGTCACGAAGACGGAGTCCGAATGAGAGACGAAGAGGTGCACCAGGGAGGGCACACCATGCCTAGGCGCTGGCCCGCTGGCAGCGCCTAGGGGTGGTGTGGGCCCCCCGGGTTCCCACCAACCTCTCCCTTTCTCCTATAAAGTGACATCCTCGGGGAAAACCTAAATACCCGAGCCTCCATCCACGAAAAGTTCCGCAGTCGCCGCCATCGTTGACCCTAGTTTGGGAGGGTTCTGAAGCTCTTCCCGGCACCCTGCCGGAGAGGCAGATCATTGATGAGCGCAGATTGCACACCGTTGGGGAACCCCAACAAGAAGGTATGATGAGCACAGCAGCAATTTTTCCCTCACTAAGAAACCAAGGTTTAATCGACCAGTAGGAGAAAGGCGTGACTTCTGAAGGTGTTGCTAGCTGACTTGTGGCAGGACGCACTACCAGCATCAGCAACAACGTGGAACCTGCACACAACACAACCAAAATATTTTCCCCCAACTTACAGTGAGGTTGTCAATCTCACCGGTTTCGCTGAACACAAATGATTAAACGTGTAGTTTGGAAAGAGAGTTTTGTTTGTAGTGGAATTAAAGAGAATAGTGCTTGCAGTAAGTAAACAGAAGATGATGATTGTATCAGTGTAAAATAAAGGACCGGGGTCCACAGTTCACTAGATGTGTCTCTTCATAAAGATAAATAATATGCTTGGTGAATAAATTACAGCTGGGCAATTGACATAATAGAGACCATACATGACAAGATGATTACTATGAGATTCGTTTGGGCATTACAACATAATAGATAGACCGTAATACAACTGCGTCTATGACTAATAATTCACCTTTAGGTTATCGTCCGAATCCCTTCCAGTATTAAGTTGCAAGCAACAGATTATCGCATTAAACAATATGTGTAAAGTAAACAATAGAATTACCCTTAGATAAAGCATTGTTGTTTTCTCCCTAGTAGCAACAACACATCTACAATCTTAGAAATAACACGGGGGGTAGAGGTGGTGGTGCTCATCATGGCGCCGATCGATGGGCGCCAACTGCGTACGTACTCGAACGCACGGGCCCGGCTAAGCTCGCGCGGTGATCGGCGTTCATCGTGCGCGGTGCCGCTTTTATCGGCTCACGCATGCGTACGCGCGTGTGCAAAGCTAGGGGTCGACCGGCCGCCCGTTTTATTTGTTGGTATGTCTGTCTGTTCCGGTCGATCGAGCTCGTCCTTGGCTGACGTGCATGCAAGCTACCTGTGTGGTGATGAACATGTATGGTGCGGAATGGTGCACCACAGTACGTTTTATATCTCAACCTCTCCACTATGCCCTAACTCCCACCGGCTACTTCCCGATGTGGCGATGCCCTTTAGCTAGTCCTGGAGACTCCTGGACACCATCGCCATCATCGACTGCACCGGACCTCCTCTGCCACTACTCGTAGCATCACTGCCCAACCAATGGAGGTGCCAGACCCCCTTCCCGATGGCCCCGTTGATTATGTAAGATAATTTCTACAAGAATTTCTTTTTACGAATGGGTTTTCTTGTATGAAATGGGTGTAAAAAGGCACCCTCTCGCATCGTGGCGTAGAAAAAAATCACATAGGTCCGAGGTCAAGCATAATTTGATCGGCTTCAAAGAAGACGAGCACCGTACCTAGGGCCGCACCAGGGCCATGGTATCTATGTGTCGATGATCTGCCTGGAGGGAGAGCTCCCTTCATGATGAAGAAGGAAACGGAGAAGTCGAGCACAAGGGTAAGTGAGTACCGATGATTTAAACGGAACGAGAACTCCCTTCCATGATGAAAGAAGGCATCAAAGGAGATAAGAACCCTCTGGTGCAAGGGGTAAAAAGAAGAGCCCCACTTCACCCATGATTAGATAGTCAAGAGGTCGTCAAGTTGGTCATCAACTTGACTTGTGATCTTTACAACATTGCTACTTGTAATCTTGACTCGTAAAACTTGTGATGTGGATGTTTATGTGCCAGGCCGAGCAAATAGGGTAACCGTTCATGGCCCAGAAAACAGGAGGACCGTGTTACTAAACTAGACAATTGACCATTATAGTATCATCCACCACGTCCAATATACTATAGTTCAATCTAAACTTCTGTAACTTTTGTAAATATATCTTTCGCAAAAAAAACTTTTGTCAATATAATTACGTGACCATACACTAGAAACTACTATTAAGGTATGTTTTAGATATAGGGTTTAGAGATCTCTACCATAGTATTGATACAAAAATGGTTTGCACGATTGCAAAAATTACTTTATGAATAAAGTAATATAATATAATACAATTTAAGTTTAGTATAATGCAAGTGTTTCTATATGATATACATTAGAACTATATAACAATTAAAACTACAATTAATATTTATTAACTTCTTTATGTGACTAGTACATGGATTACATAATATTTTGTTACTAGTAGAGACTACAACATGCTGAAATAAGTATAAAAGTTTAGTATAAAATATTTTTTTATTTCTGTCCACCCGGGTTCCATTAAAGCACGGATAGACCTTAGTCATCAGCCCTGTAGCGTAGTGGAGACCATGCTAGCTTTTGGCATGCACCTCTTTTATATTAGATACAGTGCACAGAATTATACCCGGGTAGGAAATCATCGGAAGTGCATCATCGTGGTAAAAACAAAGACTAATTTTTGTTGGTTACGTGTTAGAATAGTGGTCCATGTTAATGGCTCACAAGAACTAGCAAAATATGGCGCGGCGGCACGCCGCGCAGATAACGTGGTTGTAAGTTGAGAAATGAAAGATGGTACTTTCCTGGAGTGCATTTCATAGTTTCCTAAATGTCAGTTCATCGTTTTCAGTATTATTCAAACATGATTGTCAGGGAAACCATCTACCAAGCAAGGGTATATGCATGTGGTACATGTATAGGTGATCTGTCATAAATTTCATTACACCCTTGAAAATAAACGAAATGATAAAAATCCTGGATTCAAGAGCTTGACACACACTTGGTAACCGGAGAACGTCTTGGATGAGTGTATATGTCGCTTAGGAGCTGCACCATAGGAGACCCGACACCAAGGACTCCAAATAGCAATGACTCATATTCAGCTCATATTCTTATTGGATCATCACACCAAATATGTACTGATTGAAATTTGTATAGAAAAAAAAGGCAGTTCATTCTGTAGAAGTAATAATTGGGAGCAAACAACATTATTCTTCAAGTTAGATCCATTGGCTGCACCATCTCTTTACTAATGAACGATTAAACAACAGAAACTCATTACATAGTTTTGTACTTGTACAAACAAAGCATGCCATTACAAAAGCCTTCGGTACGGAGTACAACCTGTGTGTGTTTCAAAGCTAGCTTCTAGCATATACCACTGGTAATTCGACACCAACCACCGCTATCACAGTAAGCCTCAGTGCAAGCCACAAATAAATAGCAAAAGGAGCCCTGAACCATCTGATGTCAGCAGTACAAAATGCGCCCTAAAAATTAAGCATAAATCATCAGTAACTAACTGGATGTACAACATACATATACTGGAAGCATGGTCATGGCACTTAATATAACATACTTGAAAGTGTAAATTGCAGTATATATCTCTACAGGTAGTGCATAATTCTTAGTATATAATCCCGATGCCTACTTCGTCTATTTTTAGTCAGCTCAATCCGGATCTCCATCTCTGAAGAAGACGCCACCTGTGGCACTGTCAGGATTCTCCTCTAAGGAAACACTTATGTGTAAGCACTAATAATACCTAGCTGGCCCACGATGACAAAGTAAACAAATGTACTTAGTCGTAAAGTGTACAAATTTCATTTCAACTATGACTGAAATAAGGACTCTCTTCTCACCTATACACCTATGCCTAGTGTAGAAAACAAACCAAGCAATCGGAAATATTCATGGGACAGTGAACAAACTACACACTTATTTTCATTATACTTTCCTTGTGTTCAGGTGAGACAGTAAGAGCAATCATTTAAGTTCGATGTTGTTGCATTTCCAGCAGCTGCTAATGGCACCAGATGATTTTAGTTGGCATTAGGCCTTAACCTAAGCAATTTATAAAGTATATAAACTTTGCGGGAAAGACGAAGATTCATTAGTAATATCCCACCTTTGATATGAATGGACCATGTGGTAAGGAAAAAATGGACACCAAGTCAACAAACAAATTACATACAATGTGCAGTGAGAGACATGATAACCTAAAGACCTATGTATAATGAATCTACGATTTGGTCCGAATGCATGCCCATTCACCTTTTGAGTAACTTATTTTCTTTTCTTTGAAGCATATAAACTTTCTTTTGAAATTTGAACAACTGTGCATAAAAGAAATTGCAAATTATGTTTGTCTACTCCATGTGCAGTTGGATGCATGTGTTATCTAGACAGCAGGATGGTTGTTAAACGTACAACTCGCAAGGGGAGTGGCAGGTTGTCAGATTACTTGGTCAATTCAAAAGCAGAGTGGCAGGGTGCGAATTTATTGGCGAATGCAGAAAACATTTATTGTATGTGACAATATCAGGGAGAGAGACGTATCGCTATGAGCATCAAGCAAAAGAACACGTTTCAAAAAATTTAGAATAAGAAGTTTGGTTGGAACTATATATACTTTAACTAAGAATGAAGCAATAGCATAGCCGGAAAACAAAGAATGCATACTTAATTAACTTTTTACTCCTGCAAATCAAAAGTTGAGGTTCCCAAAAGAACAAAAAGAAACAGGTGTTGAATGCAAAATGAATGTAACCACTCAATGACCACACGAATATGTAAACTATTCATTCGGAGTTACATGTGAATGATCAGGTATCAATTTAGATACATTGTGCATGAATATGAAATAAAATGTGAACTCCACAGACTAACAACTGTAAAATGATGCCGGCCATGAACTAAGTATAACTATGATGATTTTGCTAATTTTCTCATCCAAAACACAGTAAAAAAGAAGGTGTACATTATTGTCTAGTGAAATTGAAGAGGTTTCAAGGCCCTGTACTTGATCATTTTATTCGCAAATGGTATCAACCTCCGGTCTGCATTCTGTTATTTGCATGTAAAGTATCTCTCAGTCATGAGCTTTTAAATATAATACAGAGAATGATATGTGAGCACGATATACAGAAGGGTGTGGTCAAAGGGTCTATGATAATTAGTATGTAGCATTCGTTTTTTGTCACTAAATATTTAACACACAAGATGCTCGAATTTTGCTGTATCAATAAGAATTTGAAAGCATATGCTTGCAGTTAAGAAGAGAAGTCAAGCTATAAAGTGCAGCGGTCAAAAGAGAGATCAATAACAGTAACTCAATCTTGATGTGGGAAATGAGCAACCCAATTAAAAATAATGTTATGGACCACAAATAATATGTATAATACATCTAAGGACTAACTGCATATGTAAGAACTAACTATACCTTGCTGGCACGCAATGGCAGAGTAGAAAGTAGTTGGCAGAGTGAACAATATCCACTACAACTGAATCTAAAATAGAGACTTCATCTCACCAAGATACCCATGCCTATTGTAAAAAACAAACAAAGTCGTCTTACATTTCCATAGTTCAATCAAGAAACTACAGTTATAATGTGAGAACAATTATGCCTGTTTGATATTGTTGCATTTCCATCTGCTAATAATTGTAAATAATCCATGAAAGGGAGATCAAAATAAATTTCTCTACTTAGAGTCATATCCCTTAAGTAAAGCCAGTTTTCAAGTATGTAAGCTTTGCTGGGAAGGCCAAGATTCATGAATCCGAAAGGAAAAGATTACCCACTGAACCATGTGGACAGTCCTACCTATGCAGCTTGGGTTCCGATGATTTACCAAATAGATTCTAATATCATCTTTCTGGTTGAGGGCGACAAACTGAACCTCAACGGCAGCTCGAACACAATCTCGAGAGTGGTAGTATCCATGTACCGCATGACTCAACGGGTCTGAAATCACCAAAAAAAATTGCATAGGTTAAATAAAAACACCCAAACAAAAATCTCAAGAAAACTCAAAAGATCAACCTGTACAATACCCGGATGACGCATAAAGCAAGACAAAAGGCTAATCCATCCGCGAAAGCACACGGACCACCTCAGTCTCCTCTCTCCTCTCTCGAGCAGCCTTTTTTCTTGGAGGCAACATCAACACTGCCGCGCCCTTCCTAGCCCACATCATCACCCGTGTCGCCAGGCCTAATTTCACAATGTCCCACAAGGCAGAGGAATTTTGCTTAACCCATATACTAAAAGAAACCAAAGAAGAGAGGGAGATGTACAGAGAGATCATGCCAGGTACACCAACATCATGCAAGCTCCACTCACACAGAAGAAAAATTCATAGAACGACTATTTCCCTGGAGATATAAAATATAACTCTTATTGCAACAAACACACATGCATCTCGGTGGCATTAGTGTCAAAATCAATTTGGACATGAGTAATTTGGTTGAAAATAGAGGAAAAAGCAACCACACAAAACTGAACCTTAGCACCTATCATGCATTACATGGAACATGTTGAAGGCAGGTACACCGGCAAATCTGTTGTATGATTAGTTTTGCACCTGTATCATGCCGGTCTCCTGCAGCTTGTACGAAGCTCTAAAAATCACGATAGAACAAATTGGGAGCAAATATATTAGCAGAGGTGGAGCTAGCATTAGCTATTAAACATACATAAGAGGCTTTCGGTGGCTAAGCTGGTGATGGAGGAGAGAGGATTTACTGCCAACGGCCAGAACAGAAACCTCGCAGTGGAAAAGGCCCAAATAGCTTTATCCTGACTCGCGCCGCCCGCATACACTTTGGTAGTGTAAGGAGAAGGTGGAGGCGCAACTCATCCCAATTAATGTACTCTTTGTGGGTGCATATATCTCAACCTTTATATGTTCTCTATATGCAAAGAAAAAGATGGAACTGCAATAGGATTTACATATGCTCTCATGTTTAAGTAATTGTGAAAATCATTCTTCGAACATATATAGCTTATTTGTAGAGGCAATTCGAGGAAATGTGATGGAATGAACATTGTACACCTAATAATTTCCCAATCTATTTATCAAAGTCTCACCACAATGCTTGTAGACTTCATATAGAAAAATCTTGCAGTCCATAAAAAACTACTTGTATACCTAATAATTGCACAATCTATTTATCAAAGATTCAGGAGAGCGCATCTAGAATTCGTATAAAAAAATCTGGCAGTACATTAAAAGTCAACTATAGATATACACGAGTGTTATTGATATAATTGGCATGTAGTATTAATCAATGTCTTATCCGATTTGCAGTCTGAAGCAAGGATGCAATATGTTGTAGATCATGTAGACACTCTGGATAAGCATCTAACTCTATTTTTATATTGTAAGAAAACAAAAATAACAAATAAAGTTTCCAAATAAAATAATCTCCGTCCCACTCCCTACACCATGTGATATATGGAGCCCAGCAGGTACATACGAAAGATGATGCTTACGTATTGTTAAGGTCAAGCCAGTCAATTACGTTGCAGATAGAAGAAAATCTTTACTTCTTATCACATAGGACTGAATATTTGAATCTTTATACGTCCATGAAATAATACTACCCATACTCCTCAACCTGCATAGTGCTTGTACTCTACTCCCGCTAGAAAATATCCACTATTTAATCAATTGGACAAAATATCATCTAATGCAGCCAGAAAGTAATTAAGTAATAAATCATGGCACACACATTATCTTCCAAGAACTGACTATGCGTTGCCTTTGCTATTCCTTTTATTAACTAAATGGAATAGTTTAAGATCTTTTCAAGCCTGTTGATTTCATACAGGGCAAGTGTTATCATCTCAAACGGCAGATTGTCGATGCAGTTTCAGTTATTGTCATAACAGATCCATACAACAATGCTAGCCCACATCCCATGAATTGCCAAGAAGTGTATTTATAGAAGCACACAAACCTTCGTAATGAAGAAAAAATAATAGAAAGGAGTGCTTGAGAGATTCAGATGAACGATGAAAACTGAATTGAAATTTTACTCCAAACAAAATCATAAAAGAAATAGTACATGTCGGACATTTCATCATACATGTGAGGATCTGTAGCACAACCGTCCTCACTGCTCCTTGTGCTACCTGGCTGCTCCTGCATGAGCAAGAAGAAATAAGCAGAGAGGGCGCATGAGCAGCAACTTACAAATTCGCACAGAGCATGGTTCAGTAGCTGCTCCCGTGTGAGCAAAAAATAGAAATAAATAGAGAGAGAGCAGGAGCAGAAACTTATGAACTCGCACGGACGGAGGACACGCATCGGCAAAAGAGATGGTTTGACCCTCACCCAGGCGGTTGTGTACCCGCGTGCGTGTTGTCGTTGACGTAGACGTAGACGTGCTGGTGGCGAAGGGTGGGCTTGTTGTTGCCGTGGAGGAGACACCGCCGGATTCTGCACTTGCCTCTACGCCGTCGCGATTGGGGATGGGCCGCTGCTCCCCATGGAATTGAGGACGTGCAGATGAAGATGGAGCTTCAGTGTGAGCCGGCCTCTCGCTCACCACGGACCACTTGTTGGCCCTCGAACGCCCCCAAGCAGCTGCCGCCTCTAGCGATGAACACATCCGGCTTCTGCGTTTAACGCCAGCCACCTCCGTAGTACGTTTTGCCACATCGACAGCTTGCAGGTGACCGGCACACACATCCGCCGCCATGCCCAGCTCCGGCCGCCGGGAAGCCGAGGACGCGCCGGATGCCTGCATCAGAGGAGCCGCTGGCCTTTGTGGACGCGCTGGCCGCCGCGCATCGGAGAGCTCGCCAGCGTATAGGGAGCCGAGGAGGAGGCCTCCGCGAAGCAACAGCTGTGCCAGCTGCCGGGGAGCCAAGGAGGCGACGGCCGCCGCACATCAGAGGAAGCTCCGGCCCCCGGGGAGCCGAGGACGCGCTGGCCGCCAGGTAGCAAAGGAGGCGGCGGCCTCCGCGGATGCGCTGGCCACCGCGCATCAGAGAGCTCGCCAGCGTCCGGGGAGCCAAGGAGGCGGCCGCCGCGGAGCTGTGGTTGTGCCGGCTGCAGGGAAGGCAAGAATTCGCTGGCCGCAGCTGCTGCTCCATGTGCGCGCCCCGTATCCTCGCCGACGCGAGACAGAGAGAGATTATGTGGAGAAGGGCAATGGGGAAAGAAAGGAGAGGAGGAGACAATTCTGGAAAGACCACACGGGCTCACAAACGGATCCAATAAATTTGGTCAAAGCGGTGTGGCAGCCCCAAAACATCCCAGAAAATATAAGAAGTGAGAAGGACAGAAAGTAGACAGAACAATAGAATTCCTACGGGGCACCCAATTCGTACACCAGCAAAAAGCAGACCACCAGATAACGACGTGTCAACACGAGGTTAATCCAAAAAAAAAATCCAAAATTCTGAGAAAAATCGAAATCGTTCAGGTTTAGTATAGTAGATATTAGATATGACTACAAATACAAAGATACCATATTTGAAGTGGATGAAGCTACAAAACAATAATTCTGCCCTTTGCCACAACAACACATAAAATTAGATAGTGAGATATAGTGATGATCAACAATTCAATATGTATTGATAATTATGGTGATGAGCATGTAATATTGATTAGAATATTTTTATGTATTTCACCTTACAATCAATCTATAAAGAAAGTCAACCCCAAGTTTAGAAAATTGCACCCGCTTTCACCTCGACAATCGATTCCGGCTCCTTGAAATTTTACTCGGTTTCTATAGCAAAACAATCTCCAAACATGATAGATTATTAACTCTAGTTCGTTGTAGGAGTACACAACATAGATTGAGGGAAATGTTCCCGAACGGACTGTAAAGCCCTATTATGTACTTGTGGCCATATACATACGCTCACGCAAGATATATCAAATACTAGAATTCATGATTGATGAAGCCAACACAACCCCCCCCCCCCCCAGGAATATAAACTCACACTGCATACAATAATCCGCCTTGGATATTATACTTTCGCCAGATCCCTCGCTGTTTTGGAAGGGCATCGAGTTTAGTCTTGACATGCTCTAGGGAGGCATCGAGTTTGGTCTTTACCTGCTCAAGGAAGGCATCATTTCTCACATACGAAATGGAAGTACTCATATTTTACGAGACCAAATGGCTTCCAAGAGAAAAAGGACTTAAAATCACGGCCCATAAGAAAAACTCGAGGAATAGATGGGTGAGCGAGTTGATTTTTTAGATGAAAAGGGCCTTGCCCCGGTTCCATTCATGAAACCATCCAAACATCATCCAGGTTATATTAAAACGTACACCTCCAACACAACAAAACAACTAGGGGGACATATGTATCATCATGCGTCAGCAAAACACCCCAACACAGCGCCACAGACATTCAAGTTCCAGATCATTTACAACAAGCTACCCTTTTTTTTTGGCATCCTCCAAACAGCTTTGAAGATGATCAACGCCCACTCACAATCTTGAATTGCTCACCATCTCCAATCATCACCAAGCCATTGGCTACCAGGGTCCTTGCAAGATCTGGAGCTGTAATCTTGAGGGCCTCTTTCCCTCAGCACAACAGGCATTCATCAGCTCCACATCGTCAGTTGTCATCATCTTCTCGACATGCATCAGCTAGGATCCGGCCACAATAGAGGAGGTGGAGCATGAGCCATGGCCTCCAGCGAAATCACCTTCAGTTTCAAATTTTCTTTTTCCGTTCCCTGCAGTGAAACACTCCACTCAGCAAGGAAATAGAATATTTTTCTCCAGATGACCTGTAAACCCAACCATGGGGAACGATTAAAACACATGCCATTCCCAGTGAGCCAAATGCTCCATAGGACAGCAGCAATGATCATGTTAAGCATCTTATGAGTTTTGTTATGTTCCCAGGAACCAGCCAGAGCTTCTAATGAAACCTGGGTTGAATCAAGCCTAGTCACATGCAAAATATGTTTCCAAATAGCTTTAGCAACTACACACTCAAAGAACATATGTGAATTACTTTCAACTTCATTGTAGAAGACACAAGTCATGTCATCTACATTTTGTTTCTTCACCAAGTTATCTCTAGTGAGAATCCTATTATGTGCTATTAGCCACATGAAGAAGTGGATTTTTGGTGGTACTTTTATGTCCCATACCTTATGTACATACACATGTAAAATCCCCCTGAAATTCACGACAACATAAAGTGATTTAACACTATAGCTACCATTTGACTCAAGTTTCCACAACAGATTGTCCTCTTCACCAGAGATCCGTATAGTTTGAGCAATTTGCATCACTTCATACCAAAGCACCATCTGTTTGTGGTCAAAGCACCTTCTAAAGGTTACTTTGAGGTTTAAACCATCCCACAAATCAGCAATAATAACATCTTCGACTGGTGATCATACTTATCTATTGGTGGCAGTTGATAAATTCACCAAATCTTAGCAGCTTTAGCTGCCCACATACTCCCTTTCCAAAATAGTGAAACACCCACAGAGAAACATGAGAAAATGTTTAGATTGTTAACATTACACTTATGATCTATTATTTGTTTCCATAGCTTGTTGTCATCAAGGTGGTACCTCTTAATCCATGTAGCTAAGAGGCACATATTCATATCAGATAAACTTTGGATGCCCAAGCCCCCAAATTCATTTTTCTGTGACACCAAACCCCACTTTGCTAGGTGATATTTATGATGTCCCTCATAGTTTCCCATAGACAATGAGCCATTTGTGAGTTAATAAAGGCAATTGCCTATTTTGGAAATTTTATCATACTCATCAAATATAAGGGAATACTGGCACGGACACTTCTAACCAGATCTAGCTTAGCGGCATGGCTAAGAAGTTTTCCTCTCCAACCAGCAGTTTTTTACAATATTCTATCAATTATGGGATGTAAATCCTCTTTCCCCAGCTTCTTATGATGTAGTGGTACCCCTAGGTATTTCAGAGGAAAACACCTACAACTTAAAGTTCGGGAGACCACTTGGGCCTCATGCTCTTCACCCTATTGGGAATCAGATCACATTTGTGGAAGTTAATCCTCATCCCAAACATTTGCTCAAATCAAGACCATAAGCATTTTAAATTTCTTGAAGATATTAAGTCCTTTTTTCAGAAACAACAAGGTATCATCGGTATATTGCATGCTAACAACCCAAGTGTTGTTTAACCCCTGCATCAAACTAGTAATCTGGTTGTTTGCAAACGATTTAGTGAGCATCCTTTTAAATACACCAGCCATGAAATTAAAAAGAATGGGGGAAGCAGGATCTCCCTGTCTCACACCCCTCCCTATCAATAAAAACTCACTATTCTCATCATTTAGTCTAACTCCCACAGAGCCTTTATTAAGAATAGGTTTCAAAATCTTAAGCCATTTCGAGCTAAAGCCACTCTTTCTTAACATTTCAAATAAGAAATCTCTATCTACTCTATCATATGCTTTTTCATAATCCAACTTGAAAATAAACCCAGATTGATCACTGTGTGCCACATCATGAATAATTTCATGAGCACACACAACACTCTCAAGTATATATCTACCTGTCGAGGGTGCTCCTCGGCAATGCCCTCCGATAGGGGCTTAGGGTTGATGGGATCCTGCAAGCTGACACGAGACATCGGTTCACAGACAAGCGGGGAGAGCGATTTACCCAGGTTCGGGGCCCTCGATGAGGTAAAACTCTTACGTCCTGCCTGTCTGTTCTTGATTATGATGATAATGGGTTACAATGGGGGCCGAATAGTTCGGCTGAGATCTCGTCGAGATGGCTAAGCGCTAAGGTGGCCTAGCTTTAAGCTTCTGTTGGCTAAGATTGCTAAGGTTGATTGTGTCCCTCGACAGCCCCTCTCCTGGCCTTTAAATAGGAGGCCAGGTCTCAAGAGGTCTAATCGGGTACGACTAGGTTTACAGTAGATCTATCTCTAGGCTTTCCTTGTTCGGCTCCTTCCGCGTCTTGTCCTTCAAGGAATCTTCCGTTGCACCGTCCTCGCGGCCCATCTTGCCGTCGAGTGCCTTCATGGGCCTCCAACTAGGAAGTACAGGGTAGGGCAACATTGGTTACCCGAAGGGTAATGCCCACGTCAGTAGCCCCCGAGTGTCTAGCCGAAGGTAGTTCGGGTAGAGACTAAAGCATGCCTCCACCCAAGGTTCTTCTCCTTGATTGTTTTTGTTCTTCTTGAATCTGCATCAACTTCTTCTGTCGGGTGCGCGTCAGCGCTCCCGATGGGAGTAGCCCCCGAGTCTAGGTACGGATACTTGCAATCCGTGCGTAGACTCAAGTTGTACCACTCGAACATTTTGCTCTGCCGAAGTTTTTCCGCGAGCCTTCGTGGGTCATCCGATATATTTTCCTCATGCAAGGGATAATGAGTAACGTGCCCAACTTTTGCTGGTTAACTGCCGATGGCAAAACAACGTTACCCTACACAGAATCAAGTCCCCGGGCTTGATCCTGGAGTGCGAAAATTTTTCTGTCGGGTGCGCGTCCAGCGCTCCCGATGGGAGTAGCCCCCGAGTCTAGGTGCGGATGCTTGCAATCCGTGCGTAGGCTCAGGTCAAACAACCACCTTTTCCTTCACTTTTTCTTCGAGTCCTTGATTTATTGGGTGCGCGTCAGCGCTCCCGATGGGAGTAGCCCCCGAGTCTAAGTGCAGATGCCTCACAGTCTGTGCTTAGACTCAAATTTTTCATCCGATAACTTTTCATTCCTTCGTATGCTTTGAGCATTTTTCATGACGTCATTGATGACGCTTTACTGATATCTTGATTCTGACTGACAGGACGTAACCTGCTGGGCCTATTCTTTCTTCGTCTGGCCCTTTTCGCGCAGTCATAAAGGCGTCTCTAGATTTCTGCAATCTTTAATAGAAAAGATCCACTGAATGAACCGGTAGCAATGACACGTGCCCACTTAGTTCTGAAGTTCCCCTTAAAATCTCCAAAGGGCGTAAAATCCCTAATCCTCTTCCTCATTTTCCGTAGCATCTCCTTGTTCTCCTCCTTCTTCCTCTCTTCGCTACTGCTGCGCCACCACCACTGCTTTTCCGATCTTCCCCAGATCTCACAATGGTGAAGAAGAAGGGCCTTACTGCCACCGCCAGTTCTACTAGCGGAGGCGCCGCCGCCAAATCTTCCTCGACTCTTCCGAAGGGGAGCGCCCCGAGCGCTCCTCTCCCAGCTCCGGCGCCGCCAGCGCCGCCAAGTTCGGTGGCCAAGCCCGGAGATTGGGTAGCGTCAACCGTCACCAAGCGTGACGAAAAAAGATCCCGAAGCCTGGAATTAATCTCCTCCGACGAGGGGAATGTGATCTTTCCAGGTGCGATTTCTCGGCCTAATCCCCCTGCTGGCTTTACCGTGATGTTCTTATCGTTCCTATATCGGGGTCTTTCGCTCCCCACTCATGAATTCCTCCTCCATCTCTTGCGAACTTACGAAATCCAATTATGGCAACTCACTCCCAACTCAATCCTCCACGTTGCTGTGTTCATCACCCTTTGCGAGGCATTTCTGGGTATCAAACCTCATTTTGGGCTGTGGAAAAAGATCTTCTATGTGAAGAGATACAACAGTAGTAATGGGTCCTTTGTCACCGGAGGAGTGGGGTTTGTAGCTCGTTCGGAGGTTAATTACTTCAATTTCCCAATGAGAGAATCCGTGCAAGGGTGGAGACTGAAATGGTTTTACGTCAAGGATTCCTTGTCATCCGAATCCCAACTTCCTTGCTTTGCCGATGTCTTCGAGGCCAAACCCAAGAATTCTTGGAAGAACATTCTCTCACCCGACGAAAAAGTAGCAACCGATGAATTATTTGCCAAATTTCTTCGAATCAAAGAGGCCGACGGCCAAACTATGGTCGGCACAGAGGTGGCAAGCGGTGTTCTTGAAATGTTGAGTCCAACCGGTCATGGCCGAGTGCACCCGATGTGGTTGTATTCAGGTCCAAAGGATGAAACCAGGATTAATGCTGCCGAACTGTCGGAAAAGGAGTTGCTTGACGAAGTCCGTCGCCTTACTTCCTTTAGCCAGGAAGACTCGATCCCATTGATATCTTCTTACACTCCTCTCGATGCTGATCATCCGCCACCAGAGGTAACTTTCCTTTTGATTTTCTTACTATGCTATTTCCACTTAGCTAGTATGATTGCTTTTATTCTTACTTGTTCTTCTTTTCGACAGGCCCCCATAGCCTTTGGAAACTTGCATGATTCGCCAAATGATACTTCGAGGGAAGAGGCTCCTCCGTTCTCGTCGATTTTCCCACCGTCGAGCACGCCGGCCCGGAGAGTGAGCGCGATGATCCGATAGATTCCGAAACTGTTCACACCGACCTTCCTCCTTCAGCTCGACGATGCTTGCGATACGGAGGGATCGGTGCGTAACGATGACGCCGATCAAGATGCCTTTGTTAATGCGGTTGTGGAGGCGACCGGGGCTTCGCCCGCGAAGAGATCAACCGACGGCTTTGCCGACGAAGACGATCTCTTCGACATGTAAGCACTTTCTTCCCCGATGCCATAGCTTGTCCCTTTATTCTTCACACCTTTTCTTTTCATAACTTCTGTCGACCATTCCCTTTTTGCAGTGACGAAGGTTTCGCCGAGCCTCTGCCTAAGAAAGCCAGATCTGATGCTATTCCGCTGGCCGCCGCTGCTTCCGAAGCTTCGGCTCCTAAGGCAGCTCCTACGGCTCAGGCATCGACTGCTTCTTCCCTTTCCAAGGGAAAAGATGCTCCTGCTGCCACCACGACTCCTCCTTCTGTAAGTCGTTTTTTAAATACATCGTGAATTTCTTGAAACGTGCTTCGACTAACGATTCTTTGTAAAACATCCTCTTTTTTTCTTAAGGATCTGCGAGGTGTTATATCTTCTTTGGAGGCCTTCGCCTCTCAATTTACCTCTCCGGAAGCGGACAAAGTTCGACTGCAGGAGGAAGTCGAATCTTCCTCCTCGAAGTTGGACGGCGCGCACAAGATAGCTGCCACAGGCCCGCCAAGAGGTCGACTCCCGAAGGAGGAGCTGGGCAAGCTGAAGGAAAAGCTGAAGGAGGAGGAGGCGTCACGGTTGGCTGCCGAAGCTCAAGCAGCCGAAAGGGATGAGCTCCTTCGCCAATCTTCGCTAGCTCTGCTTGGTAATCCTTTCTGTACTTCTCCGTCGATTATCGTATTCTTACGGATTTGTTCCTTTATCAATGATCTTTTCCAATTCACTTTCTATGCGAGAGGCCGCCAACATTCCTCGCTACCGCCTTGGACAAAGCTCCAAACAATTCACCAGCAAATGGTGTGTCGATGGCTCTTGCCTCCCACCAGCTTACGCGGGAGCTTCTTGAAAAAGGAAAAGGTGCCTCGGCGCGGATGCACCTGATGATTTTCCCCAAGATCAAGCAGGACAAAACCCTGGGGCAGCTGATCGATGCCTTCGCGGTTGACACCAAGGAGGTTATCGAGGTATTCAAGCGTACTTCGCGCACCTTTGGTGCCCTCCTTGCCTTCCAGCTTATGATGGGTTACGGCTTTAAGGGTGACATCGAAGAAATGACTAAGGAGCTGCCGAATGAGCAAGACGGGCAGTTTGTTGACTTAAGCACCTTTAAATCGTCTGCCCTTACTTGTGCTCGCCAGCTCCTTGAGCTAGTTTCGTCAAGGAAGTCATCGGCTGGACCCAGTTTATCGACTCAGACCCAAGCCCCTTGATTTTTGTAACAAACTTATCCTCGAGCTGATGTGAAACATTGTTTTGCTGCAAAACTTATGCTTGTAATAAACTCCGTGCTAGCAATGTTGCTAGCACACCTTTGTTATGATATTTCTACTTGCACTTCTCCCGATGGGAGTTACTTTGGATGCTCAACTTGGCCATATCCGTCATCCTTTTTAACGTTGTTTCCTGCAGGTTTTCCCAGTGCCCTCATTTGTCGAAGACTCTTCGGGTGTTCTTCCTGAGGGTGATCGGATCCAGCGTATGAAGGATCGGATCACTCAGATGGAAAAGGACCTGCGCAGCACTTATGCTTTAGCTGCTATTGTCAATAAGAAGAGCGAGATTGCAGCCGAAGTGGAGCGGTACGCTCTTACTGAGCTACATAAAGCTACCGAGAGTTTGAACTGTAAGCTTCTTGATTCCTTTGTCCTTTTGTCAACAACGCCTTGTCCGATCTTTTGTTGATTCCTTTGCCGGTCATAGCTTTGAACCGAATGGAAGAAAACAAGCGGATTCACGAGCGAGTGCATGCTTTGACCCAGCTATCCTCATCCGAAGAGATTTTCGGCGGGAACACTCGAAGGCTTTGGCTGTCGCAAAATTTCAGGATCGGGTTCAAGCAAGTCCATCATTTCTTCGACAAGTGCTACAATGCCATGAGGGTAGTGTGGAAGATGATGTTCCCTTTAAACGATGTTCCTCCTACGCTCCTGTCTTTGATGTCCGAGTTTGGGAACGCCAAGAAGATTCGAGACTTGGTACGAGCTCAGGTTTTCGCAGGGGCCGGGTTGACGCTTGCCCTTGTGCTTGCACGGTACCCTTCGGTGGATCCGCTTGCTATTGCCAACGCTGTTGGTGACTTCGATACTTTGTATCCGAGGGTATTGCTTCCTGCCAATATAATCGTCGACAAGCTTGAAGGGCATTCGAAGGTACCTGGAGAAAGAGAAGCTCCACAAGGTTGACTTCGTGGATTAAGGTTGCTTTTGTAAATAGGTTATTTTGGACTGCTTTACCCAAGTGTTTGGATTGATGAGCCAAGAATTCTTATTCGGTAGATACATGTATATGTACTTTTACCGTAGTGGTGCCGTTGGCAATTTTTGAAGGAGCAAATCTTAATTGCCCGCTTAAGAATTTTTCGTATTCGTTGGTCAGCAAACGTTTGAAGGATCAGCTCGTGTTGCAGGTCTTGCTAAACCCGTTGTATGTGCAACTTTGCTTTCAACCGATGTATATTGCGACAGTCACTCCCGAATCTTTCGGGTGTAGTGGTTCTGCCGATGATCCCGTTGTTCATTGATATTTCCATAAGTAAAATATCGAACGTAGGTTGTGTTTATATGTATTTCCACATTCTTGCTATTTACGGCACTCGTAGAGGCATCTATAGCTGAGGGAAGGATTAATATCCTTGTTTGCTTTGTGTCTTTTAGCACTCGTAGAGGCTTTTTTTTTATGAAGTACGTTCTTCTGCCGCATGCTGGTGAAGCAGCTTAGACGTTTTGAAGTACTACAATGCTCAACAAAGGATCGAAACTTATGTTCACATTAATAAGGTAAGCACTAGACTAGAGGGCGAAAAAGGAGGGCCCTGTTTATGTAAAGGGAAAAAAAAGGTAATGCTAATAAATTGCTTAAGCAAGGAAGGGGTTATTCTCATCTTCTGGCTTTTTCACCACGTTAGTGGTTGCCGCGGTGTTGTTGACTTCACCAGGGGTCTGGGCAATGATTGCCAGCGTCTTGCTGTCTCCAGTGCCTTCTATGCCGTCCGCTACCGAAGCTTTTGCTGCTGCCGAAGCTTCTGCTGCTGCTCTGAAGCTTCGCGCCGAAGCTTCAAGAGCAAGGTCGGCTGGCTTCTTCTTGGTTTCCCTGACATGTTTTTCCTCCTTGATTTCTTGTATCGATAGCTTGGGCAGAGGGTCGACAATTTCTCGTTGTGACCCGAACTTGGCAGCAATCCTTTGAAAGTCGCGGTCACAATTGTCCGAGCGTGAGAAACTTCCATAGACTGTGATGTTCGTCCCGTTGTTCCTAGGCATTTTCAGCTTGAGGTATGCATAATGCGGCACAGCCATGAACTTGGCATAAGCTGGTCTCCCGAGTATGGCGTGATACTGTGACTCCCAGTTCACTACCTCAAACTCGATCTTCTCCTTCCTGAAATTGTCGGTTTTACCAAAGACGACGTTTAGGTAAACTTTGCCAAGAGAGTAGCCCGGTGCAGTTGGGAGAATCCCATGGAAGCAGGTATCTGTTTCTTCTAGCATCTTTATGGTGATCCCCATACTTTTGATTGTGTCGACGAATATCAGGTTTAATCGGGTTCCACCATCCATGAAAACTTTGCTCATCTTGAACCCCCTGATTTGTGCCTCGACTACTAAGGCAGCGTGTCCCGGTTTTGGTATGGTCATCGGGTGATCTGCTCGACTGAACATAATGTTCTGAGAGGACCACTCGACATACTCGGGGATGTTTGCCATGATGCTTTCTCGCCGAGTTAATCTCTCGGGTGAGCTTCTTCATCTCTCTTCTTGAGACACCTGTCCTATGGATCATGCTCATCTGCCCCCGTGGTGGTGGAAACGCCTCGTTGGGTTGATGAGGTTGAGCCTGCTGGACTTGGTGCTGCGGTGGAGGTGGAGGTGGTGGTGGTAGCGGTTGCTGGCCTCCCTGCTGGATGAGTTTATGCATGTCAATGAACTGCCGACAGTCCCTGAGTAGGTGACTCGACTTCGTTTTTCCATCCTTAGAATCGGTATACGAGTGCAGGTAACAGGGAGCGTTGATATGCTCAGCGTAAGGAAGTTCGGGGGCCCTCTGCTGCCGAGGTTTATAATTGCCACGGTTCCCGGAGTTGTTCCAATTACCGTCCTGTCGATCGTCTCTTCTGTCGTCATACCGATCATCCTGCCGATCAGAGTACCCTGCGGCTACCAGGTTGTTGTCATCATAGCTGTGGTTCTTCCTTCTCTTGTGGCGATCCCTTCGGCCACCCGAATCGCGCTTTGGCTGGTCATCGTCTTCGTCGTCACTGCGCTGTCGTGGCCTTCGCACGTTGTCCTCGCCATCAGCCCAGCTGTTGGCGATTTCCATTAACTTGGTTATGGTTTTAGGCTTTTTACGCCCGAGTTCCTATATGTAACTCTCACGCCGGACGCCGTCGCTGAAAGCGTCAATTGCTCTGTCGACAGATACATCTTCGGCAGCATTTAGGAGTTTGGTGAATCTCCCGATGTATGAACGCATCGACTCCTTCTGCTTCTGCTGGCAGTTCCGTAACTCCTCAATCCCGACGGGTCTCTTGTACGTTGCTTGGAAATTGGCAACGAAGGCGTCTACTAGATCGTCCCAAGATTTCATGGAACCATTCGGCAACCCCCTTAGCCAGGCTTGCGCTGAATCTTTGAGATAGAGCTGTAAGCACTGCATTGCTGCTATTTGGTTCCCCTTATGTAGTATTACAGTCTGCAGGTAGTCGTCTATCCAAGATCTTGGCTCTTGCTGCCCATCGTATTTGGCAGCGTCGGTAGGCGTAGGCTTGAACTTCCTGGGTGGCATTGCCTCGCGGATTCTGTGACTTAAACAGTCGGCTCCCCTGAGCTCGCCGTCGTACTCCTGATCCTCGTCCGAAGAATCGCTGTCGTTCTCGTTCCTAGCGGCGCGTCGTCGCCTCGCTTTATCGATCCTGCTCTGGGTGATTTCATGCCGAGCGTCTCTCGCATGATACTTTGAGCCGCTGGCCTGCAGCGTGGTTTTTTCCTTTTGTGGAACTAGATTATTTCCCAGTATCGCAAGACTTTCCAGGGCGCCTCGATGAGCTTGGGCCATGGACCCTTCAGGGCGTTGGTTGATGAGGTATGCAGCAAGGTTGGCAGTTGCTCCTGCAACGGTTTTCGGTCGTGGCATGCCTGCGGTGTCCGTAGTCATAAAGGACTTGGTCAGGTTCGACGTGATTTCTCTGGCATCATATTCCGAGAGCCTGGACAGCCTCGACCTGTGCTTGCCCGCCCCTTGAGTATTTCGGGAGGCGCTCGCCTGCGAGCCTCTTCGCCGCTCACTGGATCGATCTGCCGCAGATAGGCGTCTCTCGAGAGAAGCTTGTTCCTTTGACAGGTGCTCCCGATTTTTCTCTAGTATAGAGCGATAAGCATTGAGAGTCCCAACCGAGGTTCCTGCGGGGAGCGGTGTGTTGTTGAGTACTACTTCCCTGGCGGCTGCCCACTCCTCGTCTGCGATGGTGTAGTCACTGTCGTGGTTGCTGGCGCTGTTTTCGAAACTCGCTCGCCTACTAGAGCGAGGAGTATGGTCTTCGTTTCCTCTGTGCCTTGTGTTATTGGCGACACAGACCTGATGGTGCGCCGTCTTTGGGGTGGTTCCTTGGACGATGCTATCGATACTATCCTCTCCCGACGAATACTGGGCATTGCAGATGAACGGGGTGTCGGTCGATCCCAGTCCGTGCTTGGTGTCGCAGTTCAAGCAGTAGTACGAGGTTAACTCCGAAGATGTGGGGTCGTCGGATCCTACCGACATGGAAGACTCGGAACGAGGAGTCGAGGGCGCGGGCGAACTTGTCGAGCCCGTCAGACCAGCCGAAAGGTCGAGTGACGATGACGCGCTTGGACTCGTCGATCCGGAAGATAGGCGATTCCAGCAGTCGAAGGATTCCCTCCGCGTTGACGTTGTAGTGGACGCTGCCGAAGGTCATCTCCATGTTTCCTTGTAGATCTGAGAAGTTCGATCGGGAGGAATCACTGTGCGGGGTGAACTCGTAGGAGCCGAACCGAATCGGGCTTCGCAGATTCGGCGAGGATGGTGTTGATGAAGTTGATGGTGAAAGTTGCCGGTGGAGTTTCCGGTGTCATGATTGGATCTGCCGATGACCGATGTTGTGCCGACAGGCTTCCCATAGACGGCGCCAATTGTCGAGGGTGCTCCTCGGCAATGCCCTCCGATAGGGGCTTAGGGTTGGTGGAATCCTGCAAGCTGACACGAGACATCGGTTCACAGACAAGCGGGGAGAGCGATTTACCCAGGTTCGGGGCCCTCGATGAGGTAAAACCCTTACGTCCTGCTCGTCTCGTTCTTGATTATGATGATAATGGGTTACAATGGGGTGCCGAATAGTTCGGCTGAGATCTCGTCGAGTTTGGCTAAGCGCTAGGGTAACCTAGCTTAAGCTTCTGCTGGCTAAGATCGCTAAGATTGGTTATATCCCCCTCGACAGCCCCTCTCCTGGCCTTTATATAGGAGGCCAGGTCTCAAGAGGTCTAATCGAGTACGACTGGGTTTACATTAGATCTATCTCTAAGCTTTCCTTGTTCGGTTCCTTCCGTGTCTTGCACTTCAAGGAAACTTCCGCTGCATCTCCCTTGGCGGCCCATCTTGCCGTCGAGTGCCTTCATGGGCCTCCAACTAGGAAATATAGGGTAGGGAAACATTAGTTACCCGAAGGGTAATGCCCACGTCAGTACACTTGTACGTTTTTCCCGATCTGTGTTGCTAAGCACTTCTGCATCATCCACTGATATGTTGCTCCCGCGTTTTTCAAACCAAAGGGCATTGTTCTATAACAAAACACCCCGTAAGGTGTAATGAACGATGTTTTGACCTCTTCCTCTTCTTTCAATCTGATCTGGTTATAACCAGAGTATGCATCCAGGAAGGAAAGACGTTCATATCCTGCCGTGGAGTCGATAATTTGATCGATCCTTGGGAGGGGAAAGTGATCCTTTGGACAGTGTTTGTTGAGACACGTAAATTCGACACACATGCGAAGGACTTTAGTGTTTTTCTTCGGGACCAGCACTGGGTTTGCTACCCATGTGGCCTCTGTATGCAGCTCCTTAATGAAACCAGCTTCTCTTAGTCGATCAATTTCTGACAGCAAAGCTTTACGGTTTGGCTCCGAGAAACGCCTCAGAGGTTGCTTGATTGGTCTCGCTATTGGATCCAAGTTTAGGTGGTGCTCGGCAAGTTCCCTGGGTACTCCTGGCATGTCAGCTGGACACCATGCGAAGATTTTCTAGTGCTCACGGAGGAACTCGATGGGCGCGCTTTCCTATGCAAGGTCCATGTCTGTCGCAATGGACGTCGTTTTCTTCGGATCTGTCGGATGAATCTGCACCTCCTTGGAATCTTTCGTCGTGTTAAAGGTTGGTTCTCTGAGAGGCCTTCCTACATCTGGCAATACATCATAGTCAGTTGTGAGTATTAACGCCATATACTCTGCTTGCATCCCGAAAGTTTCTGACAGTCGATGAAAATCCTTGTCGCATTTATCGGCTAACGCGAAACTGCCTTTGACTATGATTGGTCCCTTAGGTCCAGGTAACCTCCATAGCAGATACGTGAATGTGGTACCACCATAAACCTGGCATATGCTGGTCGTCCCAACAAAGCGTGATATTGCGATGGGAAATCCACAACTTCGAACTCCAACCTTTCTATCCTGTAGTTTTCTCGGGTCCCAAACTGAACGTCGAGATTGATCCTTCCCAACGGATAACTCGGCTTCTCTGGTGTGATTCCATGGAAACGCGTGTCAGTTGGTTTTAAATTTGCCAGGGATATGTTCATCTTCCTTAGTGTATCTGCATACATAAGGTTTAGACTGCTGCCCATGGGCGGGCACAAAGCTATTCATGGGTATTCAGCTGAATACCCATTAATTTAGGCTAAAAAAAATCGTGCAGTATTTAGCCACTTAACCTAGCAAATCTAGCTATCTTTCTGGCCTCTCGCTCTAGCTAGGGCAGTGATTGATTCAGTTCCTGAGCCCGCAAGCAGCGACACCATCGACACCGACACGAGGGGGTACAAGAGGGCTGAGCGACAAGGGCCCGGGGGGTCCTGAATTCATTTTACTTACTCCCTCTGCTCGGATATAATCCACGCTGATTCAACACCAGCTAGTATAGGTTTCATGTATTTCCTGCTTCAACTAAACAAGAACGGAAGTAGAATATATTTATCAATCATTGTGTCATATACTTCTACGTTAAACAAATTGTGAACCTTCACGTTTTAGCATCGAACTTTTTTCCTGGCCTTGAATACCCATTATCAAAAACCTGTGCCCGCCCATGCTGCTGCCTCCATCTATGAAAACTCGAGATACATCGAATCATGCGATCACCGCTGGTAAGATAAGTGCTGACTGCCCTGGTCGAGGAACTTGCTGCGGGTGATCCGCAATTGTAAAGCCAATGTCATGTCCCGACCAATTTAGGTACTCTATCGTTGGTGGAGGCATCTTCTCTACCATGAACACTTGCCGCGAGATTACCTTCTGAGCCCTATTAGATGGCCTGGCTTTCTGAATCATCGAGACCGCACCATTGGAGTTAGGATCAACATATGGAGGTGGGTGTGGTGCTGCCGCTATTCTGAGCTAGTGTCGATTTTCGTCCGTGATCGCGGGAGGAGGTGGTAAGTGGATCTCACTCCTGGGCCCCTGGGGGTTTCTATTTGTTGCTTGAGCATTGGCTATCCCTGCAACCCGCAGCATTGCTTGAAAATTGCGACAGTCCTTCTGCAGATGTCCTGACTGCCTTCCCCCATTGTTGTCGAGATAAAAATGCATCTGGCATGGCCCGTTCATCATATCTTCGGGAGTTACAAAAGGTCTCTGAAACCTTGATCCGCTATTTTGCCTGTTATTCCGAGAGTCATCTCTATTGTCGCCTCGCTGCTCGTTACTTCTTTGATATTCATCTCTATTATTTCCTCCATTGTTTCCCCGAAACCCAGCCGATATTTGGCCAGGAGCATCATAACTCGAGAATTGTCGAGGGAATCGTCTTCTATTTTGAAAGTTTCGACTACGGTCCTCCTCTGGTGACCTGTGTCGCTTATTGTGAACAACATCTTCTCCGTCTGCCCATCTGTTTGCTATCTCCATCAATGCTGACACTGTCCTTGGGTTAGTTCTCCCCAAGTCTTCGACAAAATCTCCTCGCCAAATTCCTACCACAAACGCATCTATTGCTCTCTCGTCGGATATGTTTTCTGCCGAGTTTTTAATGATGTTCCACCTTTGGATGTACTTTCTCATTGATTCATCATGCTTTTGTCGACACGCTCTCAACTCTTCTAATGATGCAGGTTTTTGGCAAGTGGATCGAAAGTTCTTGACGAACACCTCCTCGAAACTATCCCAACTGTCGATGGATCCTGGGGGAAGCTTCTTTATCCACGATCTTGCGGCTCCACTCAGATGTACTTGGATGCTTTGCATGGCTATTGCTCTGGTTCCTCCTATCAGCTTCACCGTCTCGAGATAATCAACTAGCCAATCCTCTGGATCTTGCAGGCCGTCGAATTTTTTGAAGTTATCGGGTAATTTAAACCCCGAAGGAACTCGAGTTTTCCGGACCCTCCTTGTAAAGCACGGCAACACACACATATCCTCCTCATCTAACTCTGGGGAGTGTCGATGTTCTCTTCTATTTTGTCGTGCTCTGTCCACTCGTGCTTGCGCTGCTGTGTCTCGTGCTCCACTTGTTCTCTCAGGACCTGGCACTGCTGTAGCGGGTCGTGGACTATTTTGCCTTGCTGAACCTTCGGGAGGCGTTGTTACTAACACCGTTCCCATGGCCCCGACTCCTGCCATAGCCATATTGTACAATGCTTCTCGTGGATCTCCGAGAGGTGGTTTGGATGCAAGGATGAATACTTGCGTCGCCATGTACCCAGCTTCTGGTGTCTTAGGAATAATGTTCCCCCTTGTGTCGATTGACATAAAAGATATGTCGAGGTTTTGAACTAGGTTTTCTCTTTGCATTCGGGTATATTTTGCAGGCGAGATCTTGCTCTCCTTCGAACTTCCCTGTGACTATCTCCCGAAGTTCCTGAATGTCGACTTAGCCCCGCTCTTCGCCTGCTTGACGCAGATGCTGCTTCCTGCCTCCTATCCAACTCGATTTTCGGTTTCTCGAGCTCCCTCCTGGTGCGTGCGAGTCTATATTGATACGCTTGTAGCTCCTCAGGTGTCGCCGTAATGGTCATTGGTTCTGTACCATCAATAGCTCTTGCGACTCGATCCCACACTGCCTGCGGAAATCGCACCATCTCTCGTGTTCCTGGTCCGATATATTTTGTCCCCAAACCTCGCGTGAGATCCGTGGGATCGACATACGGATTTCCCGCATCGTCGAAAGCCTCTGACGTCGCTGGTTCTGCCCGGCTTGGTTCTCCAATTGCGTAAATCTGATGATATTTTGAATTTTGAATTTTGTCGAGTTTGGTGACACCATCATATAGATTGGTGAAGACCTTTTCAACAGTGATGGATTTGTCGATGAAGTTGAAGTTGTCGGTGTCGCTCGAGTCATCGCTTATATAGGAGTCCGCAGATGACTCGAAGGACATGTCGCTGAAGATCTTGACGATTTTTTCGCTTGCCCTGGTGCTGATGAAGCGTGGCGACGAAATTTCCTCGTCGCCTGACTCGATGGATGATGCTGAGCTCAAAAAATCGGGATCGACCGCCGATAATCCCGACGAGATCGGAATTTTGAGACGATACGCTCCTTCTTTCTCGACACAGAAGTGGAACTTTCCGAACGTCATCTCCATGGGCTCCTCCAGATACGCATATGCATCCAAACGGGAGGGCGGGTGAGGTATAAAATCAACTAGACCAGTTCCGATCTGTTTACCTTTGTCCATTGCGTTGCTTGCAGTTGATGAAGTCGATGATCTTGAACGTGCCATCGAGATCAGATCCTTGACACCTCTAATTCCCACAGACGGCGCCAATTGACAAGGGATTAACTTATCAATGCCTACGGGCTGTAGACTAGGGTTTTAGTTAGAAGTAGAGGGCAAGTAGATCTCGAAGGTTTCAGCCGAAAAGTACTCGACGATATGAAAACTAGGGTTTGTGAGACAATGATTCGATCCTTTCTTTGTCCCTCGACTCCCCCTTATATAGGAGGCGGAGCCGAGGGATTCGTGATACACAAGTTTACAGAGTCCGGGAGGGTTTCTAACCCGTCCCGCAAGATTACAAATAATGCTTCCTATTACAACTCTAGCTTTCCTTAATAGTATCTTGGGCTTCCGAATCTTCTTGCTCTTCGGGTTATGGGCCTTCAGTAAACCCCGGGTACCATCTTCGGCAGGCCCATTGGGGATGCCTATGTCACACACTGGTGAAGACTGTCCGTAATCCAAACTCGGAGAAGACGAGGAGGTTTGCCAAGATGCAAGAGGCTTGCAGGAAAGATGTGGAGCGTGGATTTGGTGTGCTCCAAGCTCGGTGGGCAATTGTCCGTCACCCGGCAAGAACATGGTCGGTGAAGACCATGCATGAGGTGATGACATGCTGCGTGATCATGCACAACATGATCGTTGAGAACGAGCGTCCTGATGGCCGCAATAAAAACCACTGAGATTTCCAAGGTGAGTTGGTTGCGCCACTTCCTGGAGGTTTATCTTGGGAGGACTATCCACATATGAACGTAGAAGTCACTGACGAGAACATCTGCAAACAGCTACAGACGGATATGATTGAGCATCAGTGGACATTGGCTGGCCATGAAGATCATGCCTAGAAGAATACTATCTTATTTTCATGTAGACTTTTCAAAATTTGAATGTAATAACTATGACTTCGTTGAATTCTTTATTTTGTTGTTTGGAAACTTCATAATTGATACAACCGCGGAAATGCGTCGGGCCGCTGGAGCCACCCCCGGACGCAAACGAACGCGCGGACAAAAACGGTCTGTCTCGCGTCCGCCGCGCGACACAAACGGACGCTAGCGGACACCGAAATGCGTCGCGCCGCTGGAGATGCCCTTACTGCAACGCACTTAAAGAAAAATTGCTTGATGCACATGTCCCGGCTCATCCGAGTGCTGCTAAATTACGAGATCAGCTCACATTTACAAAGCGTTTTCTCTACTGTCCATCACCGGTTAATTACTCAAAACCACCAACTCTGAAATCATTTGTTGGTTCACCCATCTTCATGGGCGACATACCTGATTGAGGGAAAGCTAGTGAACGATGAGAGAGTACGTACTATCTTGTGCGGATGCTGGGCACTGAAAGAAATGTCGTATGGCACGGTGATAAAGGGAGATCAGTTATCGACTTTGTCAAGTGGACATTAGATACAACTATTGATCTTGCTCGAACATGAAAAATTAAGAAGCCAATACTAACTGGAGTAAGGAACGATGGAAGAAACCTGGCCCTGGTGTTTATAAGATAAATGTCAATGCGAGCTTCCGCGAGGATGAGCTACAAGGGGTACATGTTTGATCGCCAGAGACCACAACGGAGCCGTAATCCTTGCTTAGGCTCTGTGGTATGAAGATGCAGCTAGCGCCAGGATTTTGGAAGCTCAAGCTATACACGATGCGACAAAAATAGCTACAGAGAGGGGCTACCAAAATGCGCACATAGAGTCAGATGCTCAAGAGATAGTAAAGATGTGCAACGATCCTGGAGTTCGTAGATCAGATATTGCCAGCATGTGTCGGGATTTGGGAAGTTAGGGAGCTCAGCGATGCGTCTTTTACTAGCTTTCAAATTTCTTTTGTAAATAGGTTGGCGAATCTAGCAGCCCATAATATAGCTCCTAAGGAGTTAGGAGGAGGTGCTTGTGGCTAAACTATACGCCACAATTTCTTGGTACCATCATTGAGATGGATTGTAATAGCTGTGAGTAATCAATGAAGTTTCTTGATTCGCAAAAGAAAAAAAATCATTTGTTGCTTGAAAACCACGCTTTATTTTTTCTTTCTTTCTTTCCAATCATGGTCCAAATTTGAGGCCCGACACAGACCAATGAGCGTGGACCAAATCATGTTCCAAATTTAGATCGGAAATACGTTTGATGGAACTTGTATGAAGCCAGACCAATGCGCGCGGACCAAATCTTCTTGAATGCTTTTGAGTCTAAGAGTCGAGGATCGGATCGGGAGCCCCTGCCTTTTTTATAAGTTCCATCGAACTCCACCTTCCACTTCACTGGCGTCATCTTCCTCTTTATCCTCCGCATATGAATGATGGGCGGAGGGAACCTGCCGCAGATATGTAAAATCCTCTTCCTGCAAAGATTCAAACTGAAACATGAAATATTGTTAGTAGCAGCTAGGCGAAGATTAAGCAAAATGGATCAGGCGGAAATGTACTCACTGATGGGCCATTTCCCTACAGGTACTGTGTTATGGTGATTGGGTGGTACTACCCAGTACTACCGAGTACTACCGCTCTGACTAATTCTATCTGTTGGATCTGCCCACTAACGTAATAGGGGTATTATTGGAAATGACAACCGCCCCACCTCACCACTCCCCATCGCGAGCTCCCCGATCCGAATCCTGGCCGCTCCCAACCTCTGGCACTGGCATCGCCGCCTCGCACGAACCCTGCGGCGACAGCCCCACGGCCGGAGCTTACCGTCCCCACGAAGGAGCTCGGCCACCTCGCCTGGCAGGTCGCCGGCCTCGCCTCTCACCCACGAGCTCGCCTGCGTCCTGTAGGAGGTCGCTCGCACCTCTCGGCAGGTGAACCCCGTCCTGGCATCATCCGTGGACTTCATATTCACGCCAGTGATCTCTACCCGACGAGGCAGAACACCCGACCCGGCCGCACTTGCCAACACTGCCTCGCAAAAAACCATCATCTGCCAGGTGCCGAGTTTGCCGTCAAGGCTCCAGCCGGTGATTCTCGTCACAGCGCTGCTAAGCACCGTTGGTCACACACGAGGAGCAGCCGAGGACTTTTCTCTACGTCGTCGTCCTAGGCTGGTCGACTATAGAGGTCCGCATCTGCAGTTGCCGTGTCTCGACGAAGATCAAGGTTGCTGCTCAAGATTCCATCAACAATATGTTCTTAACCTTATATTTCAAAGCTCTCCTATTTACCATCTTACCAATGAACACTATATGTCTTGTTTAGAGTCTTCATCATGGCACACTGAGTGGACCCCCTTATCCGTGCATTCCACTCCTCATCATTGGTGTTGTGGAAGTTGATCACATGGAGTACCTTGTTTCAATGCACTCATTTGAATATGAATTTATAAAAAGAATTATCAAAATTGCAATTACTATGCAGCATCAGTCCTCCTTAGTTTACGTGACTAACAAGTTGCTTACTTCGATCTTTAGCGCCTGTTGTAGATCAAGCCAATGCTTCTTTGCTTTCTACAGAGTTTTAATTTTCATCAGTCAGCTGTCTAGTGTAGTTAGCTGTGTAAATTTGTGCACAAAATACGAGATGAGTTGTAGCTAGTATATCACAAAAAGGCAAAGCAACTTCAGATACTATGACTAGATGCCACGAAATGCATTCGTTGCACCTTCTGTAATCTGCAGTTTCACTAATACACTGCAATTCATTGACTATAGTTTCAGTTTGCACATGCACGTGCTGTTGCAATCAATCTGATTTTATTTAACACCATTCTCTTGTAGTATATATCAGTAGCATGTATCTTGTATACATCGTCATTTTGCCGCTGAATATCACGTTTAGGAGAATATTAAGTGGTAATAAATGGACTTCATGGTTGTAATTATGTCGCAAACTAATGATGGTACAGCTAAATGACGAGGATGATCGTTTTGTGTGGAATTTGTCATCTAATGGTTTGTTTACAGTAAAGTCGATGTACGAAGATCTTATGTGTGATCATACCCCTTTTCTGAGAAAATACCTTTGGAAGGTTAAGGTTCCGTTAAAAATAAAAAAATTTATGTGGTTCTTGAGTAATAAGGTGTTGTTAACCAAAGATAATTTAGCTAAACGTCATTGGAATGGGTGTACAAAATGTGTCTTCTGTGGTGAACAAAAGACCATCCAACACTTGTTTATTGAATGTCCCTTAGCTAAACTATTATGGCGTACGGTGAACTTTACCTATGATCTTCCACCTCCCACCAATATTACTAATATGTTTGGTAATTGGTTAAATGGAGTAGATAGACAATCTAAGGCATACATCCGGATTGGGGTGGCTGCTTTATGTTGGTCTATTTGGAGACTCAGGAATGATATAATTTTTAATAAAAAACCTTCTTTTCATTTCCTGCAGGTTATTCATATGGTTTCCCATTGGGTCCAACTTTGGGCTCTGCTATCTCCGGTGGGGCAGCGGGATGCTATGGTTATTGGATGCACACGGCTCCTGGTGGTTGCTCAGGATATCTTGTGCCAGGCTGGTTGGCGTCATACTAGGAGGCTATGTTGATATGTAGTCTTAGTATGTGGCTCTTTCGGTGGTTGATTTTTGTATCAATCCCTGATGATGTGTGATTTGTAAACACTACTTTTTGGACCTGTTTTTTAATAATAAAAGGCTGTGTGCATCGGTATACCCCTATTTCGAAAAAAAAACTAAACATATACACTGTAGGTATGCTTGTAGCTATACTAGCACCTTCATGTACATGTGATGTCAACAATATAACTACTTTCTTCGATTTAGCTCGATCTTGGCCAACTGAACCAGATCACCTACAGATCTTTGAAAAAACACAGTTATCACCCAGCCTGGAGCATGCACCTGACCTGACCAACTCGGTAGGCCATGTTTAACTAGTTGCTTTAAAGGCCAAATCTGACTTTTAAACAGAACTTGCTCTTAAACCTAGCCCCCTCTCCCGCCCCCCTCCCGGGCGGCGGCAGAGGCTCCTCCTCCCCCCGCGGCGCCCCACAGCCACCCGTCGCCCATTGCCGCTGCCGGCCGCGGCCCTGACCCCGGCGCTGGCCTTGGCCCTAGCCCCCGTGCTTCGGCCCCGACCATGGCCCCGGTCCCGGCCTGGCTCTGGTGGTGGTGGCGGCACCCCCTCCGTCGAATCGACGAGGGGGAGAAGAGGGTTTCCGCGGCGGCATTCCATGGGAGGTGATGTACGCCGGTGGAGGAAGCCGGGCTGCACGGCTGCTTGGCCGGGGCCTGAGGCTCTCCGTCGGTAGCCATGGAGGATTCGGTGGAGCGGTGGCGGCCTTGGCCCCCGGTAACGGTTCGGCGGCGGTACGCATGATCCGCGTCACCGTCCTCTTCCTTGGTGATCTGGCAGGAGGGATTGGCGGCGTGGGGGCTGCTGATCTTGCTTTGTTTTTTGTGGCGGTCCTCGGGTTTCTTACATGCGAGGATGAAGATCTTCCGGAGGTCAGTTTGCTTTGATCTGGCTGAAGAGATGAGTTCCGGAAAGCTCCGCCGGTGAATGGAACAGTGCATATTTTGCCTGCAGTTTGCTGGATCGGGTGGTATTCGGTCGCGCGCACCCATGTTTTTATTCCGACCGTTTGGTTCCGGAGGGAGCGGCGCGAAGCTATATTCTGTGTTGACATCAGGTGACTTTTTGGTCCATGGTGAAGTCAGAAGAAGGAATATCATGAAGGCAGGATTGGTGGACTGGCTAAAGGAGGGTCGAGTCTCCGTGATGCTGAGGGATCTGCTTGGCGTTCCGGGCTCTGCAGTAGTGGTATGCATGTGGGGGCGGCAGCACAGGGGAAGTTTAGAGTCTTACCTCTCAGGGTGAAAACCCAAGGTCTGGCCTTAACTGGTTGTGCCTGGCAATGTTCTTGTTGGAGGCATTGTTTTAGGAGTGGGGACTATCTTCAGGGTGAAAACCTAAGATCTTTGGTCGGGCGACGACAGCGCTGGTGCACTGTTCCCTTCTTGGAAGCGTCGCTTTTGGAGAGTCTGTACTTCACGTGTTGTCACGGTGGTGGTTGTATTGCTGTTGCTAGGTCTAGAAGGCTGTAGCAGGACTTTTATTTTTTAGTTTTCTTTACTTTTTTTTGGTTGTGTGCATCCGTACTACCATTAGGGTTTGGCGTTGTTGCAGAGGCTGGGTGTAATTGGAATCTTTTGATATTAATATATTCCCTTTATCGAAAAAACATGTTAAGTAGCACTTAGGAGTTAAATCAACTAGCAGATGTTAAGTAGCACTTGGGAGTTAAATCAGCTCTATTGCTTCACATTTCTATACTTGGGAGTGAAAACTAGGGAAGTATCAATGTTGCAGTTACTTGTTCTCTCTAAGCTCAACCTAGTTACAAATTTAGGCAAGGAAAAGTGGCATGTACTGATGTAAATAAATCTGAATTGCATGGTCCCTCGTGTACCAACTAGAGCAATACTAGGGCAATAAACAATACTGTGATCAAAGCCACAACAAGCATGGCATCAAAGTTTCAATCTAGATGGTTCGTGTAGTAACTGCCCTTGTGGAGATCTGGGTTACACATGTTACCAAGGTTCCTGAGCAGGGACAGGAGGAGGAACGGAAACCGCAAGGGCGGGAACATTATCTTGCCGGAAGCAAGGACGACAGGATCCCTCATGATCTCGGGCGAGATGGGCCAAAGGAACTGCTCCGGCAACAAGGCCTCCATCGTCCCCATCTACTCCTCCAGCTGTGATGGCCATCACCAGCCGGCGCCGCATCGCCGTTCCCTCCTCTGCCGACCGCGCCTCAGAGCTGGCGGCAGTCCGCGAAGCGGATCGGGCGGGGCAGCGAAGGCCCGGAAGGAGGAGGTGGATCCATAGAGACCTCCTCCCTTTGCTCGTATATAGCACTTAGAAGAGTGACTTCTCCAGTGCCCTCTGTGGTGGGCGCGACAGCTTTGGTGGGGGCTCCGATGGGTCTGGGGCAAGGGTGACCTAGCCGCGGCGACCCTTAGAGCATCTCCAGCCGCGTCCCCCAAACCGTCCCCCAAACCGCGCCGGATCGAGCGTTTGGGGGACGTGTTTCGTTCGTGCCGCGTTTGGGGGACGTCGCTCCCCAGCCGCGTCCCCCAAACGCCGCCCCCAAACATTTAAAATAATTTTTCCGGCATTTTTATTTCAATTTCCACAAACTAATACATAATTTGGAACGTGGTTTACACGAAAACACAGTTTGGAACATGGTTTTCCACAAACTAATACATAGTTTGAACCATGGTGGACACAAATATAAAATATTGCAAAGAAACTAAACCTAACTAGGCCGTGCATCGAAGGTTTTGTGTGTTCGCTGCTAAGAAAGAACACTCGAGGGCACACCCAGATCACCTAAGCCGGAAAATCCAGCGGGAGGATGGTGCCCTTGTTGGTTCTACCGATGAGGCGAACAGGCGAAACCTCCGTGCACGTATTCGCTGCGAAGAAACAACACTCATTCAGCCGTCCTCCTCGTCGGTGCCGTGTCGTCGTCCCTGTCGACGTGGTAGTCCCGGAGGCAGCGCCTCTCGTCGAAGACCTTGACTTTCATGTCTCTGTTGCCGAAGTAGGAGAACACGAGGATGAAGCCGGCTTGGAGGCTGTGGTGGCGCGCGAACTTCTCCCAGCCGATGTTGAGGTACATCTTGCCGCGCGCGTCGTAGATCGCCTTGACGATCCACCGGCAGTAGCCGCACGAATGCTCCCGCAGATGCATCGTGCGCGGGCGTACGCCGCCGACGTACTCGGCGAAGGAGTCCGGCAGCCTCCGGATGCCGCGCGGGTCGCCCTTGAGGACGTGGACGAACTCGAACAGGACGTCCGGCTCCACGTCCATCTCCGACGATGATGAAGGCGGCGGCGTGGAAGGCGACGGCGAGCGTTCAGCTACGCCGCGGCCACGACCACGACCACGACCACGGCCGCGGCCGCGAGGTCCGCCTCCGCCTCTACCAGACATAGCGTCGAGTCTTGTTGAGAGATGGTGGCGGCTAGGGTTTGGGAGAGAGGCGCTAGGGTTTGTGTGTGAGAGGGACGATGAGAGGCGCCCCTTTTTATAGGCCGGAGGGAGGCGGAGGAGCGGTGGCGCTCATTAACGCCGGCACGCAGAGCTAGGCGCGACGGGACGCGTCGCTGCGCCCTCTGCGGGAACTGCACCGTCGCTGCGCGCCAATAACTTCCGTCGCGAGGTAGGCGACGGTTAGGTTTAAATTAATTGTGCCGCCGACGGGTCGGCCCCGCCACTCCCCGCCTCGCTTTCGCTGTGTCCGGCGTTCCCGGTGCGTCCCTGTGGGACGGGGACGGGCTCGGGGCGCCGGACACCGAATGGGGGCGCGCCGGACAAAAAAGGGCTTTGGGGGACGCGGCTGGAACGCTTTTTTTGTCCGGCGCGCCCCAAATCCCTTTGGGGGACGCGACTGGAGATGCTCTTAGAGAGGCCGCTGGAAGGAAAACTTCCTGACCCCGGATCGCCTCCCCATGGCCGCGGCGCGCGGTTCACTCGTCGACGGCGATTCGAAGGAATAGAGTCAGTATCCAATGCTTGCTCGAACAGGAAAAATTAAGAAGCCAATAGAGTCAAGGCAAGATGGAAGCAACCTGATCCTGGTGTTTATAAGATAAATGTCGATGCGAGCTTCCGCGAGGATGAGCTACAACGGGGTACATGTTTGATCGTCAGTGACCACAACAGAGCCGTAATCCTTGCTGTGGTATGAAGATGCAGCTAGCGCTAGGATTTTGGAAGCTCAAGCTATACGCGATGCGACGAAAATAGCTACAGAGAGGCGCTACCAGAATGTGCACATAGAGTCAGATGCTCAAGAGGTAGTAAAGATGTGCAACGATCCTAGAGTTCGTAGATCAGATATTGCCAGCATATGTCGGGAAGTTAGGGAGCTCAGCGATGCGTCTTTTACTAGCTTTCAAATTTCTTTTGTAAATAGGTTGGCGAATCTAGCAGCCCATAATATAGCTCGAAAGGTCTTTGAAGTTAGGAGGAGGTGCTTGTGGCTAAACTATACGCCACAATTTCTTGGTACCATCATTGAGATGGATTGTAATAGCTCTGAGTAATCAATGAAGTTCCTTGATTCGCAAAAAAAAATGAAATCATTTGTTGCTTGAAAACCACACTTTATTTTTCATTCTTTCTTTCCAGTCATGGTCCAAATTTGAGGCTCGACGCCACACCAATGAGCGTGGACCAAATCATGGTCCAAATTTAGATCGGAAATACGTTTGATGGAACTTGTATGAAGCCACACCAGTGAGCGCAAACCAAATCGTCTCAAACGCTTTTGATTCTAAGGGTCGAGGATCGGATCAGGCGCCCCAGTATTTTTTATAAGTTCCATCAAATTCACCTTCCATCCTATGCTTTGCAGGTTTTGGCGCATTCGCTTCACCGGCGTCATCTTCCTCTTTAATTATCCTCTGCATATGAATGATGGGCGGACGGAACCTACAGCAGATATGTAAAATCCTCTTCCTGCAAAGACTCAAACTGAAACACGAAATATTGTTAGTAGCAGTTAGGCGAAGATTAAGCAAAATGGATCAGGCAGAAAAGTACTCACTGATGGGCAGTTCCCATCTATGTAAATGTCACGAGCAACTGATGTAGAGCTATTCAAGACCCTTGAGGTTAATCTAGCTTGTGCAACTTTTGTCTACTATGGTTCTTTCTGAGAATTATGTAAAATGTCAAAATGCAAGAAAGAGAGGTAGAGATGGAGATTCAAAAGTTTCTCATGTGACTTTTATAGTTTTATGTTGTTATATGTTTGTGTTTTATTTGATGTCCTCCCATGTCATCATCTGATGTACTATGGTTAGTTTAACAACAAACTGGATAATTTACTTAAAGGGTAATCCGAAACGACTTTTTTATAGTAAAGACTAAAGTAAATTGAAAGATTTAGACTATTCATAGTAGGACTAACTTAGATTATAAAATGCATGCATCTACATGTGATTAAATAAGGAGGGAGATGTTTGTGGCCACTAGATAGATATGGTACCGTAACATCACAAACTTCAATATAAAATGAGTCAACATCCTAAATAAAACAAAACCTTACATGATACCGCTCCTATGTTACTTTTCACAACAAAAATGATAACAGGCTAACATATACATGATACTAGATTATGTTACTAGGTGATACATATGCCATCGTATTAACTCCGTTGTGACCATAGCCGCCGCCCCTCCTTGATCTAGCCGCCGCCCCTCCACCCTCCCAGCGCCACCGCCGCCCCTCCCTCCCTCCACCACCACCCCCTCACATCCCCTCTCCTCCCTTCCCACCTTCGCCTCGGGTCGTCTTGCGCGAGGCGGCTCCGGGCGATGACCCGAACCCAAGAAGAGGCGGCCCATCTTCCTCCTCCTGGCTGCTGCCGCCGTCGGGGTCGGCGGTGGTGGCGCGTCCATGGACTCCCCTTCGCGCGGAGGCGGCGTCTTCCAGGGGTGGCGACGGTGGACGGCGGGTCTGGTGGCGGTGGCCTTCGGCTACTTCACCTAGATCATAGCGGGAGACGCGGTGGTGTGGCGGAACTCGGCGGGGAAAGGGCGGCAGCGGGATCGCTGCTGACCTCCACCGGCCGGGTTGGAGGACGAAGATGGACCGCGGTTCCCAGCCATGGCGGCGGCGTGGGGGCCGGCCGTTCCGGCTATCATGGTGGTGGTCCTAGGGTTCTTCTTTTGCGAAGATGAAGACGTTCCGGATGCCGATCTTTCTTCATCTAGCCGGATTGATGAGTTCCGGAAGGCTCCGACAGCGAATGGAACAGTGCATCTTTTGCCTGGAGTTCATAGGATCGGGTGGTATTCGGTTGCGCGCACCCATGTTTTTATTCCGACCGTTTGGTTCCGGAGGGAGCGGCGCGAAGCTCTGTTCTGTGTTGACATCAAGAGAATTTTGGTCCATGGTGAAGTCAGAAGCAGAGAATTTCATTAAGCCGGGATTGGGGAATTAGCTAAAGAAGGTTCAAGTCTCCGCGATGTTGAGGAACTTGCTTGGTGTTTCGGGATTCGCAGCAGTTGTATGAAAGTGGGGGCGGCAACACAGGTGAAGTTTAGAGTCCTACATTCAGGGTGAAAACCCAAGGTCTGGCCTTAACTGGTTGTGCCTGACAATAATTTTGTTGGAGGCATTGTTTTGAGAGCGGGGACTATCTTCACGGTGAAAACCTAAGATCTTTGATCGATCGACAACGACGCTGGTGCACTGTTCCCTTCTTGGAGGCGTCGTTTTTGGAGAGTATGTATTTAAGGTGTTGTCTACGGGGTGGATTTATTACTGTTGCTGGGCCTGTGATACTATAGCGGGACTTTTTTTTTCTTAGTTTTCTTTTATCCTTATTAGTTGTGTGCATCCGTACTGCCATTAGAGTGTTGCAAAGGCTGAATATAATTGTTATCTTTTAATATTAATATATTCTCTTTATCGAAAAAGTCATGAATAGGCTTTGACCAGGACGATGTGAGTTGAGTAGGACGAGAAGAGGTGTGGTCGCTGGTTATGGCCGTGTGGGGATCTAGCAACATACCCATACAGATCGATTGCTGATGGGTCCATACTTAATTAGTGCATCGCATTGTACCTGCAGCCAGCCATGGTATCCTCAGGGCATGAGCAATGGTGGCATACACAACTAGTTGCTCCATGTAAAAAAGTTGTCAGAAGTAACATGGTCAATTTTATATCTTCAATGGAAGCTACAACTTTAGTTAGAAAAAAGAGAGAAGAGACCCCACAAATATGACACCGCTTGGAAGCTCCGGCAGAGGCTGGAGCTCGATGAAGAAACCCACATAGCACCACGCAGGCAGATGTCGTCGATGCTGACCTTGGAGGTAGACGGTCCGCCGCACCTTTCCTCCTCGCCACCACGGCAGGCCGGGAAAGCGCGCAGCAAAGACCTCCACCACCTCGAACAGCTCCGGCGACAGGGATGTCCACCTTCCAGATCCAAACCCAGTGGATCTTGCCCCCACTCCTCTAGACCACCATGGCCAGCAAGGAGAGGAACAGAAACCCGCTTCACCGCACCAGATCTGCACTCCCCCTCGCCACCACGGCCGGACGCCGAGAAATCGAGGAAGAGCAGAGCCAGAAGCCACCGATTTATTGGGGAAGGCGGTGCTGCCGACGACCCGCTTCCCTCCAGCCGCAGGAGCAGAAGAACGGGCATCAGCAACCCTAGAAACACCATGGATCCAGTGGCCGGGATCCAGGGCTCCGCCTCCAGCTATGGGCAGATCGCCCAGAACGCCGGCAGAGGCCGGAACACACAAAGAAACTACAGATCCTAACCCTAATCTACTCCGGCGCCATACCGAGAAACACTCCGGCCAGCTAATCCGGCGGAGTGGCCGTCGATGGCCCGGCCAGAGGAGAGAGACCCTCAAAGTGGATATTGGAGTTTGGCAGACTATAATTATGCTTGTAAGTTTAGCAATAAAACTATAAAATAAAAATTACGAGCGATTTTTACCATTGCATTCCTCAATCTTCAGAACTAGATCCGTATTGATAGGATGTCGACGAACTTTTTGTGCGTGCTTCCAAGACTGAGGTGGTTATACTTTCAAGTACGTCCACATTGTACTTTCAAGTACAGTTGTAGTTGGAATACACGTGTTAAACTTTCAAATACATTCATGATTTATTCCTAAAACTAAAATGTTTGTACTTGGAGGACGCGGCACCCTTTAAATTACACTGTACTTTTAAAACTAATATGTACGCACTTGAAATGCATACGTGCGCATTTCTATGTACATGTGGTTGTACTTCCAAAACTTGTTGGTTGTCATTTTAGGTACTACCTCTGTCCATGAATAGACGTCTTAGACATGTCAAAATTTGGATGTATGTAGACACTATTTAGTGTATAGATATATTCTAATTTAGAAAAATCCAAAAGACATTTATTTATGGACGGAGGGAGTACATGAGCGCTGTACTTTTTTAACTGGCATATTTCTTTTACTTGGAATACACAAGGATGTACTTCCAGTATGTGCGCACTATGCTTGAAAGGAAGAAAAAAAATCGTATACAGAAAACTCTGCATACTACACGTGTTAGCATACTAACATTCTTCACCGCCCAATCTGACCTTTCAAAACAACCTTTTTGTAGCCATACCTCGAAAATACCCAGGCCGAATGCCAGGGGAAAAAAAAAAAGCAAGGCCGCAGAGCAAGCATTTCAGCGGCACAGCGCTACAACCCAAATCATCAGCCCGTTCCAGTTCCATCCCACTCCAATAGGCCAGCCCAGTCAAAAGTAAACCCCAGATCCTGGCCATTGCTTCGGCCCAGCCTCGCCAGGCGCCTATTCCATAAACTATTCTTCGATGCCCTCCAGTTTATCAAGTCACGGCCGGCGGCACAGTTAATTACCTGATCGATCGCGGCGGCTTCGAAAGGAATAGCACAGCAAGAGTGGTAAGTGTTCATTCCCCTCCGTTGCAATTTCCATGCGTGATGTGAGCGCTCAGTTTAATCATCAATTGCCCGCTCATGTTTTGCTGGGATGTGGGATATATGATTAGTTAGGGTTTGGGCCTTTGGGGACTTACGTTAAGTCAGGGATCATGTGATTGGGTCAACAAATCATGTGAAGCTCGGCAACTTGCAGAAGGGCGGAGCACCTACTAGCCTTAATTTAGACTTTTACATACACGGAAACAGTATCTAAGAGCAGTGCGAAAGAAAATCCTTACACATGCCGTACGAGTAGCTGATGATTGATCAATTCCCCTTGTTAAAGTATTACATGTTGCATATTAGTATATTACTGCTGTCTGATTTTCTTTCGTCTTTTCTCTCGCGAGCAATATCTGTTGGTCCCTTTCTTGTCTTAAAAGGCTTCTCTGTCACATGAGCAGCTAGGCTTAGATATGTTCCTCAGTATTTATGTATTTACAAGCTTCGATGTCTTTTCCTAGCTGTTTTTAATAGTTAGATGAAACTGTATTAGTTCATGCAGATTTTTTTTTTTGGAATTTGTGGCAAAGTTACGGCTGGCTTGGCCCACAACATTTTCTGCCAACAAATGTGTTTATCATAGCCTAGTGTTGAATCAGACATGCCCCGGTTTTGAATTCCTGCGATTTACTACATGCTTGATTTTCCCGGATATCTATCCCGGCATGTGCACCTAGGAGAGCTACAAAGTTCAAGTGAGTTTTGATGGATCAGACCGCACTTGCGCTTGCTCTCTTCAGATAATAGTAGTACGTATATATATCTAGCTGATACTTACTCTCGGGTATCCTAAATACGTGTTGTGGTCTTGTGGACAAATATTGGGAAAGGGAGTATGTGTAAAATATGAAACAAGGATGTACCAAAGTTTATTTCTGTGGGTTAATTGTGCCAAAAAAAAATTGAAACGGAATTGTGCCATATTTAGGGTTGACTGTGACTGAATCATGCGGCTACGGTTTGGGAATCTGATACTCCATTAAAATGTAAGTTTTTGTCTGGCTAGCTACCCACAACCGATGCCTCACCGCTGACAATATGCAGAAGCGTGGATTGCCATGCAACCCTATATGTCAGTTATGTTCCTTGCATCAGGAGTCTTGCCTGCACCTTTTCTCCAAATGCTCTTTCTCTTTGCAAGTCTGGCTGATGGTGCTGCAAAAATTCGGGATTACCTTCAGATCGCAGCTTAGAGATGCTTCTGATCTTGGGCAATGGTGGATGGAGCAACTATTGGGCAGGACCAAGATGGAGGCTCGTTCTCTGAATTCAGTTGTCACTTTGGTTTGGTGGTCTATCTGGAAAGAAAGAAATTCATGAGTTTTCAATAATCTCCACTCCACACTTGTAGCTCTGTTCAACAAAATTGTCGATGAGGCAGCAGTTTCGTTGTTTGCTGGAAGATCACTTGCAGGCCAGCTTGCTCATCGACCCAGGGGGACAGACTAGTCTGCTCTGGGCTTTGCGCAGGCAATGGCAAAGCCGTTGTCTGTTCATTCGCTGTCTTGTTTCTTTGCGTTTTTTTCTCTAAACCACAGTCTGCTTTAGATGGAGTATATCCTGTTGTGGCTGTTGCATTTCAGACTTTGTACCCCCTCTTTTTTTCTTCGAATCAAATGAAAGCAGTGCCGACTGTTTTTCGTCAAAAAAAAAAAAATCATGCGGCTAATTTAACTGTGCTAGTATAAATAGCTCATTGCAGAAGCTGGAACATTATCGTTCTATACGTCCATTCACACCCTTTTGTTTTGGATTACTTTTCAAGATGGCTCGTACTAAGCAGACAGTTTATAAATCAACCGGAGAATGGATCCCGAGCCGTCCTATTCATGGAGGGAAGGCGCCTCGCCAGCAGATGATCACTGCCGGTGCCAGCTTTCCTACAGGAGGGAAGGCGCCTCGCCAGCAGATGATCACTGAATGTGGAAAAAAGACCGTTAAACCCGAATCACTCACTCGGTGGCAGGAATTTCCCAATAAAGCATCGAAGGGTCCGCCACTGCAAATGGGCAAAGAACATGTACTACTACTAATTTTATCCCTAGTTTGGAGCTATTGTCAAATATAACTTTCGTTTAGATGATTGTCCCATATTACTGCTTACCTGACGAGTGTTTATTCGTACCTCTTGTTTTAGGGCTGTGAAGATGACATTCTCCTGATCACTAACATGTGGCAGGCCATATGTGCCAAGTATACATCCACGGCCGAGGCAGAGGCAGCTGCGACCGAGCCTAATCGCGACAAAGACCCAGCTCCCGGTCGACCGCTGCGTCTACGCCGGCACAGCTCCAAGTTGGACCCAAATGTGTGGGACCTTAAGTAGCCCTGATCCTGAGGTACGGTGGATTGGTGTCGAACATGAAATCGCACTTACTCCTCTCGTTTTGGCTGAAACTCTCTAGATCTCCTACCTACTAGATGCAAACAAATTTTAAGTGCAGTATTCCTGCTTGAGTTTTCTAGTTCCCCTCGCTGAAGTTTCTCATTTTGCGTAATATTCATGCTTGAGTTTTCTTTTTTCCTTTCTGAATGCATCATTTATATGTTGTTCACAGCTTTTTTTTTCATAACTTTAACTACCTGTGACTCTCCCCTTTTTCATAATAAGAAACTTACTTTCAAATAAGGGAACTGCTAGGCCTGGACATATTCCTCAGGATTTATATATACAAGCGTTGAGATCTTTTCCAAACTTTGAATAGGCACTAGCTGTTTGTTATGGTTTGATGAAATTGTATTGGTTCATTCAGAAAAAAAACAGTGTAACTTGTGGCAAAGTAATTGCTTGGCCGACAAATTAGGGAATGCAGTACCATGGTAGATAAGAGTATCCTCTCTTATTCCATGCATGTTGTTCAGATAACACTGAAAAACATGTTGCTCTTTGGTATGAGCATATTTCCACTTTAGTTTGAGCTGCTCTACAGGAACAAATTGACGTTAAGTCGCTCTCTCGATTTGATCGCAGTGAAATACTACAGAACTACAGAAGGGCACCGATCTTATGAAGAAATTGCCATCCCCCAGGCTGGTCAGAGAGATTGCTCATGAAGAAATTGAATCTGGTTGGCTTAGATTGAATAAAAAATGGTCCAATACATCGAAGTCGAAATTCACCACTAAAATCTCGGAAACAGAAATGTTCTATTAACTGACGACCATCTATACTGAAAATCACCAGCAAAATTTCGCTAGATGGCACGGCTATATACAACCCCAAAACTACAATACATAAAGCAATATCTTCTCCTCCAATTCTTGTCATGTCACTCTCGGTGAAACAAGCATTCAGCTGTGAGGTTGAATTGAAAAAAAATGAGAAATAATGGAAGAGAATAATCATTGGATGATCTACAATTCATTTTGTTACGCGTGCATTTTGTAGTAATGAAATAAGCACACAATGCAAGAAAATATGTACCTACGGTTCTATCTAGCTATAGTGTGTTATGGCACCAGAGTTTTGGAAGCTTCTCGTCCCAAAGAAATCACCAAATATTCATAGAGCACACCTTCTCTTCTTGTGCAGCACCAGACTTGTCAAAGCTTCTTTGTTTGTTTTTTCTTCCTTTTTATAGTTTTACTAAATTTTCCATTTTGTTATCCCTTTTCAGCAAGTGCATGTATATTTTTAATTTTCGCTGTAAATACACAGTTTTTTATATTTTAATTTTATTAGTTTTTTCTTTTTTCTATTTTCTTTTTCGTAGACATACAAACATTTTTGTATATACACGTGAACATATATGAACATGTTTTGTTATGGATGTAATAAAATTATTTATTATGTATATAAAAATGATTTTAAAATATAAGAACACTATCTTATGTATTAACTTGGAAAATAGATGAAGATTTTATTCATTGGATGGGAAACAATTCATGTATACTATGTGATTAATGATAAAAAAAACATTTTTTTTCTTGAGCAAACAATTTGAAACTATATGTTCAATATAATTTTCATTAAAATGATGCTTCTATACTTTTTGTTAAAATAAATAAATATAAATTCTGAGAGTTATATTAAACAAATTACCTGTGTTAATGGGTTACACAAACCACAAGGTCTTCGGCCCAATGCAGTGCCATCCAACTCCAGTAGGCCAGGTCAGGCAGAAGTAAGGCAGATCCTGGCCATGGTTCGGCCCAACCTTGCTCCAGCCGCCTCTATGTATTTCCAGATCCCCTCCAAATCTCCAATTTAGCTACACACGCCCGGCGGCACACTCACTCGATCGATCGATCGCGGCGACATTTGGAAGAAACATCAGAGCAATAGTGGTAAGAAGGCATTCTCTACGTTGCAATTTGCATCCCTCATGTGAACGCTCAATTTAGCCATCAATTACTCTGCCCGTGTTTTCTCGCTTTCCTATAAACGGAGATTATATGATTAGGGTTTTGGCTGCGGAGATTTATGATCAGTTAGGGTTTGGCGACTTGATAGGTCACGGAACGAGAATGCAATGGAATCACTAAGCTCTGTGAACCTCGGCAGCTTGCGCAACGGCCGATCGACTACGAAACAGCTTTTACAGTGAAGTGCGAAATAAGAAAATCCCAGCGGAGGCCATACGACTAGTTGATAGTTTCCCGGTTTCCCCCATGTTAAATTATTTTCACTTCGCATATTCTTGCTGCTTGAGTTTTCTTTTGTACTTTTAGAAGCTGGCATGTTGTTCACAGCTTCTTTTTTCATAACCATAACTACCTCTGATTTTGTTTCACAACTTACTTTGTAAGAAGTGAGCTGCTAGTCTTCAACATGTTCCTCATGATTTATGTATACAATACAAGCGTTGCGATATGTTTCTAACTTTGACTAGGCGCTAGCGCTGTTTATAATGGCTTGATGAATGTTTATTGGTTCAACACAAATACAGTGTAATTTGCGCCAAAGTTATGGCTTGGCCGACAAATTGGCCTGCCTGAGTTCCTTTTTTTTTTTTTTGAAACGAGGCAAAAGCTTTGCCTTTCATTGACATAGGAGAAAAGAGTTGGCCCGTTTATGAGGAAAACTGGCCGAAAAATCGTACAACACGACACCACACGCCAGCCCCGAGGCTGCGCTCCACACGGGTCGACGACCAACCAGGTCGACACCACACCTCAACGCAACAGGCGGAGGCGAAAAGACCGGAGCCACCGCTCCAACTACCACACCGACCCCGAGGCCGCGACCCACCTGGCCGAAGACGAACCCGCCTCCACCGAAACCGCCAAAACACTCCACAAACCCCTCTGACCAGCGGACTTCCAAAACGAGACCACAAGAGGCAAAGCGACATAAGAGCGCCGTCCACGCCCGATCCCGTGAGGGATCTAGGGTTTCCCCCGGAGAGCCCGGGCGGAGATCAAGAGACACCCACTTCGACGACGCCTTCAAGAAGGAAGCGGCGCCCACGGGCGTCACCGTCGTCGTTCATAGTAGTGTACTGTCGAATCAAACATGCCTTGGTTTTGAAGTTCTACTATCTACATATCATGCTTGCGTTTCCCTGGTATCTATACGGGCATGCGGCAGATGTTCCTAGGAGCTAGAGAGTATAAGTGAAATTGATCAGACTGCACTTGCCCTCTTTCTATAATAGAAAAATATCTAGCTATTAATTCATGACTCTTGCTTCTCCTAAATATGTGTTGCTGACAAATAGCGCGAAAGCTAGTAAAAATCCACGTCACAAACTCTGACTTCAATCCAGCGAAACAATTATCTGCCAAATATTATTTTGCGAGGGGTGATTGAATCGTGCAGCTAAGTAACTGTTAGTAGTATTCAGCAGTTTGCAGGAGCCAGCATATTAGTGTTCTCTACATCCATTCACATCCCGTTTGTTCCAGGTTGTTTTTCAAGATGGCTCGCACGAAGCAGACTGCTTACAGATCAACCGGAGAGTGGATCCCCATGCGTCCTGTTCATGGAGGGAAGGCGCCTCGCCAGCAGTTACGCACCATGGTTGGAAGAAAGACTGTAGCAAGGAAGGCGCCTCCCGAGCAGTTGGTCACTGGAGGTGCAAGAAAGCCTTACCGTTACCTCCCTGGAACAATTGCTCTTCGGTATGTGCATATTTCCACCTGTTGATTTAGGCCGCTCTATATATAGCAGGGTGTAAGAAATAATTGACGTTAAGTCACTGCTCTCTCTATTTAATCGCAGTGAAATACGTGAGTACCAAAAGGGCGCTGATCTTCTCATAAAGAAATTGCCGTTCCAGAGGTTGGTCAGAGAGGTTGGTCAAAATTTGAAGGTGCGCTCATACATATACAAATATACAACGACCATTTACATGCTACAACTTGGCTACGCTTATTTGACGCATATTGTTCTTACCGTTCTTTCCATTTTGTCGATGTACAGGCTGATCTCCGTTTTCAGAGCCATGCCCTTGTCGCCCTGCAGGAGGCAGCGGAAGCTTACCTCGTCGGCCTCTTCGAGGACACCAACCTGTGCGCTACACATGCCCAGCGCATCACCATCCTGCCTAAGGACATTCAGCTGGCTAGGAGGATCCGTCGCGAGAGGGAGTAGCGGTGCTAAAAAATGAAGTTGCAGACTTGCAATATACAATGTTAATATATACAACTTTTCTGGGCATATTACCACCTTAATCTAAATATGCCCTTCTTTGTACAGTTTGCTTCGCTTTTCCCTCTTGCTTAATGAAAAGGCAGTGCTCCTGCCGGTTGCTCCAAAAAAAAAATATGTACAACTTTTTAACTTAAGTTGGACCTTTTGTCCGTTTGTTTCTAGTTTCGAGTGATGCTCCCGTCCACCACTTGGTTTGGTGTCTCGTGTATGTGTCCTAGATTTGAAACTGAAATCTCGCATCACCACGCTTCTACATTTGTAGCAAAACAAACATGTGTTTGTTTCATTTTGAATGCACGTATGAAACATCAAAAAATCCTAGAAAAAAACAAACTTGCAGCATACACCAAAAAACTTTGCAGCATCTCATGTGTGCCTTTGAAACAAAATGCATACGTGTTTGTAGCAATTTCGGATCCACATATACAAGATCAAACAACTGCCAAAAAACTAACCCAGTACAGTTGTCCATAGCGGCCCCAACCTCGCTAATTCGACATTCCAGGTTGTGAATCTTGCTCGTCGGAGCCCTATTGATGCTAGATCCGGCGACTTTATCTCCGTTCCCACTATTCAATCATCTCTTCCTAGCATGGAATGGCTTGAGACCTCCAATTTGAAGCTCCACCATGACATGGTTATCATTGTACTTGGGACATTCTTCAATGGAGGAGAAGGGCAAGGAGTAAAGGGGGCGATGAAGCAGCAATCGGTGGTCAACGCAACAGTGGCGGTGAGAGTAGCGGCAAGGATGGCGACACCATGATTTTGTGATTGAGTTGTGCTTCCATAGAGGATAAAAAGGGTAGGGAGTTGAGGGGCAGCAAAGAAGGGCGTGCGGGTGAAAGAACATATCTCCTATAGTAAGTGGTTTTGGTGTTGATGACAATATTTCTATCCGACTAATTTTGTTGTATAAGAATTGAATCGTTGTGCCGAAAAGTTGAAGAGCTTGAAGAATCTATTTCGGTTAATGAAATGTGTTTATTGCTTGGACTTGTTGGAAGAAAGATTGGAAGAGAGAAAAGAAAGAAAAGAAAAGAGAAGAAGAGCATTGAAGAAAAGAGAAGAAATAAAGAGAAGGAAAAAAGAGGAAGGGGAGCCGCCGCCGGAGGCTCGGGCGGTACCGCCGGCCTGGCCACGGCCGGAGGCTCCGGGCGTGGTACCGCCCGAGGTACCGGAAATGGCCCGTGTGCCACAGATGGTTGCCAGGGGAGTTTGGAGCCCCGGCGGTACCTCGGCCGGTACCCCGGCCGGAGGCTCCGGTCTCTCCTTCCGGCCCGCGCGCTCCTGGCCACGTGGCCTGCTCTGAGTGGTCGTGCCCGTTCGACTGCGGGACTTCCAACGGCTGTTTCCTGCAGGGGTATTTATACCCCTTTCTTCTCCAATGGTTCTCTCTCTCACTTCTTCCCCAAAATCCGAGACACCATTGTTGAGCTCCATTTTGCCTAGATCTCTCTACTCCTCCACCCAAACTTCACCATACTTGAGGATTTGCTAGAGATGACCTAGATCTACTCTTCCACCAAAGGGATTTGTGTTTCATCAACATTCTTAGTGGATCTTTGTGAGGTGACCTCGAAGCTACTCTTCGTGTAAAGCTTCGTGGTTACATCTTGGGAGCCTCCAATTTGATTGTGGATGTGTGCCCCAAGCTTCGTGTAAAGGTGCCGGTTGCGACCTCAAGGCAACCGCTTAGTGGAGCGTGGGCTAGGCCTTTGTGGCGTTGCTCACAGGAGAATAGGTGAGCCTTCGTGGTGTTGGTTGGACTTCGTGTCACCAGACCCCTCCGAACGTAGACGTACCTTTTTGCAAAGGAGGGGAACTGCGGGAATCATATCATCGTCTCTCTGTGTGCTCCACCTCAGTACCTCTATCCTCTCACCGTCTTTACTACGTGTATCTTGTATTGTTGCTTGCTATCTTGTCATATAGGTGAATTCACTTAGTTGCATATCTTTGTGTCAAACCTAATTTGAAGAAGTATTAAAATTTGAGATTACGCCTATTCACCCCCCCTCCCTCTAGGTGTCATACGATCCTTTCAACGGGTGCAATGGAGAGAAGCTGTAGAGGAGGCGAAGGAGACGGGCTCAAGCAGCTCAGAGCTACCGATCAGCAGCAAGGGTGGTCGGTGGGCAACATAATAGGCGGACGTGAGAGGAAATATGCAACAAGACGCACAAGGTGGAAGCACATGTGTGCGAGTAGGCCAGTAGGGTGACCAAGCACAGTGAGAAATCAGTCGCCGAGCCCAAACATCTCTATATTGTATTCAATATAAATGTGAGCATTTCGTGTAAACTATATGAACAAAAAATGTATTTTTCTTTAGCTAAGCTTATTATTATATACTTTGAAGTTCAAACTAAGATGAATTTTCTATAATTGTTAATTTTACACAAGATAAAAGAACTTCACAATCGTACCAAATGCGGTCGATCCGAGTCCAACAGCAATAGGTCAACCCGTGGATCCCCTCTTTCTCTGCTTGCCACTCTGGTGGCTGGATGGAGGGGCATCTTGGTCCTTTATTCTAGCCTAGCAGTTATGGTTTGTCTGCTGTGGTGCATCGTTGGATTGGTGGGAGCGGCGCCTAGATGAATAAATCCGCCTCAACTCTACTCCTACACCGGCGACGACATTCACGGGGAAGTCTCGGAGTTAATGTCAACGTCTTATCGATCCTTTAGATCGGCATCTTGATCTTCTCGTCGTTGTTCAGATATGGGGAGATCAGTTTCTCGGCCTGTCGATGACGTTTGTCGTTATACACAGCGGCGCTGAGGCCCGGGGCAAGGTGGATGCTCTAGAGCATGGATCTTGACCCGGAGGTGGTGGTTCTATCGTTATTCCTCGACTTCGTTAATGGGATGCGGTAGATCTTGGTCCAATATAACACAAAGACGTCCCTCGATTGACGTGCCACATCGACATTTGCATCGCTGCTTGCAGCGGTCCTGTTCATCGACTCACAAAGGCTCGTTCGTGATGGTGCTCTTTTGGATCTGGCAATGGCGGAGGCTTGCCGTCTCTTCCAAAGCGCATATAAACGGCGTTGGAGTTTGGAAGCGGCCGCTGGCTTCGGCGAGTGCAGGAAAGTATTGTGATAGTTTTGTATTTTCTTATTCTTTAGGATTGTATCTCCAAAAAATTTAGGACAATTGTTTTTTTCTAACCTGTCTGATAGTTTCCATGTTTATTTTGTATAATGCAACTTGATTTTCTATTAATAAAATGGTTGCTCTAAAAAAAAAAAACAGCAATAGGCCTCCGGCCAACGTAGTGCCACATCCTGGCCATTGTTTCGGCCGAACCTTGTGCCATGTGCCTATAAATATTCCCCTACCACCTTCAGTTTATCTATGCAGGCTCGGCGGCACAGTTACCCGATCGATTGTGCGGCGACCTTTTGGAAGGAATATCAGAAGCGAGAGTGTGGTAAGTGGGCACTCCCCTCCCCCCTCCGTTGCAATTTGCACGCGTCCTGTGAAAGCTCAATTTACCCATCAGTTTCCTGCTCGTGGTCTCGCTTGCTTTCCTACCTTATATGATTAGTTAGGGTTTGGGGATTTGGTTAGATCACGGCACGAGAATGCCATTGAATCATCATATCATGTAAACATCTCCAGCTTGCCGGAAACTGTTTTTAAGTGAAGTGCAAAAGACAATCGCGGCAGAGGCCATAAGAGGTATTCACAATTGATAGTTCCCCTCGATGAGTTATCATTTTGCATATTATTCCTGTTTGAGTTTTCTCTTGTCTTTTTTTGAAGCCGACATTTATATGTCGTTTTCAGCTCCCCCCACCCCACCCCCCATAACTTTAACTATTTTCCACTCTTTTTCCCCATAAGGCTCTTACTTTCTTACAAGGGAACTGCTAAGAATGGACATGTTCCTCAAGATTTATACATACAAGCGCTTCACATCTTTTCCTAACTTCGATTAGATGCTAGCTGTGTGCGATGGTTTCATGAAATTGTATTGCTTCATTCAGAAAAAAAATAGTGTATTTTTTGTTGCGAAGTTATGGCTTGGCCTCCACATTAGTCCACCTGACCGAGTTAATTATAGTGTAGTATCGGAGCAGGCATTCCTCGGCTTTGATTCATAGGATCTACTCCATGCTTGCGTTTCCCGATATCTATATAGCAGATGTACATAGGAGTTAGAAGTTTCAGAACAGACTGCACTTGCTCTCTTTAGATAACAGCACCATATGATCTAGCTATTACTTGGCTCTCGCGCTCTGTGGACAAATAGTTGGAAAGGGAGTATGTGTAAAACATGAGAAAGATGATGGAATTAACCGCACCCTGTCTTGCTCTTGTTTATTTCTTTTAATTAAGGGACGCTCTATTTCGCTGTGAATTCGAGAAATTCCCAATCACAAAGTCTGACTTTAGTCCAGCGAAACAATATCTACCCAAGTTTAATTGTGTGGGTTGTACGATTGTGCCATATTGTATTAGGGTTGCGTAGCATCTTTGGTTGAATCACACAGCTAAGTGACTATACTTAGTATTTAGCCCTTTACAGCACCCATCAGAAAATCATTCACTACATCGATTCACATCCATGTGTTTCAATTTTTCTTTTCAAGATGGCACGTACAAAGTAGACAGTTTATAAATCAACCGGAGAGTGGATCCCCGGGCGTGATGCATGGAAGGCGCCTCGCAAGCAGTTGATCACTGGATATGACACAAAGAGTCCTAGGCCCGTATCACTCACGAGGCCACAATATGCATCGAAAGGTCCTCCGTTGCGAATGGATAAAGAACACGTACTCCCTAACTTTGCACTATTGTTCTGCTATAGAATTGCTTGCCTGGTGAATTTATTTGTACATCTGGTGTTAGGGTTGTGGAGACGGGAAGCCTTACCGTTACCGCCCTGGAACAGTTGCTCTTCGGTAAGCTGCATCTTTCCACTTGGTGTAGCCAGCATGAACGAATTGACGCTAAGTCACTCTCTCTCTCCATTTGATCGCAGTGAAATACGTAAGTACCAGAAGGGCACCGATCTTCTCATAAAGAAATTGCCGTTCCAGAGGTTGGTCAGAGAGGTTGCTCAGAATTTAAAGGTGCCCTCATACATATATACTCTGTAAATATATAAGGGCCGTTTACTTCTGCTGCGCTTATTTGACGGACGCAGATTGTTCTTACTGTTCTTTTCATTTTGTCGATGAACAGGTTGATCTCCGTTTTCAGAGCCGTTCGGAACTAAAATCTAGGGAAACATAAATGATATATATACCTGACTGTCTGCACTGAAATCACCACTAAAATTTGTCTTGCTGCTATTTCTATATGCAATGAAACTGACAATTTTTAAAAAGAAGTGTAAAATCTTCGACTCAATCTATAAATTACGACGGATTTTGATAAGTCAGTAAAATATCCCAAAGTTTACTCTCCTGCCCTTATTTTGTCCAAATGCTTTGCACCCACGATAACCCACAAATGTGTATCTTTCTTATCTTATGTATAAGTAAAAAAGGCGGCACACACTTATTATGGATTGCCTGTGTGACCTCTCATGAGGTGAGTGAATTTTTTTCTCGAAATGGGGGCAATACCCCGGCTTCTGCATCATGACGATGCACACGACCTTTTATTAGATAAAAAAGTTTCGAAAATGTAACGTTTACAACTCACGCATCACCGAGGATTGATATAAAAATCAACCATCGAAAACAACTCATACTATGGCTACACATCAACATAACCTTCTAGTATGCCGCCAACCAGCCTGGCACAAGATATCCTGAGCGACCATCAGGAACCGTGTGCAGCCAGTAGTCATAGCATCCCGCTGCCCCTCCGGAGAGAGTAGGGCCCAAAGCTGAACCCAATGGGAGACCATATGGATAACCTGCAAGAAATGAAAATAGACTTTCTTATTAAAAAGTATATCATTTCTGACCCTCCAAATAGACCAACATAAAGCAGAAACCCAATCTGGATAAAAGCCTTAGATTGTCTATCTACTCCATTTAACCAATTACCAAACATATTAGTAATATTAGTCGGAGGTGGAAGATCATAAGTGAAATTAACCGTATGCCATAAGAGTTTTGCTAATGGACATTCAATGAAAAGATGCTGAATGGACTCCTATTCCCCACAGAAAACACATTTTATACACCCATTCCAATGACGTTTAGTTAGATTGTCCTTAGTTAACAAAACTTTATTACTCAAAAACCACATGAAAATCTTAATCTTAAGCGGAATTTTAACCTTCTAGAGATACTTCCTCAGAAAAGGGGTGTGGTCACACATAAGATCTTCATACATCGACTTCACTGTAAATAAACAATTTGATAAAAATTTCCAAACAAAACGATTATTCTCTTCATTCAAAGTTACCATCATGAGTTTCCTACATAATTGCAACCATGAAGTCCATTTATTACCACTTAAAACCCTTCGGAATGTAATATTCAGCGGTGTTTCGGCTAATACCTGTGCAACTGTTACATTCTTATGGTGTAAAATATTATACAATGATGGATATTGATGAGCCAAAGAAGTATTTCCTAACCAGGTATCTTCCCAAAAGCGGGTATTCATACCATTACCCACTTTGAAAAAGCCCCTAGAAAAAACTCTTCTTTAACTCCCATCAATCCTTTCCAGAATGGGGAATCGGTAGGCCTAGCTTGCACCTCTGATAACGTCTTCTGTCTTAGGTATTTATTTTGTAGCAATTCTTACCACACCCCATCTTCGTTAAGAAGTTTAAAGATCCACTTACTCAATAAGCATCTATTTTTAATTTCGAGGACCTCAATACCTAAGCCCCATGGTCTTTGGGACGACAAACAATGTTCCATTTGGTAAGCCGGTATTTTCTTTTGTTTTCATCAGACTGCCAAAAGAACCTAGATCTATAGAAGTCCAAACGTTTCCTTACCCCAACAGGTATTTGCAGGAAAGACAACATAAACATTGGTAAACTAGTTAATACTGAATTAATAAGGACTAACCTATCACCATAGGATAGTAACTTCCCTTTCCAGCATCCTAATTTACTCTCAAACCTTGTTTCTACCGGATACCAATCTGAATTCCTAGTTTTTTTTGTAATGGATTGGAATACCCAAGTATCTAAAGGGGAGTTGTCCAGCATCACATCCAAAGATCTGCTTATACTGGTCTTCTTCCTCATTTGCCTTTCCAAAACAAAAAATATCACTCTTATGAAAATTAATCTTAAGCCCCGATAACTCTTCAAAGAGGCACAAAATTAATTTCATATTAACCTCTTTGTTGAGGTCATGTTCCAAAAAAAAGATGGTATCATCCGCATATTGTAGTATAGGGAGTCCTCCATCAACTAAATGTGGGATTAACCCTCCAACCTGACCATCCTCTTTTGCACGTTCAATTAAGATGGCAAGCATATCCACTACAATATTAAACAACATTGGGGACAAAGGGTCCCCTTGCCTTAATCTTTTTTTGTCTGGAAATAATGACCAATATCATCATTCACTTTCACCCCAACACTACCTCCTTGAACAAAATGTTGCACTAATCTACCCCATTCCAGAGCAAATCCCTTCATTCGCAAGGTTTGTTGTAAAAAAGGCCATTTCACCTTATCATAAGCTTTCTCGAAGTCGATTTTAAATAACACCCATCCATTTTCTTAGTATGTAACTCATGAATTGTTTCATGGAGTATGACTATCCCTTCCAAAATATTCCTACCTGGCATAAAGGCGGATTGGGTTGGGTTTATAACTCTTGGGGCAATCCCCGAGATGCGATTCGTACCAACCTTAGTAAATATCTTAAAACACACATTAAGTAAACAAATAGGTCTGTATTGTTGTATTTGGACCGCATTTTCTTTTTTAGGTAACAATGTAATAACACCGAAATTTATTTTATAAAGGGGCAAATCCCCTTTGCTAAACTCTGAAAACAAAGCCATCAGATAATCTTTTATTACATTCCAATTTTTTTTTGATAAAACTCAGCTGGAAAACCATCTGTATTCAGTTCCATTTGAGAAATTGACTCAAAAACCTCCTCTTCCGTAAAGGGGGCCATCAAGATGTCATTCTCAATTGATGAAATTTGCGTAATATCATGGATGTCCTCTTCAACTAGAGAAATATTGGTTGGTGCCGGTGCCCCAAACAATTTCTTATAAAATTCTGTAATGTAAACCGTCAAATTATGTTCCCCAACAATAGTCCCCTCTTGTTGCTCTAATTGATTTTTTTCTTTTTTCGATGTTTACCATTGACTATTAAGTGGAAATACCTCGTATTATTCCCCCTATTCTCAATATGTTTAACTTTCGCTCTTTGGGCTCATTTAGACTCCTCTTCTCTTCTTAATATGTTCAGGGTATCATTTGCCTTTTTTTAATTCCGCTCTTTCATCTGTATTCAAAATATTTGTTTCCTCTTTCAAATCAAGATGATCAATGATGTTTAACAATCTTTCTTTTTCTTTTTTATACTTTCCACTTTGATTTTTTGCCCATCCCTTAAGGAATCTTCTTATATGCCTTAACTTATTCAACCAAACCTCCATCGGACTGGCTCCACCTACAACTGAATTCCACTCCTTTACTATCATGTCAAAAAAACCTTCTTGTCGCAACCAATGTAGCTCAAAGGAGAATTTTGCTTGATTACCCAGATGTGCTTGCACCCCTGAATCAATCAGTATTGGAGTATTATCAGAATCAGATCTAGTTAAAGCTCTTACCGTGACCAAAGGAAATTTTTGTTCCCACGATATTGATGCTAGCACTCTATCAAGCTTCTCATATGTAGGTTCTTCTCTCCTACTTGCCCATGTAAATTGTCTTCCAGTTAGAGCAATTTCCCGCAAGTTCAAATGTTCAATGATTGCATTAAAAACAAAGGGCCAACGCGCTTTGAAATTATCATTATTTTTCTCCTCCCTCTTGCGAATAATATTGAAATCACCTCCTACCAACATAGGTAATATTTTAGATTCACAAGTTCTCACTAATTCTGACAAGAATTCTGCCTTGTGCAAGTCTTGGGCTGCCCCATATATCGGCACTGCGAATCCATTCAAAACCATCTATCTTACATTTAATGTGAAGCTTAACGCAGAAATCTCCCGTGCTTACTTTTAACACCTGCAACGTATCAGAGATTATTCCCACTAGAATACCCCCGAGCGACCATGGGGTGGTAAACAAAACCAAGAGAAATTATAACCCGCAGCTAATTGATTCAAAAAAGGAATCAAGAAATTAGATCCTCCCGTCTCCAACAAGGCTATGAAGTCTAATTTATGTTCCCGAATCGCCTCTTTGACAAACAAATGTTTAGCAGTATCACCAAAACCCCCTGGGTTCCAATTAATTCCTTTTAAATTCTGCATTATGAAAATTGTTTTTTAATTCTTTTCCTGGGGGTGCTTTTGCGAATATTTAGTAGTATCATACACTTTTCTCTGTCTAGTCTTCTTAACCTTGACCACTGGTTTAATATGATCCAAGTGATCCTCAAAATCCAATGAGGTATCATCATCCTCCATCAAATCCTCACAAAGGGTGGAAACTTTTGACAATACAAGAGTCTCCAGACCTTCCTCTTTATTCTCATTCTCAGTTTCTTTCTTTTTCAAAATTGTTAAAATTCGATCCTCTTCCACCATTTTAATCCCTTTAATCGATTTGCCTACCTCTCCTACTGAGGTTCCTAAGGATACCCCTATCCAATTCGCTCTCTTAACTTTCTTAGAATCTGGAATATTAACAATAGAGTACATGGGGATCGCCAACTGACCTGTAGTGAAAACCTCATCCTGCGACTGTGCATTCTTCATCGCCTTCTCCAGCTGAGGCATGTCGGCATCAGGCTGGCCACCCAGCCGTTTACTCGACCTCACTCCAGCGGTGGGTTGTGGGATCCCTCCAAAAGCAATAACCTCCTCTGTAGAGGGATAAAGAGGCACATTGTCATTCTCAATTACAAACAACGATAAAGTGGGAATAGCAGTATTAGGTTTAAAAGAGGTAGATGACTCACCAGTAGTCTTCATAGGTGAGGCATTCCTCATCCTATCCTGGAGATCAACTGTATTCTTCACCCCTTTCTTCTCCAAACCGGCATTCCCCATCTTATCCAACACGACATTCCCCATAGTACCATCCATATGTTTCTCCAAAGAGCCAACTAAAGTTGAGTAAGAAGAAGGTCCTGCATCATTAATATCACTCCCATGAGATGCAAAATGAGAAGAAAACCTTGGCATAAACTAATCAATATCAAAAGAGTTATTGTTTAAATTCAGATCATCGGGAAACACACCTTTGCCCACAACATTCTTATTCACAAAGGATCCCGCCAGACTGGACAAGACCGGCCCAATCATTGGCTCATCATTGATCGAATGATTAGCATGGCCTCCAGTGGCAGCAGTAGGCTCAACAGCGTGCACTGCCCGGATCTTCTGTGGCGACGAAGTGGAACTCGGCTGCTTGGTGGTGTTCTGAACGCCCACAGACAATCCCGCGGCCCTGCTACGCTGGTCCCGCGCAGACCCGACCGCCCGCGGTGTCCCCTGCAGCCCATTGGCTAGCAGCGGTGTCCCCTGCATGATGTCAACGCTGACGGTCGTCAGCCTTTCCGTGGGTCCCTGCTGACCCTGGACGAATGGCAGCGCTCCAGCTCCTGGCACAGCGCCCACGTCCTCGTCAGACCTCCACATGGGCGCAGCGGATAGGTCGACCTGCTGCTTGACGCTGGCAGGCGTACAACAGCTACCCTGCCTGGCACATGATCCAACCCCTGGCAATCCCGAGGAGGATCCAGCTGACAGCGAATCTGCACGGAAATCAGGGAAACTCTTGTTGTTTAGTGGCAGATTTTCAACATGAAATATATGCTTATAAAATCGATTTTTTAACCTAAATTTGGAATAAAAGAAGCACTACCTGTAGGGGATAGCTGCTCAGTGTCCCAATTAGAATATCATCAATTTGTTGACATTTCTCTTGCATCCCTTCAACACCATCTTTTGTATTATGAGGTGAGTGAGATGAGAGAGGCCAACGCCTTATGCTTCGGGATTGAACCAACCGTTATCATGTTCCACCAACTTGTGATCGAGTGACCGACCGTTACCACTGTTGCGGTTGAATATCATGAATGCCCATCCTATCCTTCATGAAGTTCAATTTTCGAATATTGTATGGGTGATTAGCAAATATGTTTCAGATCTGGGCACACAAGACACTCTCCACCCAAATCGTGCCCTCACTCTGCGAAAAAAACCCACCCGTGATGTCGCAGTTTGCCTCGCCCCTCGCCGTTGCTGGAACCATGTGTTTGGACTGTCGCTCACCAGAGGGCGTGCCTCGTGTCGGTGTCCTTGCACGCACTTGCCAGCACCTAGACAGGTCCAGTTCGCCGCTCATTGCCTCGGAACCGCCCACCAGAAATGACGCCCATACCTGTTTGGCCATATGCGTGGTCGAGTTTGAAGTACAAACCTGGACCTGTTCGGCCATTTGCGTTGGCATAGATATTGGCTGGTGATGCATATATGACCATTATCTATTGTTGTATGTAGATGGAGCTCAACAAATAGATAGATTTTTTCTACAATAATGTCATCGACACATCGTCGGATGATGAGTTGGATGGTGATTCTGAATTATGAAAGCCGCGGCCACCCTCATACATGGGAACACTAAGAAGCATAGGCATATGCACATGGGCTCGACGAGGCCACACATTGGCAACATCAAGCACAATAAAGAAGGTGGGCACTACAGACTCTACATAGATTACTTCCACTCTACCAATCCAAGCTATCCGGAGCACATATCCCGGCGCCGTTATCGGATATCAAGAAAGTTATTCTTGACTATTCTCGAAGGCATGGGGGACTACTGAAAGGACACGGATGCCACCTAGAGGGGAGGGTGAATAGGTGGTTTAAAACTTTTACGAATATGACTTAACAAATGCAGAATAAAACTAGCATTTAATTTGTCAAGCACAAAAACTATATAACTAGGGTTCACCTATATGCACCAACAACTTATGCTAAGAAAGACAAGCAATTATGTGATAGCAAGATATATAACTTCAAGCACAAAGGCTATCATAAAGTAGACTGCACAAGTAAATAGAATGGGTATAGGAATAACCGAGGTGACGTGGAGACGGTGATGTATCCCGAAGTTCACACTCTTACAAGTGCTACTCTCCGTTGGAGTGGTGTGGAGGACAAAGCACTCCAAACTTCACGAAGGCCTCACCGTATTCTCCTCGAGAATTCCCACCAAAAGGGATGTACTCAATCCACCATGGGACCTTGAGGGTGGTCACGGAACTCGCAGAAAGCTTGGGGCTATCTCCACAATTTAATTTGATGCTCCAATAAATCGCCACAAAGGCCTTACCCTTGAAGAATCTCCACAACTTAATTGGAGTCCTCAAGAACACCACAAATACCGCTAAGCTATCTAGGGTCCAAAGACCCAAGAGGAACAAGCTCCCGAAGGTAATATCTCACGAATTTTCACCTCCACGTATCACCGCGGAGGAGTCAAACCAATGCACCACATCCAATGGCAAGAACACCACAAATATTACCAAATAATTCACTCTCAAATTCCAACAAAGCTACTAAATCTATTGGGGGAATAAGAGAGGAAGAAAAAAGAAGAGAACACCAAGTTATCCAAGATCTAGATCCAAATGAATTCTCTCACAAAGAGGGAATGTTGATCGGTGGAAGTGTAGATCTAGATCTCCTCTATCTTTTCTCTCAAATAGATGCAAGATTCATTGGAGAGAGAGGGAGATAGCAAGCTCAAAGAAGGTCAACAATGGGGACAAAAACGAGCTCAAACAGATAAGGAACTTTGGGGAAGAAGATCCCCTTAAATAGGGCAAGAGAAATCTGCCCGTTATGCACAAAACTCGTAATTACCGAACTTCCGGTCATTTGGGGTGGTACAACCGCCCCTGGTAGTACCGGCCAAATTCCGGCCTTACTTCCGGAAACGACATCCGGCTCACTGTATGTTACTGCAAGAAAAAAATGCTATTTCCGGAAGTTGGGCGGAACAGTGACCGGTATTACCGCCCCACAGGTAGTACCGGCCCTGGAGACCGGAATTTCCGCACCCGTGAATGTCCAAATATTCCGGTACGAAAACTTCAAGAACTTTTGCATTTGGACTCTGATTTCGATGATCTTGGGCTCGTTGAAATCACAACAGCAAGATCTAAAAAAATATGCATAGAAACATCATAGTACATCAAGGTAAGACAGAAACAAATGAATAGAGTTTTTACCTATCTATAAAACACAAACCGGTAAAACCACCAATATCAAAAACACAATATAGAATGCATATGAAATCCATTTTTGATGAACTAGAGCTTATCGTGGAGATTAACACAAGCTCTAAATCCTCTCATGGATAAGAACCAAATAAGAACCAAGAAAGATGATGCCAATGATGCAAAGGTTTGAGCTCTTTCCGAACGATACGATGAAGTTACTCACTTGAGAGCCCCTCCTGATACTATGGCTATCTATCCTATAACCCGGCATCACAACTAACACCACGAGACCGGCAAGAAACAAACCCTATCAAGATCATACCTTTGCCTTGCGCATATTCCACTTGAGGTTGATGATGACGATCTTATCCACCTCAAGATGGAACACCTTTCTTGATTACACTAGCTTGTTGAAGACTTGCAAATTTCTCCCCCATACTCCTATGGAAATGTCTTCACATATCCATGATACCATAAGAATGGCAAGCTTCAAGCCTATGATCTCTTCTAGATGCTTATCTTGAACTTGCACTTCATTTCTTCATTCTTCATCATGCTGATGTCTTGAAGATACACATGAGAGATCACTTAATCTTTTTCTTCAAGACATATTCTTCATCAATTTATTCTTATTACAACCTTTTTTTTTGAAAGGAATACGGTAGTGTTATCACCAGAATTTGACCGGATCAGAGGTGGGCCGCGATTAAAGATGGGCTTGAAGAATATACATGGAAGAAATACATGAATCGGCCTTATATGCAAAGTTCGGGCTAGTTTGCCCGTGTATCTGTAATATAGTAGGATACGTGTCAGTTAGATAGAATTTGACTCGTGCACGGTTGGGATTATTCCCACGTTAGAAAGTCTACGAACTATAAATATGTATCTAGGGTTTCTGAAATAAACAACAATCACGTTCACCACAAACCAATCTAGGCGCATCGCCAACTCCCTTGTCTCGAGGGTTTCTTCCGGGTAAGCATCATGCTGCCTAGATCGCATCTTGCGATCTAGGCAGTACACGTTTATTCGCTGCTCATGCGTTGCTAGTGTTGAAGCCTTGTTGATGGCGAGCAACGTAGTTATCATAGATGTGTTAGGGTTAGCATTGTTTCACCGTATCATATGCTTTCGTCCATGCAACCCTTAGGCGTCTAGCCGCCCTTACACCTATCTTGGGTGTAAGGGCGGCACCCCGCTTGATCATTATTTAGTAGATCCGATCCGTTATGATTGCTCCTTGTTCTTCAAGGATTAGTTTAATATCTGCATAGTTAGGCCTTACAAACGGGTTGAAGGATCCAGTCGCGCGTAGGGTGTAGTTTGCTAGCCCTAGACAGGATGTTCCGGGGATCAACTTCATGTTGGTTTTTAGGCCTTGTCCAGGGTCGGTTTACGATCACCGTGCGTGGCCGCCAGGCTCAATCACGCGTAGGATGTTCCGATTATGTGGTGAAAACCCTAAATCGTAGTAGGTCGTTTTAGCTTTATTTCGATCAAGCAGGACCACCATATGATCGTACACCTCGTACGAATCATGGGTGAATCGGCTCCTTGAGCCGATTCACAGGACAACCTGAGAGCCGATCGAGGCTCGTATTTAATGTTTACGTGTATGCCATGCAGGAAACTAAGCGAGGCAAATCCAACACCTTCCTGACCAGGTATAGGTCAGGTGGCACGCCCTTGCACCAGCATCGGACGTGCGTGCCGGAGTCTTTGCGGGCCATCGCTCGAGGGACCAGGGCCAGCCGCAGTCCTGGGAGCCTCCCAGCTCTACTGTGTTGCCCGTCGCTGCTCGCCGGTGGGTTTCTGACCGCAACACATTCTGGCACGCCCGGTGGGACAGTCTTCGACATCAACCGCATCGCCATCTACATCTGAGATGGCGGAAGACACTCCAGTCACGTACGAGGATCTCACTGAGGAGCTCAAGAAGAAGTATGACGAGGTCAAAGCGATCCTCGAAGCCGACCTCATCGGCTCTTTCCGAGAGAACCCGCTCACACGGCATCAGGTGGAAAGGGTTCTCACCTGAAGGCGCGCTCGATGGAGTGGACCTGTCCGCCTCGTCGGAAGAACGCACCAGGTCTCTGCGTCAGGAGATTAATTTCATGGTAGCTCATTCGCTGCACCGCCATTCTGAGAACCTGGTGAACACTTTGGAGCGTGTCGCTCTTCGGGTGATCCAGGAAATCATGAGGCATCAGTACTCTCCGTCAGGACCAGCTCTAGGGACTCACCAAGGAGAGATGCCACTCCAGTCCCAACCACCGCTGCCATTCGCGGTGGCAGCACCAGAAGTGTCGAGTTCACCGGCATACGTCGTCTACAAGATCGGTGGTGACCCTAGTGATTACCAGTTCTTGCATGAGGCGCCTAAGGAGATCCCTCACGGATACACGTGCACATACGTGCCGGACTGCGATAGCTCGGACACTCACAAACCGGACCGCAACTAAGCAGGGACTTCCGGAACAGCAGGGAGGAACTTCGGGAACGGATCTTGAGAAGCGGACGTGGCTAGCTAAGTATGCCACCCCGATAAACCTCCGAGCCCAACTCCTGCAGTTGGCTCGGAGCTTGAGAAGCAAGCATGGCTGGCTAAGTATGCCACTCCGGCAAATCTTCGAGTTCGACTCCTACGGCCCAGCACCGTGGATCGGATCGAGTACAATCTTGAGAGACCGGTTCGGCATGGTGCCGAAAAGGAGGGCAATCGGCTATTCCAAGCCGTACCCCAACGAGTACGAGTTGATCCCACTACCACCCAAATATCGGCTCCCTGAATTCTCCAAATTTAGTGGATCGGATGGTTCCAGCTCAATCGAGCATGTGAGCCGATATTTGGCACAGCTGGGCACGATCTCGAGCATCGAGATGAGCTGCGTGTGAGGTTCTTCGCACAGTCCCTCACAGGATCGGCTTTCGGGTGGTACACATCGCTGCCACCAGACTCAATCCGGACTTGGAAGCAGTTGGAGTAGTTCCACATGCAGTATCACTCAGAGGCTTCCGAGGCTGGCATTGCCGATCTAGCAGAAGTACGACAGAAGCGTGGAGAAACAGTGTCAGAATACGTCCAGCGCTTCAGGACCGTTAGGAACCGATGCTATTCGGCTCGTGTGACTGAAAAAGAAGCAGTCGAGTTGGCGGTGGTGGGTCTCGCATCACCGATCAAGGATGTGGCCTCCCAAGCAGACTACCCTTCACCGGCGCACATGGTGCGAAGGCTGTCATTATATGAACAGCGCCACCCGGATGTATACCAGGATAAATTCAAGCGTGCGGTGGTCCTGGTCGAGGCAGATGAAGATGAAGGCTCTGCGGGAGATCAAGAGGTAGCAGTGGCTGAATGGACTCGGGGGGCAAGCCCCGTGTCCTGCAAGTGGGTTAAGCCACAAGGTCCTCCGAGAGGGTTTGACTTCGACGTGACCAAGGCTGAGCAAATTTTCGACCTCCTACTTAAGGAGAAGCAGCTAAAGGTACCCGAAGGCCACAAGATCCCCACGGCGCAGGAGCTGAACGGAAAGCCATACTGCAAATGGCATAACACGTTCACCCATGCCACCAACGACTGCAGGGTGTGGCGTCAGCAGATCCAAATAGCGATAGAGCAAGGGCGTCTAATTTTCAGCCAGTACGCCATGAAAGTCGACACACACCCCTTCCCCGCCGTTAACATGGTGGAGTGCACTTACCCTGGGAGGTGCCAGCCAAGTTTCTCGTTCAACATCAACATGGTAGGACCTGGGCACCACTCTGGTAAGGACGGAGACGAGGGCAGCTGCTCTCATGACAACGAAAAGAGGAAGCTGTTCCACGCGATCGGCTCCGGCACGATGGCAAGCGCTACATCACAGAGGGAGAAGTGAGGAATGTGCGATATCAGCGACCTCTCTCTGATCACCTCCTCAACAAATATGTGAGTCAATACGACCAACGCCGACGATACGACAACGATGATGAAAGAGATCATCTGGCTAGGGACGCCAGGAGACATCGTCGGCATGATCGCGACGAGGAGAGATATGAGCGCCACGCCAAGGAAAGGTCGAGAGAGCAAGACGACGTGGATAGGCACTGGGACTGTCCCTTCTTCAGACACTGCTGGGATTCAGGAATGAGCCGATTGCCTACAATCGGCAACTGCCCAGAATGTAGACAGAAGAAGAAGGATGCAGCTAACGTGTCCGTGTTCGAACGTCTAGGGCCTCTCCCGCCTCGGAACAAGCACGCTGAGTCCTCTCGGGTAGAAGATCTCGAGGGACTAGAGGACGATGATGAAGAAGAAGAAGATAAGTACCACCGGCCAAGGTGGTGCCCGGATGGACTCAGCCGTTCCCAAAAGCGTAGGGTTCAGCGACTACGTGGTTTGGAGGAAGCCGAAAGGTTATACCTGCACACGTTAAGGAATGCGCGGCCTGATCTGGCCGCGAAAATTCAGCGAACCCTAGACGAAGAAGGTCGGCCACAAAGGAAAGAGTGGCGCCCCAGACAAAAGAAAGCCGATGATGAGACATCGGCTGGCACAAACATGGTGTTCATCCTTCCGACAGAGTTTAGTGCTCCAGGATTAGACGAAGCACTTGTGGCACAACTTGACTGCGGCCCACGCCCGGTTATCTTTGAGAAGCCACGAGAAAGAAGCTACAGACACCTGAAGGCCCTGTACTTGCGAGGTTATATTAATGGGCAACCTGTCAACAAGATGCTGGTGGACACCGGAGCGGCCGTCAACATTATGCCATACTCCATGTTACGTCGGTTGGGACGCTCTAGCTCGGATCTTATCAAGACCAACGTTACACTGAGCGATTTCAACGGCCAAGCATCTGACGCACAAGGTGTTCTGAACGTGGATCTGACCGTAGGAAGGAAAACCATCCCTACGACATTCTTTATTGTCGATAGCAAGAGCACCTATGCTGTCCTCGCTAGGGAGAGATTGGATCCACGCCAACTGTTGCATTCCATCCACGATGCACCAATGCTTAATACAGTGGGATGGAGATGAAGTAGAGGTCGTCCACGCAGATGACTTAGCCGAGATTTCAACGGCTGGCATGAACGTTTGGGAGACGACGGGCCAAGAGCCACTCTCAGGCATCACCTTGGACGACTGCGAGCGCATCGACGTACCGAAGGACGGAGTAAGGTTGGTCTTATCCACCGGCCTGACCGTTTGACAAGAGCAAAATCTATGGACAAACGTGGCGATGCCGATCCTTGTGATCGGCCCCAAAGATCTATGGACGAACATTGCAAAACCTTCATTGAGCAATTCAATCAACATGGAGGCCGATTCCAGCAATCGGCCAAAATTATCCTCACCATACGTTACGCCTGTGTTCAACGTCGATCTAACGGGCAACGGGTTTACGTCGGCCGATGAGCTGGAAGAAGTCAACATCGGTCTTAACGGAGCCGACGTTCGGATACGGTGCCTTGGCTAACTACGAGCCGATATCCGCAGCTACCGGCGATTCGGCTCGGGGGCACCTAATCGGATAAACATGTGCGATACATGTGCAGTGAAATATTGGGGGCCGATAGAAAAATCGGCCGATAAAAAAAATTCTCACGATGTACAGCCGATGCACAGACATCGACTTTAGAGCTAAGGAACAAAGCCGATGCACAGCCATCGACTCTAGTACAAATTACACAGGATCTACCAGACGCGGATTTCAACCAAGTCAGTCTTCAGTGCAGCTTCGAGGACCTCCAGCCCTTTGCGCAAGGTTGCCAGTTCAGCGGTACGGTCAGAGGTGTCAGTTTTGGCGTACAAGGCAGCCTTTTGCTCATTAAGCCGTTGGTGTTTCGTCGGCAATATCGGCTTTCAGCGGAAGAAAAGGTGATCGGCTCTGGTACATCTACTGTCGGCTTGGCCAAGTTGGTCACCTTCTCAGCTACACTCGTGGGAATTGCTAGGACTGGAGTGGCTGACCCTTTTGGGAGGCCGATGGTGGCAAGTCTGGCTGGCTCTGCGTGGTGGTTTTCTCAGATTTGCTCGAGCTCGGGTCCATTTGTCTGAACGGTGTGTCCTCACCGCTGTTCTCGCCTTGACTGAGGCTCGGGGGGCAGCTGACCTGGTAGATACTCTGTTTTTAGAAGCCGATTGGGGTTTCATCGGCTGACCCTGCATCATAACCTTCTTCAAAGGTGGTGAGTTCTTGCAGAAGAGGATCACTGGAACCGTAGGAGGAATTTAAAGAGGGATCCATCATCATTGACAGGCTCTGGGCCATCTTGTTGCTGCAAAGAAACAGAGCAGGGTATAAAGCATCACTGGAAACTATCGCGAGGAGATTTGCGAGCAAGTGGCACCTGTTCTGCAAAGGTATCAGCTTCAGCGTCAAGATGTTTCAGCAACGGTCCTAGGGCGCTCCTGAAGGCATGGGTCTTCCACATTATCCACCAGATCTCAAAGTCGAAGAGATGAAGGATAGATTGTGAGGGACCGATGAGTTGCCATCGGCTCATTGAGCATTGACCAAGTTGAGAATCACTCCTTAGTCGAAGAGATGAAGGACCGATGCGTTTCCATCGGCTCATTGAGCATTGGCTAAGTTGACAATCGGCAAAGTCAGTATGAGGGGAAATCGGCTAAATTAGCATAAAGGAAATCGGCAAAATCAAATTGGGGGAAATTCTTCATTGATAAACGGGATTTCTTACATAAGAGCTGATTGCTCTCAAAAGGAAGTACCAGGGGATACATTGCCCCATCTACTACTACTGATCCTATGCTAAGGGTCCTATCTACGGGCCGTCGCTGCCCTCGTCGTTGCCGTCGTCGCCGCTGTCGGCGCTACTCCCGGCGGGCTCGTCGTCGCTGCTACAGCGGCCGCCGGCGGAGCCCTCGTTGTCCTCGTCTTCCTCGTCAGCGTCGTCGTCGTCGCTGTCGAAGTCGCTGAGGTTCCCCGGCTAGGGGCAGAAGCGCTTGGCCGGTGGTTCATCGGAGGAGGTGTCGTCCTCCTCCTCCTCCTTCTCCTCCTCCTCGGAGGAGGTGAAGTCGTCCCAGGAGAAGCGATCGTCATCGCTCTCCTCCTCCGTTTCCCCGTCGGCGAGGAAGCGGAGGTCACTTTCCCCGTTGGTCGAGGACTTGTCGTCCTCAGACCAGACGGAGAAGTCGTGACTGGACTCGTCCCCGTCTTCGATGGCTGATGTCTACGGGAGCTTCTATTCTTGTAGACAGTGTTGGGCCTCCAAGAGCAGAGGTTTGTAGAACAGCAGCAAGTTTCCCTTAAGTGGATCACCCAAGGTTTATCGATCTCAGGGAGGAAGAGGTCAAAGATATCCCTCTCATGCAACCCTGCAACCACAAAGCAAGAAGTCTCTTGTGTCCCCAACTCACCTAATAGGTGCACTAGTTCGGCGAAGAGATAGTGAAACACAGGTGGTATGAATAAGTAGTAGCAACAGCACCAGAAAAGTGCTTTGCCCAGGACAGTAAACAAGCAAGTAGTAACGCAGCAGTAGTAACGCAGCAGTAGTAACGCAGTAAAACGAGTAAACAAGCAGCGATAGCGATATTTAGGAACAAGGCCTAGGGATTAGACTTTCACTAGTGGACACTCTCAACATTGATCACATAACAGAATAGATAAATGCATACTCTACACTCTTGTTGGATGATGAACACATTGCGTAGGATTACACGAACCCTCAATGCCGGAGTTAACAAGCTCCACAATTCAATGTTCATATTTAAATAACCTTAGAGTGCAAGAAAGATCAATACGACTAAACCAACTACTAACATAGCATGCACACTGTCACCTTCACGCTATGTAGGAGGAATAGATCATATCAATACTATCATAGCAATAGTTAACTTCACAATCTACAAGAGATCATGATCATAGCATACGCCAAGTATTAACACGGATGCACACACTGTCACCATTACACCGTGCAGGAGGAATAAACTACTTTAATAACATCACTAGAGTAGCACATAGATAAATTGTGATACAAAACACATTGCAATCATAAAGAGATATAAATAAGCACTTCACTACGCCATTCATAACGGTGAGTAAGTATTACGTGAAATATAGCCTAAGAGACCCACACGGTGCACACACTCGTCACCTTTACACACGTGGGACAAGGAGTCTCCGGAGATCACATAAGTAAAACTCACTTGACTAGCATAGTGACATCTGGATTACAAGCATCATCATATGAATCTCAATCATGTAAGGCAGCTCATGAGATTATTGTTTTGAAGTACATAGGAGAGAGATGAACCACATGGCTACCGGTACAGCCCCGAACCTCGATGGAGAACTACTCCCTCCTCATGGGAGCAGCAGCGGTGATGAAGATGGCGGTGGAGATGGCAGCGGTGTCGATGGAGAAGCCTTCCGGGGCACTTCCCCGCTCCGGCGGGGTGCCGGAACAGAGACTCTGTCCCCGGATCTTGGTTTCGCGATGGCGGTGGCTCCGGAAGGTTTTCCGTATCGTGGTTCTTCGCCTCGGGGTTTTCGCGACGGAGGCTTTAAATAGGCGGAAGGGCAGCCTCGGAGGGGGCTCAGGGGGCCCACACCATAGGGCGGCGCGGCCCCCTCCGGCCGCGCCGGGGTGTGGTGTGGGGCCCCCGGGGCTTCCTCGGCGGCTCTCGGGTGTTCCGGAAGGCTCCGGGAAAAATAGGACCCCGGGTCTTTGTTTCATCCAATTCCGAGAATATTTCATTACTAGGATTTCTGAAACCAAAAACAGCAGAAAACGACAAGCGGCACTTCGGCATCTTGTTAATAGGTTAGTTCCGGAAAATGCACGAATATGACATAAAGTGTGCATAAAACATGTAGGTATCATCAATAATATGGCATAGAACATAAGAAATTATCGATACGTCGGAGACGTATCAAGCATCCCCAAGCTTAGTTACTGCTCGTCCCGAGCGAGGTAAAACGATAACAAAGATAATTTCTGAAGTGATATGCCATCATAACCTTGATCATACTATTTGTAAACATATGTAGTGAATGCAGCGATCAAAACAATGGTAATGTCATGAGTAAACAAGTGAATCATAAAGCAAAGACTTTTCATGAATAGTACTTCAAGACAAGTATTAATAAGTCTTGCATAAGAGTTAACTCATAAAGCAATAAATCAAAGTAAAGGTATTGAAGCAACACAAAGGAAGATTAAGTTTTAGCGGTTGCTTTCAACTTATAACATGTATATCTCATGGATAATTGTCAACATAGAGTAATATAACAAGTGCAATATGCAAGTATGTAGGAATCAATGCACAGTTCACACAAGTGTTTGCTTCTTGAGGTGGAGAGAGATAGGTGAACTGACTCAACATAAAAGTAAAAGAATGGTCCTTCAAAGAGGAAAGCATCGATTGCTATATTTGTGCTAGAGCTTTTATTTTGAAAACATGAAACAATTTTGTCAACGGTAGTAATAAAGCATATGAGTTATGAAATTTATATCTTACAAGTTGCAAGCCTCATGCATAGTATACTAATAGTGCCCGCACCTTGTCCTAATTAGCTTGGACTACCGGATCTTTGCAATGCACATGTTTTAACCAAGTGTCACAATGGGGTACCTCCATGCCGCCTCGTACAAAGGTCTAAGGAGAAAGCTCGCATTTTGGATTTCTCGCTTTTGATTATTCTCGACTTAGACATCCATACCGGGACAACATGGACAGCAGATAATGGACTCCTCTTTAATGCATAAGCATGTGGCAAAAATTATTATTCTCATATGAGATTGAGGATATATGTCCAAAACTGAAACTTCCACCATGAATCATGGCTTTAGTTAGCGGCCCAATGCTCTTCTCTAACAATATGCATGCTCCAACCATAAAGGTGGTAGATCTCTCTTACTTCAGACAAGACGGACATGCATAGCAACTCACATGATATTCAACAAAGAATAGTTGATGGCGTCCCCAAAAGCATGGTTATCGCACAACAAGCAACTTAATAAGAGATAAAGTGCATAAGTACATATTCAATACCACAATAGTTTTTAAGCTATTTGTCCCATGAGCTATATATTGTAAAGGTGAATGATGGAATTTTAAAGGTAGCACTCAAGCAATTTACTTTGGAATGGCGGATAAATACCATGTAGTAGGTAGGTATGGTGGACACAAATGGCATAGTGGTTGGCTCAAGTATTTTGGATGCATGAGAAGTATTCCCTCTCGATACAAGGTTTAGGCTAGCAAGGTTATTTGAAACAAACACAAGGATGAACGGTACAGCAAAACTCACATAAAAGACATATTGTAAACATTATAAGACTCCACACCGTCTTCCTTGTTGTTCAAAACTCAATACTAGATGTTATCTAGACTCTAGAGAAACCAAATATGCAAACCAAATTAGCAAGCTCTAAGTGTTTCTTCATTAATGGGTGCAAAGTATATGATGCAAGAGCTTAATCATGAGCACAACAATTGCCAAGTATCAAATTATCCAAGACATTTTAGAGTTACTACATGTAGCATTTTCCAATTCCAACCATATAACAATTTAACAAAGAAGAAACTTCGCCATGAATACTATGAGTAGAGCCTAAGGACATATTTGTCCATATGCTACAGCGGAGCATGTCTCTCTCCCATAAAGTGAATGCTAGGATCCATTTTATTCAAACAAAACAAAAACAAAAACAAACCGACGCTCCAAGCAAAGTGCATAAGATGTGACGGAATAAAAATATAGTTTCGTGGGAGGAACCCGATAATGTTGTCGATGAAGAAGGGGATGCCTTGGGCATCCCCAAGCTTAGATGCTTGAGTCTTCTTAGAATATGCAGGGGTGAACCACCGGGGCATCCCCAAGCTTAGAGCTTTCACTCTTCTTGATCATAGTATATCATCCTCCTCTCTTGACCCTTGAAAACTTCCTCCACACCAAACTCGAAACAACTCATTAGAGGGTTAGTGCACAATAAAAATTAACATGTTCAGAGGTGACACAATCATTCTTAACACTTCTGGACATTGCATAAAGCTACCTGGACATTAATGGATCAAATAAATTCATCCAACATAGCAAAAGAGGCAATGCGAAATAAAAAACAGAATCTGTCAAAACAGAACAGTCCGTAAAGATGGATTTTATTAGGGCACCAGACTTGCTCAAATGAAAATGCTCAAATTGAATGAAAGTTGCGTACATATCTGAGGATCATGCACGTAAATTGGCTTAATTTTCTAGCTACCTACAGGGAGGTAGACCCAGATTCGTGACGAGCAAAGAAATCTGGAACTGCGCAGTAATCCAAATCTAGTACTTACTTTACTATCAAAGACTTTACTTGGCACAACAAAACTCAAAACTAAGATAAGGAGAGGTTGCTACAGTAGTAAACAACTTCCAAGACTCAAATGTAAAACAAAAATACTGTAGCAAAATAACACATGGGTTATCTCCCAAGAAGTTCTTTCTTTATAGCCATTAAGATGGGCTCAGCAGTTTTAATGATGCACTCGCAAGAAATAGTATTTGAAGCAAAAGAGAGCATCAAGAGGCAAATTCAAAACACATTTAAGTCTAACATGCTTCCTATGCATAGGAATCTTGTAAATAAACAAGTTCAAGAAGCATAATGCAACAAGCATAGAAAAACTAGACAAGCTCAACTTCAAGATTTTAAGCATATAGAGAGGTGTTTTAGTAACATGAAAATTTCTACCACCATATTTTCCTCTCTCATAATAACTTTCAGTAGTGTCATGAGAAAACTCAACAATATAACCATCACATAAAGCTTTCTTATCATGAGTCTCATGCATAAAATTATTACTCTCCACATAAGCATAATCAATTTTATTAGTAATAGCGGGAGCAAATTCAACAAAGTAGCTATCATTATTATTCTCATCAAGTGTAGGAGGCATAGTATAATCACAATAAAATTTACTCTCCATAGTAGGTTGTACCAAAAGACCACTATTATAATCATCATAAGTAGGAGGCAAAGTATCATCAAAGAAAATTTTCTCCTCAATGCTTGGGGGACTGAAAACCAGCTTTCCCAAGCTTAGAACTTTCTATATTATTATCAACAATGGTGTTCAAAGCGTTCATACTAATATTACTACCAGCATGCAAATAAGATTTCATAGGTTTTTTAATTTTCGCATCAAACAATCCATGTTTTAAATCAGGAAATAGAATAAGAAGCTCATTGTTGTCCATTATGCCAAAATAGTGTAAACAAGAAACAAAAAGATGCAATTGCAGGATCTAAAGGAAATAGCTTCGAGCACAAACACAATGGCGCCGAAAAGTACTCATACTCGGAACCGGAGTATGAGTGCCTTTTTACCTTTCTTCCCGGCAACGGCGCCGGAAAAGTGCTTGATGTCTACGGGAGCTTCTATTCTTGTAGACGAGTGTTGGGCCTCCAAGAGCAGAGGTTTGTAGAACAGCAGCAAGTTTCCCTTAAGTGGATCACCCAAGGTTTATCGATCTCAGGGAGGAAGAGTTCAAAGATATCCCTCTCATGCAACCCTGCAACCACAAAGCAAGAAGTCTCTTGTGTCCCCAACACACCTAATAGGTGCACTAGTTCAGCGAAGAGATAGTGAAACACAGGTGGTATGAATAAGTAGTAGCAACAGCACCAGAAAAGTGCTTTGCCCAGGACAAGAAACAAGCAGTAGTAACGCAGCAAGTAGTAACGCAAAGAAACAGTAAACAAGAAGCGATAGCAGTATTTAGGAACAAGGCCTAGGGATTAGACTTTCACTAGTGGACACTCTCAACATTGATCACATAACAGAATAGATAAATGCATACTCTACACTCTTGTTGGATGATGAACACATTGCGTAGGATTACACGAACCCTCAATGCCGGAGTTAACAAGCTCCACAATTCAATGTTCATATTTAAATAACCTTAGAGTGCAAGAAAGATCAATACGACTAAACCAAGTACTAACATAGCATGCACACTGTCACCTTCACGCTATGTAGGAGGAATAGATCATATCAATACTATCATAGCAATAGTTAACTTCACAATCTACAAGAGATCATGATCATAGCATACGCCAAGTACTAACACGGATGCACACACTCGTCACCATTACACCGTGCAGGAGGAATAAACTACTTTAATAACATCACTAGAGTAGCACATAGATAAATTGTGATACAAAACACATTGCAATCATAAAGAGATATAAATAAGCACTTCACTACGCCATTCATAACAGGTGAGTAAGTATTCTGTGAAATATAGCCTAAGAGACCCACACGGTGCACACACTCGTCACCTTTACACACGTGGGACAAGGAGTCTCCGGAGATCACATAAGTAAAACTCACTTGACTAGCATAGTGACATCTAGATTACAAGCATCATCATATGAATCTCAATCATGTAAGGCAGCTCATGAGATTATTGTATTGAAGTACATAGGAGAGAGATGAACCACATGGCTACCGGTACAGCCCCGAACCTCGATGGAGAACTACTCCCTCCTCATGGGAGCAGCAGCGGTGATGAAGATGGCGGTGGGGATGGCAGCGGTGTCGATGGAGAAGCCTTCCGGGGGCACTTCCCCGCTCCGGCAGGGTGCCGGAACAGAGACTCATGTCCCCCAGATCTTGGCTTCGCGATGGCGGCGGCTCTGGAAGGTTTTCCGTATTGTGGTTCTTCGCCTCAGGGTTTTCGCGACGGAGGCTTTAAATAGGCGGAAGGGCAGCCTCGGAGGGGGCCCGGGGGCCCACACCATAGGGCGGCGCGGCCCCCCCTCTGGCCGCTCCAGGGTGTGGTGTGGGGCCCCCAGGGCTTCCCTCTGGCGGCTCTCGGGTGTTCTGGAAGGCTCCGGGAAAAATAGGACCCTGGGTCTTTGTTTCGTCCAATTCCGAGAATATTTCGTTACTAGGATTTCTGAAACCAAAAACAGCAGAAAACAGCAACTGGCACTTCGGCATCTTGTTAATAGGTTAGTTCCAGAAAATGCACGAATATGACATAAAGTGTGCATAAAACATGTAGGTATCATCAATAATATGGCATAGAACATAAGAAATTATCGATACGTCGGAGACGTATCAATGGCGCGGCGGATGTTGGCCTCGTGGGCCTCCTCCGGGTCCCACTCCGGCGTCGGCTCGCGGGAGGAGGAGGACTGGGTGGAAAGACCCGATGAGGCAGAGGAGGAAGAAGACATGGTGGCAGAGGAGGGCTTTTGGAGTGCTAATGCGAAGGGGATGAAGAAGCGAACTGTTTGGAGCGGTTAAATAAAAGGGGATATAGTGGAGATTCAATGCCACAGCAGTTTCCGAGGAAGTGGTGCCCAAAGAAAAAAAAATTTGCCAGGTCACGCGGAGAAGCAGAGGAGGCAAGGCATCATGATGATGGATACTGCGACGGTTCTGCTCTGCCACGACATGACCCGACGAAGAAAAAGCAGAGTGATTTTGGAATTGTCATTTCCAAAACCAGGGGGGCATGTGTTATCACCAGAATTTGACCGGATCAGAGGTGGGCCGCGATTAAAGATGGGCTTGAAGAATATACATGGAAGAAATACATGAATCGGCCTTATATGCAAAGTTTGGGCTAGTTTGCCCGTGTATCTGTAATATAGTAGGATACGTGTCGGTTAGATAGAATTTGACTCGTGCACGGTTGGGATTATTCCCACGTTAGAAAGTCTACGGACTATAAATATGTATCTAGGGTTTCTGAAATAAACAACAATCACGTTCACCACAAACCAATCTAGGCGCATCGCCAACTCCCTTGTCTCGAGGGTTTCTTCCGGGTAAGCATCATGCTGCCTAGATCGCATCTTGCGAACTAGGCAGTACACGTTTATTCGCTGCTCATGCGTTGCTCGTGCTGAAGCCTTGTTGATGGCGAGCAATGTAGTTATCATAGATGTGTTAGGGTTAGCATTGTTTCACCGTATCATATGCTTTCGTCCATGCAACCCTTATGCGTCTAGCCGCCCTTACACCTATCTTGGGTGTAAGGGCGGCACCCCGCTTGATCATTATTTAGTAGATCCGATCCGTTATGATTGCTCCTTGTTCTTCAAGGATTAGTTTAATATCTGCATAGTTAGGCCTTACAAACGGGTTGAAGGATCCAGTGGCGCGTAGGGTGTAGTTTGCTAGCCCTAGACAGGATGTTCCGGGGATCAACTTCATGTTGGTTTTTAGGCCTTGTCCAGGGTCGGTTTACGATCACCGTGCGTGGCCGCCAGGCTCAATCACGCGTAGGATGTTCCGATTATGTGGTGAAAACCCTAAATCGTAGTAGGTCGTTTTAGCTTTATTTCGATCAAGCAGGACCACCATATGATCGTACACCTCGTACGAATCATGGCTCGTATTTAATGTTTACGTGTATGCCATGCAGGAAACTAAGCGAGGCAAATCCAACACCTTCCTGACCAGGTATAGGTCAGGTGGCACGCCCTTGCACCAGCATCGGACGTGCGTGCGGAGTCTTTGCGGGCCGTCGCTCGAGGGACCAGGGCCAGCCGCAGTCCTGGGAGCCTCCCGGCTCTACTGTGTTGCCCGTCGCTGCTCGCCGGTGGGTTTCTGACCGCAACAGGTAGAGGAGGCCCCTATAGTGATTTTGTTTTTAAATAATAAGAACCCAAATTCGCATCCCTGGGGACTTAAACCTGGGTGGCTGGCTTGTACATCCACTTCCGTAACCAAGTGAGCTAGGCTCACTTCTTTTCTTATTGCAACCTTGAAGCCAACATATGCTTCAAGCATTGCCTATGGACAAACCCTACTCAATGCAAACATTAGTCAATAGGGATTGTCATTAATTACCAAAACCACACATGGGGCTCCATGCACTTTTAACTACGAATTGTTCTTCAGATGCAAGTCCAATGTCGTCGGTAACTAGGCTTCACCACTTACCAAAAAAAGTTTCGTACCTATTCTCATACTTGCATATGGAGTAGCCGGTGATCTAATTGATGAGTACTTGAGAATTAGTGAGATCACATGCCTTGAGTTCGATGTAAATTTTTTGCAAATCTGTAATTGCGGTGTTCGGCGGTGTTTACCTGAGAGGGCTAAACATTGACTACACTAACAACCTATTATCGATCAACGAGGCAAGGATTTTTTCGGGATGACTGAAAGCATAGATTGCATGTACTGAGAGAGGAAGAAATGTCCTTTTACATGGAAGGGGTAGTATAACGGGCACGCAGAAGGATGCATTGCCATTCCTAAGGCTGTTGCATCACATGATCTATGAGTTTGACATTCTTTCTTTGGCATGGCAGGTTTGCACAATGACATCAACATGCTCCAACGCTCTTAGGTATTCTCTAGGCTTGCGGAAGGCATGTCTCTTAGGAAAAATCTATTATCTTGTTGATGACATCTACCCTGGCCCCTGAAGAAGAAAAATGAAGAGATTTTTCAAAACAAGACGCTTGTAGGAAAGATGTGGAGCGGACATTTGGTGTACTGCAATCTCGTGGCTATTCATCGGCACCCTACTAGAACATGGAGCATTAAGACCATGTGGGAGGTGATGACCGCTTGTGTGATCATGCAAAGGCCTCCATGATCAAGGGTGCAATTTCAAGGTGAATTGGTTGCGCAGCAGCCTGGGGCATCAAAGTTTGAGAAGTTTCTACACGTGCATCTGTGGATCCGTGATCGCCACACTCATGATCGAGTTCAAGAGGATTTGATTGACCATCAGTGGGTATTGCCACGAAACCAGTAGTCATCTCACTATGTTGTTTATTTAGTGGACTGTATTTCTTTTGAACTATGTTGTTTAGTTGGACGTATGTCGGTCAAATTAATTTGGTTAGGAAACTTTATTGTTTTTCCATTTTTATATGAGTCCCTCGGGAAAAGTGCAAGAAAAAGGCCAGCCGTGAACCAAAATGCATTAGGCTGCTGGGTATACGGTATACCTTCAAACCAGACGAACAATGTAGGTGACATGGTCAATATTCTGTCCGCGGTCTGATCCAAACAAACTAAAATATACACATTTTAGGTCTAAAAGAGTCGGACCGCTGGAGATGCCTTCAACCTCCACGATATGTCATCGACTCATCGTCAACTTTGTCATCAAGTTGCACATGATCTAGAACTCCACAAAGCTCAACAAATTGTGCAACATATCAAAGGTAAAGTTATTGCTCAGTTAAATTCTACATTATCTGATTGCACAGTTATTCGTGCATATGAGTTAAAAGTTTGATTGCGAATGAGTTTTTCAGTTGCAAATGAGGATGTAACAAAAAAAAAACACTGAATCTTAGATTTGCTTCGTGTTTCGTGCAAGTTATAAGTTGCAACATGTGTTGCAACTAGGATTTAATAACACTGTCTAACTAAGAAGTAAATTATTTTTTATAACCACACCCTAATCATATAAAACAATATCTTCTCCTCCAACTCTTGTCACATCACTCTCGGCCAGGCAGACAAGCATTCGGCCTTGCCATTGAGTTTCCAGCTGCAGGTAAATAACTGAAGAGAGAACAATAATATACTACTACATACAAGTCATTTTTATTATGTGTGCATTTCGTAGTACTGTATCAAACAAGCACACAACGCAAGCATCATGCAAATATCTATCTAGTAAGATCCTTGAGTAGCTACTGTAGTGTAGTGCGGCACCGGCACAAATTCAGACTTGTGGAAACTTCTCCTCCTGAAGAAATCCCCGAACTTCCGAAGAACGGACCGCCTCTTCTTGTGCTTCATGGCGTGCTCCAGGCCGCCGTACTGCCGCCCGTCGTCGAAGTGATCGAACTCGTAGTCGTAGTCGTCCATGGCCGCCGCAGCCGCCGCGGACCTGAGCTCGGCGATGTTGCTGATGGACGCGAACATCCGGTCCTTCCGGCTCGTCGCCAGCACCCTGCCGGAGTCCGCCAGGAACGCCGCGCTGAGCTTGCCCTGAGCTTCATTTCTCCACTTGTCCAGCGGCAGCTCCGCGGCACGATCGGCGGTGGTGGCTTTTTTGGTTGCCGCCGCGAGCTGGTCGTCGAGGTCCTTGGCGCGCCCCTGCGCCGCGGCCTCGCTAGCCTTTAGCGCCTCGTTCTCCTGCCTGAGGGACTCCACGGTGTTATCCTTCTCCGCGAGGGCGTGGCGCAACCCGGAGTTCTCGCCGGTGGCGAACTCGAGTGACTCGCTGGCCGCGTTGGCCTCCTCCACGGCCCGCTCCAGCGCTCGCCGCAGGGCGCCGTTCTCGCCGTCGACCGCCCGGTGCAGCCCGGCGAGCTCGGCGTTCTCCCGCCGGACCCCGTCCGCGTCGTCCTCCGCCGCGCGGGCGCGCGCGAGCAGCGCCTTCTCCCGCCCGCGCCACGCGTCCGCGGCCTCCTTCCACTCGGACGTGACGGCGTCGAGCTGGTCGGTGGCGAACCGCAGCTCCGCCTCGGTGGCGCGCAGCAGCGCCTCGAGCCGGCCGGCCTCGGCGTCGGCGCGCTCCAGGTCGGTCTGCGCGTCGGAGAGCCACGCCTTGACCTGCTTGGCCTCCATGGTGACGGCGGACAGCGCGGCGGCGAGGTCGTCCGCGGCCTTTCTGTTCTTGTCCTCGGCGAGCACCGCCGCCCGGAGCCTGGCCCGCAGCCCGTTGATCTCCTCGTCGACGCCGCCGAACATGAGGTCCATGACGCTCCACGCGGGCCCGTTGGCGGCGGCCGGCGCGCCCTGCTGCCCTCGCAGCGTGGCGAGTTCGAGCCTGGCCTCCTCGAGCGCCACCTTGGCCTGCTCCAGCTCCCTGGTCTGGCGGATCAGCGACTCCAGCATCGTCGTCTCCGTCTGCTCGGTCGTCATGCCCATGTCGCCACCGCCGCTGCCACGCTGCGGTGAGCCCATATATAAGTTAGGACTGCCGTCGACCAAACTGGATGTCCATGCAGCATGTGCAGCTACGTGCGTGCGCACCTGGGAGGATAGTGTGGAGTACGTGGTGGCGGACCTGCTGCGCTCGTGCCGAGGAGTCGCCTGGGAAATGGAAGCCGGAGGAGTCGGAGTCAGAGTCCCACCTCCCCACGACCCCGATCTGCACGGAGAACATCTACCTGCTCGTCAGATCGATCGGAATGCTCACCACAATTAGAAACTTACTCCTAGGACGAGCAAGTTTCGTCAAGAAGAAATTTTGTAAGGATCCTGGTCACCTCGGCCTGGATGGCAGCATCAGGTCGCCCGCGCGCGCGCGGCGCACCCAGGAGAGAGGGACCGGTGTTCCTTGGAGCCTTTTCTCTGTCGTCGCCGGCGTGTCAGAAATCGGTCGAGAGCACACCAGATTTATACTCGACCACGCTAGACAGAAAGAGTGGATGACGGCGAGTGATACGTCGAGAGTTGACAAGTGAATAGGTCTGATCGCCGAGCCTGCTTACGATGGAGCAGGTGGATCGATGAAGGAGACGGCGGGCTTGATCAGGACCGTCGCGCGCGATCCCACGCCAACTTTTCAATGCCGCTTGCGCGTGATCCAACGGAGCGGATGACGGATGTTTATACTTACTCCGCCCTACGTGTCGGTGTCAGGGCATGTCTACCTGTAATATTTTACTGCACTCTGGATCGTTTCTTAAACCGTTACTGATTATCATCATGTTAACTACTCCGTTCCAAAGTAGGTGTATGGTTTGTTCTTGTTAAAACATGGACTAAATCCGATAAAGCTACAGGGTGCTGAAGATGAGGTCCAATCAGAACAAGAATTCCACGTCACTGATATATACTTCACTGAATTAGTGAAGTGCTTAGAATACATTGCTAGGGACGTGCTTGGTTACTCGCGAAGTCATTTCTCGCGTACCCTAGGCTGAATTTTACCTGTTTGTTAGAGCATGTCTAACAGATTCCCTAAAAGGGCCAAACCCGTATAATAACCGCCAGAATACGGGTTTGAGCTCCACACAGCCGTCAAGCAGACCCCGTAAAAACGGCCCCCGCTCCGATTTTTGCTGGTTTCGATTACGGGGCGGGTCTTCGCCCCCTACTTGTGCAGGGTGGGAGCGGGGATAGAGGGCCAAACCAGTATCACATTTCAGAAAACACGCGCGGACATTTCAGTTTTCCCACCCGTTTTCCCCCGCGCCGCCGCCACAGCCACCCGCGCGCCGCCGCCGGAATCCGTTAGATTCTCCCCCTCCGCCGCCCGCCGAGCCGCGCCGCGCTGCGTCCACGCCCGCCACACCTCCGCCGCACCTCCCGCCGAAGATCCGTGTCCCTCCGCACGCGCCGCCGCAACCCCGCCGCGGTCTTCTCCACCGTTTTCGCCGGTGAGTATTCCGCCGCGTTCTTCTTCGTTCTAGCCGGTAAAATGGACGTATTTCGGGGCTGATGTATGCTTCACCGTGGTAGATGGCTTCGGAGGATGTGCATATGGCGGATTTGAAGGATTCGTCGACCGACTGGTCCGTCGGATTCCGGCGATTCGGACCTCGACGAGGTGCTCAACGACGACGAGACGGAGATGATGCTGCTGATGTTCGGCATGAAGCACATGGAGGACCGCGCCAAGCTGCTAGATCAGAGGAAAGGTTCCGTGATGGGGCGTATGTGCATTCCGCGGAACCGCACACTCGGCCACGAGCAGCTGATGCAAGATTATTTTGCTGAGGTACCGACCTATCCTCCCCGCCTCTTCCGTAGACGGTACCAAATGCGTAGGACTTTGTTCGAGAGAATCGTCAAAGATTGCGAGGCAAATTGCGATTATTTCAAGCAAAGAAGAAACGCAGCCCAAGTCATGGGATTTAGCCCATATAAAAAAATATCTGCCGCCATGAGGCTTATTGCATACGGTATACCAGCAGATTATACCGATGAGTACCTTCGCATTGTTGTGCAAACAACCAAGGATTGCGTGCGTATGTTTGCCAAGATGGTGATCAAGTTGTATTGAGAGACGTATCTCCGAGCTCCAAATGAGGAAGATAAAAAAGGCTCATGGAGATCAATGAAAAGAGGGGGTGACCGGGGATGCTTGGTAGTTTGGATTGCATGCATTGGACATGGAAAAATTGTCCAAAAGCATGGCATGGAATGTATTGTGGGAAAAGCCGTGATGCTACCATTGTTCTTGAAGTTGTGGCCTCGCAAGACTTATGGATTTGGCATGTTTTTTTTTGGACTGCCGGGGACACTCAACGACATCAACATCTTGAATAGATCCCCTTTGTTTGCAAGACTAGTTAGGGATGAAGCACCAACTTGTAACTACAAGGTTATGAATAATGAGTACACCATGGGGTACTATCTCACAGATGGTATTTACCCTAACTATGCAACTCTTGTCAAGTTCATAAAAGAGAAAAAGGACAAGACTTTGACAAGAAAGGAAGCTTGCTTCACCAAAAATCAAGAGGCATGCCGCAAGGATATTGAGAGAGATTTTGGTGTCTTGCAAGCAAAGTTTGCCATTGTCCGGGGTCCTGCAAGATTTTGGGACAAGGAAACTCTTGTAGATATCATGACATGTTGTGTGATTCTTCACAACATGATCATTGAAGATGAAAGAGGGTTGAACTTGCCATGTTTCTATGACAATGTTGGCACCCGAGTGCAGCCCGAGAGGAATCCTGATTGAAGCTTTTCTTGCAGCTCATCGAGGCATTGAAAATGCCGAGACTCGTCACCAGCTCACCCAAGATCTGATTGATCACCACTGGCAGTTGCATGGCCAATGAGTTATTACATTCATTTCCTATTGTTGTATGTGTGAAACATTTATCTTGATTGTTTGATTGTGGGAACATTTGTTATTTGTTTAATTCTTCCATTAGAACATTTTTTAACATTTCCGAAAAACATTATTGTAATAATTATGACGATTATTGTGTGATGTAAAACTTTTATTTTATGTGAATGTTGTGTTGGTTCTAATATCCAATTTGTCAAAAACCCAGTTTTGAGGGGTTGCAAACTGTGTTGGTTCTAATATTCTGTGTTGATTTGGTTCTAATATTCTGTTTTACGGGGTGGGGATACGGGGTCTGCTAGCTCGAACGAGTTTTCGGCCGGCGAAAAGTGAATACAGGGCCCTCTACTCGCGTTTTAAGGGGCAGAAATATACGGGGCCTGTTAGACATGCTCTTAGCCCACTGTGTTTTGGCGTTCATGCATCGCACGCTTCTCAAAATAGGCTAAAAGTTGGCTAGCGGGCGTCTGAATCGGCAGCTCACGGCGGGACACGTTGTGGCGAGCACAAGAGGGGTACGTGGCTGCACTTGTGGGGAATAGCTGGAGACGACGCGATGCATCGAGAAGGCTCGCAATAAATCCCGTGACCCTCACTCTTCCCTCTCACTTCCCTTTGACGCCCACCCTCTCCTCTCCCCTCATATTGGCACCGGCGGTTGCACTCTCGCCGGTAGATCAAAGAGCACCACTCCAACCAGCGAGGGCGGGAGTGTCGACAAGCCTTCATCGATATCGATGCCTTCTTCCCCGCCACAAGCTCTACTTCTCGATCTCCATCAATGTCAGTAAGCCCACAACCCACTCTCAGACAATTGTATGGTTGCAGATTTGTATGTAGGATGCTAATTTTGTGCTTAACCAACATGCACGGTAGATCTTAACTGACGGGTTAATTTCTGTTTGTATGAGCGATTATCCTCGTACTTGTTCATGAGGTCTATTCGCGTGGACGTCAAAATGTGCAAATCTACATTTATGTTGCTTTGCTTTATGGTTAGATTATGCCCGATTAGGCTAGATGTGTTCTTACGGCCTCAATGTTGCAACATTTGGGGATTTTTCACGTGTAGGGTTTCATGTAAGGCCGATGATGCATGCAAAGCCGATGATCACTGATGTCTACGGGAGCTTCTATTCTTGTAGACAGTGTTGGGCCTCCAAAAGCAGAGGTTTGTAGAACAGCAGCAAGTTTCCCTTAAGTGGATCACCCAAGGTTTATCGATCTCAGGGAGGAAGAGGTCAAAGATATCCCTCTCATGCAACCCTGCAACCACAAAGCAAGAAGTCTCTTGTGTCCCCAACACACCTAATAGGTGCACTAGTTCGGCGAAGAGATAGTGAAATACAGGTGGTATAAATAAGTATGAGCAGTGGCAACGGCACCGGAAAAGTGCTTTGCCCAGGACGAGTAAACAAGCGTAGTAACGCAGCAGTAGTAACGCAGATAAAACGAGTAAACAAGCAGCGATAGCGATATTTAGGAACAAGGCCTAGGGATTAGACTTTCACTAGTGGACACTCTCAACTTTGATCACATAACAGAATAGATAAATGCATACTCTACACTCTCTTGTTGGATGATGAACACCACTAATTGCGTAGGATTACACGAACCCTCAATGCCGGAGTTAACAAGCTCCACAATATTCAATGTTCATATTTAAATAACCTTAGAGTGCATGACAGATCAACACAACTAAACCAAGTACTAACATAGCATGCACACTTGTCACCTTCACACTATGTAGGAGGAATAGATCACATCAATACCATCATAGCAATAGTTAACTTCATAATCTACAAGAGATCATAATCATAGCCTACGCCAAGTACTAACACGGATGCACACACTCGTCACCATTACACCGTGCGGGAGGAATAAACTACTTTAATAACATCACTAGAGTAGCACACGGATAAATTGTGGTACAAAACACATTGCAACCATAAAGGAATATAAATAAGCACTTCACTATGCCATTCATAACGAGTGAATAAGTATTACGTGAAATATAGCCTAAGAGACCCACACGGTGCACACACTTGTCACCTTTACACACGTGGGACAAGGAGTCTCCGGAGATCACATAAGTAAAACCCACTTGACTAGCATAATGACATCTAGATTACAAGCATCATCATATGAATCTCAATCATGTAAGGCAGCTCATGAGATTATTGTATTGAAGCACATAGGAGAGAGATTAACCACATAGCTACCGGTACAGCCCCGAGCCTCGATGGAGAACTACTCCCTCCTCATGGGAGACAGCGAGCGTTGATGAAGATGGCGGTGGTGTCGATGGAGGAGCCTTCCGGGGGCACTTCCCCGTCCCGGCGGCGTGCCGGAATAGAGACTCCTGTCCCCCAGATCTTGGCTTCGCGATGGCGGCGGCTCTGGAAGGTTTCTCGTACCGTGGCTTTTCCGTATCGAGGTTTTAGGTCAGGGACCTTTATATAGGCGAAGAGGCGGAGTCGGGAGGTCAACGAGGCGGTGACACGCTAGGGGGGCGCGGCCCAGGCCCTGGCCGCGCCATCCTGTCGTCTGGGGCCCACAGGGCCCTCCTCTGGCGGCTCTCGGGTGTTCTGGAAGCTTCGTGGAAAAATAGGATGCTTGGGCGTTGATTTCGTCCGATTCCGAGAATATTTCCTTACTAGGATTTCGGAACCAAAAACAGCGAGAAAACAGGAACCGGCCCTTCGGCATCTCGTCAATAGGTTAGTTCCGGAAAACGCATAAATATGACATATAATGTGTACAAAACATGTAGATATCATCAATAATGTGGCATGGAACATAAGAAATTATCGATACGTCGGAGACGTATCAATCACCATGTAGCCACTTATAATTGTTTCATGTTAGGCTTGTTGTTTGAAGTGTTTCGGCGATGATTTAAACTTGATATTGTCTCAGGGGATAATCTCCATTTAACATGTATTCTGTACAACAACATTACTTGTCCAAGGTACTTGGTAAATATTTGATTATCTCAATGACTATTTTGTCCATCCGATGCCTCCGCAATACCCGGTAGTGCACAATCGTTGAGATGTGCATTCTCCCTGATATCGTAGGGACATATGTTAGAACATTTAGATATGATTATGATGAGGCATGTAATTATGATGTGCTTGCATAAGCCAATCTTTGCTATTTGTGCGGATGATTATAATATGTGGTACTATGTGCTCTAGTGATGATATTGCAATACCTTGTACCATGCAATAATATATTTCTAGTGAATGGTCCTCTCTTTAATTTCCGTGTGCCTCAAGTATGAGGCTCTCTGTTCTGAATTATGTTTGCTATTTTCTTGAATCGGCGGAGGATTAAAGTGTGGCACCATCTAATTTGAAAGGATGACCCATGACTGTTGGAGAAGGAACACCTCCAAGAGGCCGAGAGGAAGGCCGATGAGGGTGGGCCACTTCCATGACGATGTTGGTCCAATCCATTTTGCCAAGGTTATCATCAGTGGCGTAGCTATGTTGCTGCCAGAGGGGGGCGCCGCCCCCCAGCCCATTGAAAATCTCTGAAGGGTCCACTAGGACTAGGCATGCCCCCCCCCCCCCCCAATTTAACCCAAAACCTTGCTATTTCTCTCCTCCCAGCCCATTTGCCCCCCAAATGTATGGCCCAAGCTCCGCCACTGATTATCATGGCATCCAGGTTGGACTTGCTTCCAATTGCTGACTCCTTCCAACGCTACCTTGGCCCCGTCTCAAGGATCATCATCGTGAAGACCAACACCGGCTGATACTCGATGGAAAAGATGAAGGATGCCAATGGTAGGAGGTCAAGGTTGGGCTGGATTTCCATTGCTCACGACATCAAGATCGGGCACTTCATGACCTTCAAGGTCCTCAAGGGTGATGTCTACAAGGTCACCATCTTTGACTACTCCATGAACAATGTGTCGTTAGATATGTAGACTATGTTCTAAACTAAAGTTTGCTATTATGCCTCGCCTAAACTAAAGTAATTAAGTTTCTATTGGTGATTTAATATGACATCTTCTATTGTAGTCTTGTTATTCCTCCTTATTTATGCATAAATGTTCTTGTAACTTCACAGATTCGGGAAAATGTTTTTACACCGCTCGTTTTACACTGCGGAGCCTAAAACAGCTGACTAAACAACATGATTTCATCTTTTTTTCCCAGTGCGGAAAATGGCTTTCATGCAACCGAACTCAATGTAGAAGTCAGCTAAGAGCATCACTAGTAGTACCCCTAAACCCTCAAACCCTCAAAAATAACTGCTATTTGTACATATGTTTGTTTACTATGCTATTTGTGGGTTTGTAGGAGACAATTGCCGGTTTGAGGTACAAGGAGATGCCCGCTTCCAAGGGCAAATCATTCCCATTTAAGCATGCTTGGGCAATTCTTTAAACTTTTGACAAGTGGAAGTTGAGGGATCAAGAGACCACACCCAAGAAGGCGGCAATGCTTAGGATGGATGATAGTGATGAGGAGGAAAGGAACTTGTGCAAGCCCGAGGGAACCAAGAAGGCAAAGCTAAGGATCAAGATGGAAGGAGAGGCGTCAAACTTAAGAGAGAAGATGGAGCAAATGATGAAGTCTAGGGAGACATTGACAATAAATACATTGAAGACAAAGCTTCTTATCACCGAGAAGAAGAAAGAGGTGAAGCTTGCACAAGTTGAAGCACGGCGTGAACAAGCGAAGCGCAAGGCCAATATGGAGGAGAGGATGCTCAAGCTCAAGGAAGCAAAGGCATGGAAATAGATCATGGCCGAGGAGAAGGAGCACATGATGATGTGCAAAAAGGACATGGATGAAGACCAATTGGCGTGGTGAAAGTAGACCAAGGAGGACATCACCGAGAGGAAGAGGCTACTTCGTGGTGCGTCCTCTACTCTTCGAGGTGACACTCCGATGAGTTGTGGTGGCGATGGCGGTGTGGAGGACTCCACCACCGGCGCCTATGGAGGTGATTGAGGCGATGGCGGTGTGGAGGAGATGGCGCCGAGGTGCAACTTTTTGGTGACGGTGCCGATGAGAGGTGGAAGATGATGATTTTGTGATGTAAACTATTAAACCATGCATCAATGATTTTCATTTCCTAGTTGTTTCAATGTTGTTTGTGTTTTTCTAGTGATAATTGTGATATGTCATATGACAGTTTGAAGGGTTGGGGTTGGGGCAAAGACTAGAAGCCTCAAACCCAACCCTTATAACGGAATATTCCGTTATAAGGGCTGGGTATATTTCGTTATAAGGGTTGGGTTTGAGGGTTCTAGTCTTTGCCCCAGTTTTTCAACCCTTAAACGTGCCAAAAAATGCCCATTCTCAACCCTTAAAATGATTTGAGGGTTAAGATTTAGGGGTACTACTAGTGATGCTCTAAGCCCTTAGCCTCGCGCACACTGGATCTAAGTGGTATGAAAGGAGAAACACACGCCAGCCAGGCCAGCAACCAAAAACGCCGTAGGTAACCCTATTATGAAAGATTTATATTTGCCGTACGTGTTAGTGCCACGGGAGTCTAACTGTAATATATTAGCGCACTTTGAATCGTTCATCCTAGTATTTTCTTAACCCGTTACTGGTGCTGATTATCATGTTAGCTAGCTTAGCTAGACTATCAGCCAAAGATGATGCCGAGTACAAGTGAAAGCCGCCAATGGCCATGACAAAGTTTCAGTTTTGCTGGGCGGTCCAGTAGCAAAGCAGTCAGCGTATAAATTATTTCTGAGCGGACGTCGCTCGTATGGTCACCCCAGCCGATGTGTCGGGCTGCCTGTGGATCGGCAGCTCGAGTTGAAATACAATAGCAAATGAATCCCTCGTTTTTTTGTCCCTATATGATTGTTTTTCGTATCAGGAAAAAGGATGTTGAATGTGAGCAACAAAGCAAGCGGGCTTTAATATCTTTCTTCTGATAGATGTGAAGAATATGTGAACATGGGCTCCGAAGAGCCAACAGCACACGGAGGGCAGCGTCAGCAAAGAGCACGGTGAAACAGCGGCAGTTGCATTTCCGTCACCCGTTGAACTATTCAATCAGCTTGTTGCGTCATCGCACCAGCCGAACGTCATAAGCTTGGTTAAAGCAATATCGAGCATGATAAGGCGGCAAATACAATATTAGCGAAAAGGATTGATGTCTACAATCTCTCTGGATTTTTGTTTCTTGAGGTCCAACTGTCTTGAGATAGGGCTTATACCCACACAACCAATCTACTCCATCCGTCGTGTGAGGAAACATGTTTTAACTTTGTCTAAATTTAGATGCACATGCATATCTAGTCATGTCCGGGTTTCGCGGAGAGACGTTTCAGGCGACGCCTGGGCGATTCTGGGCACTCGCCCAGGAATCGGACGATACTGACACGGATGAAGACGACGGAGAGGAGCTGGGGTCGCCGGCGTTAGGTTCCCTCGCCTATCTCTGTCGGACGCCGGCGGAGGAGGCTTGTGGTCTTGCGGAATTGGCGACCTCAGCGATCAGGAGACGAGAAGAAAAGAGGAGAAGACAGAGAGAGGCGGCCCAAACCCTACAATCAGGTAAGTTTTCTTCTCTGTTTGATGATCCTGTGCTGCCTTCTGCGAGCAGGTGTTCATCGAAGAAGCTGGCGCTCCCGATTCTTTCGCCTTCGACATTTGCATTGGAAAATTTCGATGCAACTGAATGGATTTCAGTCTACCGGAGGAAGAGAAGATTGCAGACGCCACGATGGTCTCATCAGCGATCTGTGTTCGTGAATGCCCAAATCTCTGCGACGAATCCGATTGATATTCAAATTCATATGAACCGTGTGGGCCAACCGGGCCATGAACGTGATGTCCGTCGATTTGCCCAACTGCAGGGCCGTATGGGCCTGGGGCGATCGACAAGACCTAAACCTGACGGTCATCGACTGCATTTTGATCGCGGTTCGAGACGTACCCTAGGTGTCGGTTTCGCTAATCCTGTTTCGCATCAGATCGTTCGGGCTCTTTCTTCGACGGGCATCCTCGCCGCCGCCATGGCCAGCAGAGACGGCGGCGGGAATAACCGTGGGAGACCGCCGCCAGCAGGAGGGCGTGGTGGTGGACGTTGGGAGGGTGGTCCTAATGGTGGACGACCGCAGCTTGAGCAAGGGGGGCCGAGCGGTACTGCACCGTCGTCAGGAGGGCGTGGTGGAGGACGTTGGGATGGAGGTAACAGTGGTGGACGCTTGCAGTATGAACATGGAGGTCCGAGTGGCACAGCGGATTCGGAGGGAACTGCTGAAAGGCAGGCTACCAACACTGTCTATGGCGACGGTGTGTTCCGGGCTAGCGATGTTCGCCCGAACAACTACGGTGGCGGTCATCGTAACCCAAGCTTCCGTCCAAATAGTGGCGCCGGCGATGGCCGTCGTAATTTTGGAGGGAACTTTGGGGGCTACAACAACCGGAGATTTACTAATTCTGGCTATGGAGGAAGGTATGACGCAAACCGTAGTGCATATAATAACGGAGGTTTATCGGCTAGAGAACAACAATTGGTTAAAGAGACAGCTGAGGCTTTGGCTCGACAATTTGTAGATCGACCTAGCCAGAGAGAGCCTGTGCTTTCACCTAGAGTTTCTGTTCCACCAACAGTTCATGCTACCAATTCTAATACTATGCCTAGACTGACCTATATGCCAAAGGTGAACTCAAATGTAGCTATTTCTCCAAACCTTGGTCAAGTGCAGCAGGATCAAGATATGGAGCAGAGATCAGCAGATGCATCCATTGTGGAAGTGGATGTTGACGATCAGGGAAGAGGGATGGCCTCGGATGGGGGTTCTGAGGCCGGTGGTGCTATCCAAACAAAGAAGAAGGGTGGTCCAACTTGTTATCGCTGTAAGAAGCCAGGCCACTGTGTGAATGATTGCTCTGTTATTTTGTGTGACTGTTGCCAGAAATCTGGACATGCTACTGTTGATTGTCCACTTCTGAAAGCACCAAGGCCGAGGATTGCTATGTATGGTCTAGGACATCCAGATCTTGCTTTCTGGGAATTGCCTCTATCAGATTCGGTGAGACCCTGAGTGGAAAACACAAGGCTTGGACGTGTGAAGGTTACTGGAGGATCTCTCTCGATTGATGAAATTGTCACACAATTGAGATGGATAGTAGATACAGATGTGGGATGTGCAGATGGTCGAGGAAAACAGTTTCAGAGTTAATTTCCCGAGCAAACATGACTTAGTAAGGGTGCAACGGTTTGGTCGGTTCCAGGTTCCAGGTACTCAGATACATATGCATTTTGATTTTTGGAAAATAGATATACAACCAGCATGGACCCCGGAGGATGTTTGGGTACGGGTTTATGAATTACCCCCTCTGGCCCTTGATGATTTTCTGGCTATGTGGACTATTGGTGATGTCTTCGGTAAAACAGAAGACTTAGATATTGTCTTCACTAGAGCCAATAAAGTTCTTCGCATTCTGGTTACTTGTCTTGACCCCACTTTGATTCCTAATACTTGGGATTTAAAAATAAAGAATGATTTTTTCGCCTTCGGTTCGAGGTAGAGGGATTGCAGCGTCCACCTCCGACTGATGTTGTCATGACAGATACATCTAAGGAAGATTATCAAGGTAGTGGCGGCAATGGCCAGAGTGGAAATGTATCACACAGAGATATTACAAGGTCTAAGAATATCCCAAATACTGAAAACAGTGAGGGTGACTGTTAGAGTTAATCTTGTCAAATGATCTATTTTGTGTACTAGGAGTAGGAGAGTCTGAGCGTGCATGTGTGCACGTCGCATGTTCAGTAGTTTGGTTCATTAGTAGGTGCATTAGGTATAAGCCAAGTACTTGTGCATGTGGAGGCCTGTGAGAAGCAGCCGGATTGCACGCATGAAGAGTCTGCATGCATGGTTAGTTAGTGAGCTAGCTAAAAACTTGGTCAAGTTAGTGGCCGGGTCACATGGATTGTGGAGAGGTTCTAGGATTTGTTAGCGCATGGAATTAGTGGAGTAGTGGGCTAAGTGGTGGCGTGAGTTGCATGGTCAGTGTGCACGGCCTCTTGTATATATATTGTATATCTGAGTAATGAAAAGGTAGGCCGTGACGGCAGCAGAATCAATGTAGTCTTTGTCTTCACCGAGGGAGAGAGTTTTGGGCAAAGCCTCGTGTTCTTCTTCCTTGGCTGAATGTGCGTGTGTTGTGAGAAACAAGAGAGGTTGAGAGAGTGTTGAGAGGTATAAGAAGAGAGAGGGGCTGCAAGATTGCAGCCCCCAACATTTGGTATCAGAGCGAGAAGATCTTGGAGGCCTGCGTCGGCGATGGCGGTGCGATGCCGCTGAAGTTGACGATGGTGGCGGCGGCTGACTCCATGCGAAGTGGAGGCCAGCGCAGCGAGGTTGAGCTCGCTGGCGGTGTGATGCCGCTAGCAGCCCGGCGTGGTGCGATGCCACGAGGAGACGACGGTGTGATGCCGTCACCAGGCGGCGGTGGCGAGATGCCGATGTGCCGGCGATGGTGCGATGCCATTGCGCGGCGATGACGGTGCGATACCTTCATCTCGAGGAGAGAGTCGGCATGATGCCGGCGGCGGTGGTGCGATGCCATCGTCATCATGGAGAATTGGTGTGAAGCCAACCACAGTTGTAGTGTGATGCTGCGACAAGACGGAGAGCTGACCAGCGCTGCGATCTCTGCGGCATGCTGGCGTGCAGTTTGGCGCTATGAAGGCGTCAGCCACAAGATGTTGGTGTCTCTGCGTGCGGCAAGTCGACATGCTGAGATTGTGTGAAGAATGTCATCCATGAGAGGGTGATGTTGCTGCGTCTAGTGCAGGCGATCTGCATTGAAAATATGCCAAGATTAAGGGAGTGATTGTTAGAGTTAATCTTGTCAAATGATCTATTTTGTGTACTAGGAGTAGGAGAGTCTGAGCGTGCATGTGTGCACGTCGCATGTTCAGTAGTTTGGTTCATTAGTAGGTGCATTAGGTATAAGCCAAGTACTTGTGCATGTGGAGGCCTGTGAGAAGCAGCCGGATTGCACGCATGAAGAGTCTGCATGCATGGTTAGTTAGTGAGCTAGCTAAAAACTTGGTCAAGTTAGTGGCCGGGTCACATGGATTGTGGAGAGGTTCTAGGATTTGTTAGCGCATGGAATTAGTGGAGTAGTGGGCTAAGTGGTGGCGTGAGTTGCATGGTCAGTGTGCACGGCCTCTTGTATATATATTGTATATCTGAGTAATGAAAAGGTAGGCCGTGACGGCAGCAGAATCAATGTAGTCTTTGTCTTCACCGAGGGAGAGAGTTTTGGGCAAAGCCTCGTGTTCTTCTTCCTTGGCTGAATGTGCGTGTGTTGTGAGAAACAAGAGAGGTTGAGAGAGTGTTGAGAGGTATAAGAAGAGAGAGGGGCTGCAAGATTGCAGCCCCCAACAGTGACAAGAGCCATACATCTTCACAGAATGTTGGTAATATGCTTGCAAAGTCTCCTTCATTCTCAGCACAAAATCTGAAGTATACAAATGATGGTATTTTGACTGCTACGAGTAAACAAACTAAGCACACTGAGAATACAGTGAGGTATTCTAGCTCTAGTTTTGTTTATCCTTTTTTTAGTCCAACTATTCTTGAACCTGTTTTTGATTCAGTTATTTCCCCTATGTCTAGGGCTCATTTTGGAGGAGTTGGCGTTTGTACCAAGCCGGCCAGGCAATTTGATAATAGCCATGCAGTTCTCAGAGTACAGACACAGGCGGCAGAACATCGTACAGATACATTCAGTCCGAGGCATGCAGTGCATGCAGCGTGCGGTGCCTTGCCTGCGGCTGCTGTGACGGGCCGGGCTGCCGCGGCGGGTGTGCAGTCTGGGCAGCTTGGGATTGCCGAGCCTGCGGCGCCGACAGCTGCGGGGCATGCTGTGTCGAGGCATGCAGCGCATGCATCGAGCGTTGCCGTGCCTGCTGCTGCTACGAGCAGGGCTGCCGCGGCGGGTGTATGGACGGGGCAGCCTAGAACGGGTCCTCCTCGCTCACGCTCGCGCGTTCCCTATCGCGCGTTTCGCTCAATGATTCAAGGATTGGGCCTTGCCTCTGTATATATAACGGAGCCCATTATATACCGCGACGGCCCGCAAATTCAGATTCAAGCCGAGCTGTGGACCACTGCATGCAAACGTATCAAGCGCGGGGTATATAAGTTGGTCGTGCTCTCTCTCGGCGAGCGAGGTGGGACTAAAAAGTACGTAACACGTAGTGCACCAATCGTTCGCTGCTGGCGCCTGTTAAGTGTGAACGCGGCAAAGCTTCGCGCGCTGGCTCTGCTGCATGCATGCGGCAAATGCTTCGCTCGCGACTGAAATGAAGTGCCGCTGCAGCATGCATGCACTGGACCATGTGCAGCGCATGTGGTCAGGTTGTGTTGCTGACTTTTTTGGTTTATCTGTATCAGTACATGCATGCAGTAGCTAGCTCCGATTTTTTTCTTCTTTCACGGTAAGCTAGCTATGATGATCTAGAAATAATAATAGCTTTCTCGAACGGAACTAGTGCCGTGCGTGTTTGCTTTATTCGTGGACGAGTTGTACATTTGCTAGACTATAAAAACCAACAAACGGTGGTATACAATCTACTACTCTTGATATTTGAGTGATCTTTTTGTTTGAAACTTCAATTTTGAAACAAAAAAGCCTCTACAAAGAAGAAAAATTAGGCTACAAAAAGTTATAAGTTATAATGTGATGGGAACAACAATCCATATAGAAGGGAACAAAATTCTGGACGGAGAAGAATAATTTGAACAAAAGGGAACAATAGCCTATACTCTGGGAACAACAACCTAGGTGGAGGGGAACAACCATGAAGACAGTGGGGAACAAGAGTATATACAGAGGGGAACAAGATCCTAAACAGAGAGGAACAACAAACTGAACGGAGGGGAACAACATCCAAGACGATGCGGAACAACAACCTAGACAATATGGAACAACCTAGATAGAAGGGAACAACAACCTACATGGGGGGAACATTGACCTAGACGGGAGGGGAACAAAGGCCTTGGCGGAGGGGAACAACGACCTACACGAAGGGGAACAACGGCCCAGGCGGAGGGGAACAACGACCTACATGGAGGGGAACAGTGATCCAGACTGGGGGGGAACAGTGACCTACACGGATAGGAACACCGGCCTAGGCAGAGGGGAACAACAACCTACATGGAGGGGAACAACGGCCCAGACTAAGGGGAACAACGACCTACACGGAGAGGAACAACGGCGTAGACGGAGGGGAACAACGACCTACATGGAGGGGAACAATGACCCAGACTGAGGGGAACAATGACCTACACGGGGAGGAACAACGACCTAGGCGGAAGGGAACAACGAACTACATGGAGGGGAACAATGACCTATATGAAGGAGAACAATAGCCCAGACTGAGGGGAACAACGACCTACATGGAGAGGAACAACAACCTACACGAAGAGAAACAACGGCCTAGACTGAGAAGAACAACTACCTATACGGAGAGGAAAAAAATAAAACAAATAAAAAATGAAAACATGAAAAGAAAAAATAATAAAATAATGTAGGAAATAATAAAATAAAATAACAAGAAGCCGTACGTGTAGAAAAGAATGTATAATAAGAAAGAAGAAAAAAATATATTTAATATAAGAAAGAAGAAAAGAAAGAATGGTAAAAAAGAATAAAAATAGATAAAGAAAAGAAAGAATATAAGAACGAATAAAGAAAAGAATGTTCAAGAAGGAAAATAAAAAAAATGTGTGAAAGAAAAATATATAAACGGAAATAATATTCTAACTAAAACTAGAAACAAGACACAAATACAAAGAAGAAAGGAACGGTCAAGTCAGTAGAAAGACGTACAGCTGAATGAAGAAACAACAAAACACTACTAGCTACGCGAATCATGTTGAACGGGGGATGAGAATGTTTTCCTCTTGGGTTTTTAGATCTCGAGCCTCGAGATGACTAGTAAACGAGTGCGTATTACTAATCAGCAACACCCGGTCTGCCCAGTGGACAGAACCCCAGTGGATAGAACCACTGTTAACACAATATCAAGGATCTAATTCCGGCTCCGCCTATTTATCTCGCTTTTTAACTTCGTGCGATTCTTAGATGGGCCGGCCCAGAAACGCGAGCTCTTCAGCGAAATGATGCTCAGTAGCGCGCGCGCGCTAGCGAGCAGTTTCCTCCTAGAACTGCCGAGCCAGCGGCGCCGACGGGGCCTGCTGCGTCGCCTGGTTTGGCGCCCTCTGTCGGGCTCATGACGCCAGCAGGCTTTACGAGGCCAGCGGATGGCGGAGCCCAGGTCGGAGCTCATCAGCCCAATATGCATGGGCAGGGGGTTTCCCGAGGTACGACGATCGCTGGAAGTGATTTTATTTCGAATTCACATCAAGTTTTCTCAGATAGTCCCGCGATTGATAATACCACCATTTCATCATCTTATGCGGATGTTGTCACAGAAGGTGTTAAAACTTACTCACGTGATGAGATTATTGCGTTCGGAGGAATTCCGGAGCCAAAGACGTCGCATGTGCGTTCAAGTGCGAGGATTGGGGCTCAAGCGACCGCGGATCACACGCAAATGGAGCGGGCTATGTATGCTGCTCAGCGTCGGTCGGATCCAAGTGCAACAGGTTTGTCCAAAACTACAAATCCATCTTTATTATCCTTTTCCCCAGAACAGATAATCAGTAGGGCTACTTCTTTGGGTGTGTCTTTGGGTAGCTCGAAGAATGAAGCAATCAAGTCAGCCAAATTAATACTTGATAATGAATTCAGTAGCTCACTTACTATGTTACATACAAATTTGGAAAATACTTCTTCAGGTGAAAGTTTACAGCAATGTTTAATAGTTAACAAAGCCTCAGATTTGTGCGAGGACTTAGTTGATGAAGAGGATTTGAGCGATGAGCCTATAATAGATGTACCTTTACCGAATAATGTGTATAAAAGACAGAGGAAAAAAAAAGTCTTATGATAAGACTAATTTGCGAAGAAGTAATAGAGTAAGGTTCAAAAAAGTTTATTCTTAATGGCGGGATTAAGAGGTATGTCATGGAATAGTGAGGGTTTTAAGGATCCTGGGAAGCACCTGTTTGTCAAGGAGGCTATCCGGGAACATCATTTAGATTTCATTGCTTTGTTAGAGACGGGCCGTTCAAATTTTTCAAGAAATTTTTTGAGTAGTCTTGCCGGTACAGCTGACTTTGGTTGGTTTTGTCTTCCACCTTGTGGCCGGTCGGGGGGGATTTTAATTGGTATTAATACTACAACTCTTACGGTTAAGAATGTGGACAATGGTGACTTCTGTGTGAAGCTATACCTTCGTTCTAACCATGATGGTTTTGAGTGGATTCTTGTCTCTGTTTATGGAGCAGCCCAAGACTCAAGAAAACCGGAATTTTTATCGGAATTAGTGAGATTGTGCGATAATGAGACCAAACCTATTTTGTTAGCCGGTGATTTTAACATCCTTCGCAGGCCAGAGGAGAAGAGCAACGATAGTTTTAACCCTAGGTGGCCCTTTATGTTTAATGCCATTATTGAAAATTTGAACCTTAGAGAAATTGTGCTCTCGGGTAGGCAATTCACATGGGCCAGTAGAAGGGCTAATCCTACTTTCGAAAAACTTGATAGGGTTCTTACGAGTGTAGACTGGGAACAAAAATTTCCTTTGGTTTCGGTTAGAGCTCTCACACGAGCCGGTTCAGACCATACCCCTCTTTTAATTGATTCGGGAGATCATGCTCATATTGGGAATAAAGCGAGATTTTCTTTTGAGCTTTCATGGTTCGAACAAGAGGGCTTTTATGATCTGATTACAAGGGAATGGGCGGCGGTATCTGCTGGAAAAATACCAATAATAACTTGGCAGAACAAAATAAGACATTTACGGAGATTTTTACGTGGCTGGGCAAAGAATTTAAGTGGGAAATACAAAAAGGAGAAGGAAAGGTTGCTAAATATAATAGACTTCCTGGATATTCAGGCTGAGTCATGTCCTTTAAATGATGAGGAAAGGGCTGAATTGAGGAAGGCAAATAAACAATTAAATAAACTTAGAAGAGATGAAGAGACGAAATGGGCACAACGAGCTAAATCAAACACATTCAGGAGGGGGGCAATAATACAAAATATTTTCATCTAATTGCTAATGGAAAACATAGAAAGAAGAAAATTTTCCAACTGGAACAAGAAGAAGGGACCATTGTTGGCGATGAGAATTTAAAAGTTTTTATTACTGAATACTATAAAAAGCTCTTCGGAGCACCTGACGAGAATTCTATCGTTATGATGGAGGATCGTAATAATGATATCCCACAGTTGTCTGTTCAGGAAAATGAACTTCTATCAAAAACTATTACAGAGGATGAAGTTTTTAATGCTATCAATCAGATGGAACACAATAAATCGCCGGGGCTGATGGATTTCCAGCGGAGTTTTATCAAAGGTTTTGGAATGTTATTAAAGGGGATTTGATGGCCATGTTTGGGCACTTCCAAAATGGTGGCTTCCCCCTATTTAAATTAAACTTTGGGATCATTACGTTGCTTCCCAAGAAAGAAAATGCAGTACAAATTCAACAATATAGACCTATCTGTTTGTTAAATGTCAGCTTCAAAATTTTCACTAAAGTTGCTACTAACCGGGTGTCGAGATGTTGCACACACGGTGAGTCGGACTCATCCCAGATTGCTTTCATGCTTGGGTAGACACATTTTAGAAGGAGTAGTTGTGTTACATGAAACGATCCATGAATTACATAGTAAGAAGCTGGATGGTGTCCTTTTCAAAATTGATTTTTAGAAGGCATATGATAAGGTAAAATGGCCTTTCCTTCAGCAGGTACTTCGGATGAAGGGGTTTGATCATATTTGGTGTGAGCGCATTAGAAGTTTTGTAGAACGGGGTAGTGTGGGGATTAAAGTGAATGATGATGTGGGTCATAATTTCCAAACTCGAAAAGGATTGAGGCAGGGGGATCCGCTATCACCTATCCTTTTTAATATTGTTGCCGATATGCTAGCTATTTTGATAGCTCGGGCGAAAGAGGAGGGTCAAGTTGGGAGCCTCATACCACATTTAGTCGAGGGAGGAGTATCGGTTTTGCAGTACGCTGATGATACCATTTTGTTTATGGAACACGATTTAGTTAAAGCCGTTAATATGAAGCTCATTCTTTGTATCTTTGAGAAATTATCTGATCTTAAAATTAATTTTTATAAGAGTGAGTTGTTCTGTTTTGGTAAAGCTACGGATTTTGAACATCAATATAAAAATATCTTTGGGCGTACTTCTGGAACTTTACCTTTCAGATATTTAGGGGTTCCTATACATTACCGGCGCCTTCGTAATTCTGAGTGGAATCCGATGGAGAACCGTTTTGCCTCAAAATTAGGATCTTTGGAAAGGAAAAATGTTGTCCTATGGGGATCGTTCGGTGCTTGTAAATTCTGTTCTTACGAGCCTACCTATGTTTATGTTATCTTTCCTAGAAATCCCTAAAGGAGTGCGCAAGAGACTTGATTATTATCGTTCCCGCTTTTACGGCAAGAGGAGAATGATAAGAAGAAATACGGATTATCTCGATGGAATATAGTTTGTAGGCCTAAGGATCGGGGGGTTTGGGAATCGAGGTGCTTGAGTTGAAAAACCTGTGTCTTTTAAGTAAATGGCTCTTTAAATTGTTACACGAGGAAGGGATGTGGCAACAATTACTGCACAATAAGTATATTAAAAACAAAACGTTGGCTCAGGTAAAGGCTAAACCTACAAATTCACCTTTTTGGAAAGGGCTTATGCGGGTTAAACCGGAATTTTTTAAGAGAGGAAGGTTCAAAGTTGGTAATGGGATATCTGTCAACACCCGGATTTTTAAGTCCAGATGCCTGTTATGCCATACATCGCAATCCCAGGAATATTGTTGTTGCGAGACATAACAGTTGAATACCATAAGTCATCATTCATTACATACCATAGTCGTCTTACAAATAGAGATCACATGATCCAATATTACACAAAGAGTTGATCTAGTGATCAACATACACCAAGTTCATAGTTTCATAGCGGAAGCGTAACGTAGAAGGGACTCGCTAGTCCACAGGCCAACGTCTGACGTCAGAAGATTTCCTAGTTGTCGTGGGCGTCCTGCTGGTCGTCATCTTGACAGTTCTGCTCCTCTTCATAGTCTGGCCATTTGAATAGCCAGGGACACAGCCGTGAGTACTTTAAAGTACTCGCAAACTAATACTAATGAAAGTGCTAACAATTCTAGTAAGGGGGTGCTAAGCTCTAGTTTATTTTGCATAAAGCCAATTTTATTTCACAAACATTTTTGTAAACAACTCTTTACGTGCTGACTAACTCAAGTGGGAACATTAGTGTCATTCCCACAACTTCAATTGTGTTTCAAGTCAAAGTCGCCATTTCAAGTTCAAATCACAAGCCACCCTTCACATGTCACATTTTTGAAAAAAATTCTGATGACGGAACAGTATGGCCTTTCCAACCGTCCATAACCGAGGACGCGGCTATTCGAATAGGTTTAACTCTGCAGAGGTTGTACACTTGTGCCACAACAATTGCAATAGCTCGTCAGGGGTAACTGGCCCTGATTTATCGTACGCGATGACGCGAACTACCAATCATAACCTTTCATTTACATACCCTAGTATAGGCACCTCTCCCCATGAGCTTGGCCTCCCGGTGAAGACCGACGGTCAGCTGGGAACCGCACGAGGCTTGGGCCGGACATTCACCTCATTTCGCATCATATCATATCGTTTCTGTTGTGGTAGAGGCAGCTTTCGGCATAACCCCGATGACGCTTGTTTAGAGGGAACCCATACTAAGACACACAAACTTCTGGTTAAGCCCTACCCAGATTCAGGTATTGTGGGGGTACTTGTAAAATTGGAATGGTATCGCATCCGAACCCAACCATCAGTGTTTTTGTAAAATTCACCAAGTCATTCACCAGTCATATCCACCTTCAAAATCTTTCAATAGAATGACTCATCATTCCAAGGTTTTCAAAGTCATTTCAATTCCCAAGTTCCCAAATGTAGTAGTCACTTCCAAATTTAGCACTAGCATCTATGTATGAGGGGTGCTAAGTATTTTGCTTTGCTTCTAGGCTAACTTTGATACTCTTGTACTAATCCAGTACTAACCAAGTGAATCATGAATCGAAAAGTACTTTGATAAAATAAAAGTAAATAAAGCTTGTAAAGTAAAGCTGGGAAATAGGATCATAAGCATAAAGTAAATAGGGGAATGCCTTGCTCATAGAGAGCTTTGCACTTTGCAAGAGTATTATCTTGCAACCAAAATGGTTTGCATCAATCTAGCTTGCATTAGTATTGGCTTGCCTTGGTTGAAGTGAGGGTCCAAGTTCTCTTCTCCTTTCTCTTTGTAGAAGTCCTCCTCTTCTGGATACTCCTTGGTACTAGCGTCTAAAATACGAATACGGGGTATACAATCATCATACCAAATTTACATACTCAACTAAGCACACACAAGCTTTACACAACTTAAACTAGCATCACACACTACTATTAAGTGGGTGGATGTGTTCCTCTTATTTAAGAAAAATAATTTCCTCTCATACTAACTTAGGTGTTACTTTCAATTACTTAGAGAAATAATTTCCTCTCATTATCTTATTAAGATTTAATTTCTCTTATGAGTAATATATGACCTAGGTTGACCAAAGTCAACCTCTTCATACTCATCATTGTGAGAAAATGATTTAAATGAGGTTCCATACCTCATACAATTTAATCCTAACATGGTAGTGATTTAATGTCACCAAATACTCAATATGAGGTTATATAGACCATGGTCCATAACTCATGTTGAAATACTTGAGACCAAGATTTAAATGAGAGGAGAACCTCTCATATGCTTTAGCACATAGTTGTAACTAGGTTAACAACTACCATTGAGGTGATTTAACATTATCAACAATTCATTGGCTATTCTAACATTACTTGTACTCACACCAAGTATTCTTTTCACACTAATATTACAATTAGGGTGCATTGGTTGTGTTGCTTGAGGAAGATAATTTCCTCTCCTTACATATGTAAATGATAGTTTCCATCTAGTGTTTGAGAGATACTTTTCTCTCATTGAAATTTCTTAAGATTTAATTTCTCAAACACTCATACATGAAATCATGTGGACCCAAGTCAACCATTCATCATCATCATTTGAGAAATAGATTTAAATGAGGTGGAATACCTCATACCACTTAATAACGCCACATATGATTTAAATCTCTAAGTAATTCATATAAGTGAGTTTGGCCAGGGGTCCAAACATCACATGAATTCATTTGAGATAAGATTTAAATGAAGTATAAGACTTCATAAAATTTACTCCATAGATTTGGGCAATATCCACTAGTTAAACTAGCCATATTATCCACTACTTAAACTAGGGCATGATCATGCAAAGTGACCACACCATTTTATTGCATAAATAATTAGTATAAGTCAATTGTGAGCTATTAGAGTTGGAATTGACTCAATAGCTATTTTGGTTGATTTTTAAGAATTATTTGTATGTGCAAAAGTCCCTGACTTGTTATTTTTGTCAGATTAATTCTACAAGTAATTTTGAGATGGGACCAGTGGCATTTGGTAGATAATTTCACTAGCTTTCCAAATATATAAAATTGGTGAGATTTGGCCAAGTAGAATTGAAGATATTTGATTTCTAGCAAGGCACCAGTATTTAAATTTGGGTTTAAATGGGTTTTAACAAAATTCAAACAAAAAGGGGTGCGCGGGAAACTAAACGGGCCGGCCCAGCTGTGCTCCAGTGCGCAGCGGGCCGCCTGACAGCGGACCCCACGCGTCAGTGGGTTTTAAAACCCGAACCGGTACGCAGCGATATGAACCGTAGGATTAAAAGAGGATCGGGCGGTGGCGGATCGTCACCTTCCGCGACGGTGAGCAAACCCTGGCGCGGCAGAGGGGTCGACGGCGGCTGGTCGGAGGCTCGGCGAGGGTTGGCGATGCGGGCGAACGACGTTGTCGAGGACGAGGAAGCAGATGGCGCAGACGGCGGCTCGAATGGTGGCCTGGAGCTTCTCCTCCGTCGAGCTACTGCGGCGGCGGTCGGCGGTGAAATTGGGGCTACTCCGACGGAATTGGGAAGGGGGAGGTGGTCGAGGAGATCAAGGATGAGGAGGGGAGGAACTTTGCTGTGGAAGAGATAGCGCGGGGACGGCTCTATTTATAGTTGCGGGGGTGTGCTGCGGGGCAGTGGTGGTGGCGACATGCGCGCGGCGTTGCCGACGATGGAGAGGGGTAGGAGGGAGCGAGAGCGAGGTAGGTGGCGTCCGGGCGGTGCTAGGGAGCTAGGGTACGAGGTGGGGGACGGTCTGGTTGGCGCGCGCGACGTCGAGCTCTGGCGGCACGGGCGCGGGATTCCGGCGACGATGTCGACGGCGGCGGTGCTTGCGCGAGGCACGGCGCGTGTCTGGTGGGTTGGCGCGGCGACGGTGAGGCTCAACGTGCTGAGAGGGGGGCCAGGGGCTGCGCAGAGTGATGGGGCGGCGCGTGCCCTGTGCTGCCCGTGGTGCGCGGCTGGTGCGACGCCCACGGCATGCACCTGTCACCCCGGGCGCGACGCGTTTCCGGCGGGGCGTGTCGATCTCCGGCAGGGGTTGGTCTAGGATGCGGTAGGGAGTCGAGGTGGCACTCGTGGACATGGTGGCCAGGGGCTGGAGTGAAGGGAAGGAGAAGGAGAGGGACATGGCCGGCATGGGTGGGCATGGTCATGTCCATGGCCTCCTTAGGGTTTCTCCTAGGGTTGCTGTGGTGGTGTGAGGCAGAGAGGGGACAAGGGGACCAGAATGGTGTAGGTTGGGGTAGATTAGGGATGGTAGAATCACTATTCCAAATAGTGTGTAATAGTGCCATATTTGGATTTTGCAAATATTCTCCAAATTTGATTTAATTCCCATGGTTGAACAATTTGAAATGTGTGTACTTAGATATGTTGTATTTGACCAGAGTTGAATAGAGGTGGTGGTGAAAATGTAGAATTCAATAATTGGCAAAAATGGCTAAGTGGGAGATTGTTGAATAAGTTAAAAAGTTGAAACTTTGGATGAGCATAGCTCATGATCAAGAATGATCTTGGCATGGGTATCTTTACAGAAGTTGTTCACCTTGATGTCCTCTTGGATGACATGCAAAGAGTTGAAAGGGTTTAGTTTGAAACTATTGAGATATGAGGGCTCAAAGTGGTGACCAGATTATAATGGGCAGATTTGACCATTATTCTATGTGAGCAAGTTTTGAGTTTGAATTTGATTTGAATTGTGTTTCTTTGATTCCAAAAGTTGTAATAAGTGTGTAGTAACATTATTCAACTAATGGTGAAGATCAAAATGGTCTAGGGTCAAAATTTATAAAAATGGCATAGACCATATGTGAGGGTTTTGGGAATTTCTATCTTTTATTCTTTTATTCCTCTTTGCTTCAATTTGACAAGGGTGAGGTTTATTTGGTATTAGATTGAGTTAGGTGAAAGGTTCCAACCCTTTTGAGACAAGGTTGAGGCCTAGGTCAAGGTTTGATAAATTGGCACTATGTGTATGTGAGTGAAAATGGAATTATCTCACTATTTGATTTCTCTCCATTTGATTTGACTTGTCTTGACTCTAATGTGATTCTTATTAGTTTAGAAACATCTTCAAACTATTGAAACTATTTCAAAAGGTCTTGTTCAAAGATTTGCAAAAGTGGCCATAACACATAAGAGGTGATGTGTCAAATTTCATTAACTTGTAAATTGTTCCCATTGCTTTACTTGAGCATGGGTTAGGGTCAATTTAGTGTTATATTAGGTTGAGAGAGGGTTTCACATCATTTGGGTAAGGTTTAAAGTCATAGGGCAAGAATGGAGTATTATGGCTATGTGCCACATATGCCTCTATGCATATGTTGCATTTGATTTTTAATTTGGCTAGGCTTGACCCAATTGATGTTGTTGAGTGTTGAAAAGATATATAGGAGTGATCAACCATTTACTAGAAGTCTTAGGGTCAAGATCCTCAATTTCACCAATTTGATATTTTGCTCTCATATGCCTCTATGGCATTATTACTTTCTTTTCAAAATCTTTTGTTTCACTTTGGATTATGTTTGAGAAGTACTAGATAAGGTTTGTGAAGGTTTTCCAATCTTCTAAATAAAGTAGAAAGGCCTAGGGTAAAGTTTTACAAAAATAGCCATATGCACATATGCCTCTTTCTTAAATAAGATTTTTCCTTTTTATTTTATTTTTCAAAGTTTGATGACTAGAGGGATGAGGTTTAGGGTTTAATAAGTTTTGCAGTGGTTCACCACCATTTAGCCAAATAGGAAAAGGTAGGGTTCAAGATTTATATATTAGAGCTATAAGCCCACATATGGCTTTTTCTTTAATTTAAGTTTCTCAAAAAAAAGATCCAAATGATTTTTGACAAGGTTAGGGTTTAGGGTTTTTCTTATTTGATTTCTTTCTCTTTTAATTTTATTTGGTTCGTGATCTTCACTTGATCACTTTAGGGTTTTAGGGTTTATCACATAAGCATACTAACACTCATCATGGCAAAAACACAAGTAGTAGGTAGGAGCACTATGCATAGCACTCTATGTAAGAAAAGTTTTTGTTGGTTCTCATTTTTGGAAAAAGGAAATTAATTTTCTCTTTGTTTTGAAATTTGGGGTGTTACAAACCCTTCCCCCTTAAACAAATCTCGTCCCGAGATTTTAAGAAGAGTTAGGTTCCTAAGAGAGATTGGGTGATAGGATTTAGCAGGAAACATACTTGGCATATTTTGAGGTGCTTCTTGCGCTTCGGTGGCCGTCATGTTGTAGTAGCGGCCGTTGCGGTTGTTCGGGTAGTTTGGAGCATACCTTCTTCTAGTGGCGGCACGGCGCTGCTGCTGTGTAGGTGCAGCGGGGTTGGCGGCGAGCTTGGCAAGCTTCTTGGGGCATTCATTGGAGTAATGACCCACGGTTCGACATTCATAGCAGGTTACCGTTGACTTGTCTGTTTGTGCAATGGGTACAGCATTGCTTCCAGTCCTTGGGGCATTGTTGGCGGCTTTCATCGGGCACTTGTTAGAGTAATGACCAGTAATACCACAGGCATAGCAAGTCACAGTGGATTTGTCTCTGGGGGCATGGTTGGGTATTGGGATGAGCTGTTCTAGTGATGCTATCCTTACGCGGAGGCGAGCAATGAGGTAGTCCTTCTTGGCGTGTTGATGGCGAAGTGCCTTGCGCTCCATTGCAAGGATCTTGATGGCGTCAGTCATCTTGGAGTGCTCGATGTGCACCTGGTTGGCCTGGGCACGGGAGTTGTTGCGGGTAGGAGGGGCCATCTGAACAATGGGGTAGATGATAAGATAAGAGGGAAATTTCTATGGTTGGTTTGAGTTAAAGTTCAAAAGTTCAAAACTTGAAAACTTGAGTAGTGTTGAGGGGGTAAAAACCAGCAACACTTTTTCATTCATACCAAACATCACACATTACAAATCTAACACACCGTTGGTTTGAAGAACCATTCATTCGCTCTACGATACAAGGGGATCCTGATACAACTCACACCTACTTAAGTGCTGGGGTGATACTACTCTTCCGGGTGGATTCCTCTTCTTCACGGGTGAGGTGCTTGGCGAGAGGCGAGGGCGTTGTCCAAATCCCTGCGGGTTTTGTACTGCTTGAAGTCCTGAGGTGCTTCAGAGGGGTTCATCTTTGGTTGGGGTGGGGGCATGGTCATCGGTCTTCCCATGGAGTCATGTCTTGGGTAGTAGATGAAACGAGTGTTCTTGATCTTGTCCTCATTTTGTCCACACAGACGGGAAATTGCTTCTTGCATAGCTTTAACTAGTCCTTCCTTCCAAGTGTTTCCCGTTACCGAAAACCAGATGGTTTCCCATACCGGGGCATCAAGCTTCCTTCGTAGATCCGTAGAAACGTCCCACTGAGGTGATTCTCCTAACTGAGCCTTGAGGGGTATTCCGAAGAATTCGGGATACGGATGTCCTAGATATTCCACTAGTTGCTTCAACTCCTTTTCGAACTTTAGGTCGCCTTCGGGACCAAGCTGATAGGACTCCCATTGGTACTTCATCTGTGAGCAATTAGGATAAGTAAGTTAAAGAAGTAGTCAAGTGTGCAACATTTTAGGTAGGCTTGTAAAGAAAGTAAAGTATAGATTTCTCATTTTTTGCAAAAGATCTCAAGGATAAGAGTAAGAACAAGTTTTCACAAATATTCACTTCATTGGTTTTTGAAACTAAGTTTTTCAGACGTCCATTCTAACTAGGGTCTCCTAAGGTCAAACAATGGCTCGATACCAACTTGTCAACACCCGGATTTTTAAGTCCGGATGCCCGTTATGCCATACATCGCAATCCCGGGAATATTGTTGTTGCGAGACATAACGAGTTGAATACCATAAGTCATCATTCATTACATACCATAGTCGTCTTACAAATAGAGATCACATGATCCAATATTACACAAAGAGTTGATCTAGTGATCAACATACACCAAGTTCATAGTTTCATAGCGGAAGCGTAACGTAGAAGGGACTCGCTAGTCCACAGGCCAACGTCTGACGTCAGAAGATTTCCTAGTTGTCGTGGGCGTCCTGCTGGTCGTCATCTTGATAGTTCTGCTCCTCTTCATAGTCTGGCCATTTGAATAGCCAGGGACACAGCCGTGAGTACTTTAAAGTACTCGCAAACTAATACTAATGAAAGTGCTAACAATTCTAGTAAGGGGGTGCTAAGCTCTAGTTTATTTTGCATAAAGCCAATTTTATTTCACAAACATTTTTGTAAACAACTCTTTCAGTGCTGACTAACTCAAGTGGGAACATTAGTGTCATTCCCACAACTTCAATTGTGTTTCAAAGTCAAAGTCGCCATTTCAAGTTCAAATCCACAAGCCACCCTTCACCATGTCACAGTTTTTGAAAAGATTCGATGACGGAACAGTATGGCCTTTCCAACCGTCCATAACCGAGGACGCGGCTATTCGAATAGGTTTAACTCTGCGAGAGGTTGTACACTTGTGCCACAACAATTGCAATAGCTCGTCGAGGGTAATCGGCCCTGATTTATCGTACGCGATACGCGAACTACCAATCATAACCTTTCATTTACATACCCTAGTATAGGCACCTCTCCCCATGAGCTTGGCCTCCCGGTGAAGACCGACGGTCGGCACGGGAACTGCACGAGGCTTGGGCCGGACATTCACCTCATTTCGCATCATATCATATCGTTTCTATTGTGGTAGAGGCAGCTTTCGGCATAACCCCGATGACGCTTGTTTAGAGGGAACCCATACTAAGACACACAAACTTCCGGTTAAGCCCTACCCAGATTCAGGTATTGTGGGGGTACTTGTAAAATTGGAATGGTATCGCATCCGAACCCAACCATCAGTGTTTTTGTAAAATTCACCAAGTCATTCACCAGTCATATCCACCTTCAAAATCTTTCAATAGAATGACTCATCATTCCAAGGTTTTCAAAGTCATTTCAATTCCCAAGTTCCCAAATGTAGTAGTCACTTCCAAATTTAGCACTAGCATCTATGTATGAGGGGTGCTAAGTATTTTGCTTTGCTTCTAGGCTAACTTTGATACTCTTGTACTAATCCAGTACTAACCAAGTGAATCATGAATCGAAAAGTACTTTGATAAAATAAAAGTAAATAAAGCTTGTAAAGTAAAAGCTGGGAAATAGGATCATAAGCATAAAGTAAATAGGGGAATGCCTTGCTCATAGAGAGCTTTGCACTTTGCAAGAGTATTATCTTGCAACCAAAATGGTTTGCATCAATCTAGCTTGCATTAGTATTGGCTTGCCTTGGTTGAAGTGAGGGTCCAAGTTCTCTTCTCCTTTCTCTTTGTAGAAGTCCTCCTCTTCTGGATACTCCTTGGTACTAGCGTCTAAAATACGAATACGGGGTATACAATCATCATACCAAATTTACATACTCAACTAAGCACACACAAGCTTTACACAACTTAAACTAGCATCACACACTACTATTAAGTGGGTGGATGTGTTCCTCTTATTTAAGAAAAATAATTTCCTCTCATACTAACTTAGGTGTTACTTTCAATTACTTAGAGAAATAATTTCCTCTCATTATCTTATTAAGATTTAATTTCTCTTATGAGTAATATATGACCTAGGTTGACCAAAGTCAACCTCTTCATACTCATCATTGTGAGAAAATGATTTAAATGAGGTTCCATACCTCATACAATTTAATCCTAACATGGTAGTGATTTAATGTCACCAAATACTCAATATGAGGTTATATAGACCATGGTCCATAACTCATGTTGAAATACTTGAGACCAAGATTTAAATGAGAGGAGAACCTCTCATATGCTTTAGCACATAGTTGTAACTAGGTTAACAACTACCATTGAGGTGATTTAACATTATCAACAATTCATTGGCTATTCTAACATTACTTGTACTCACACCAAGTATTCTTTTCACACTAATATTACAATTAGGGTGCATTGGTTGTGTTGCTTGAGGAAGATAATTTCCTCTCCTTACATATGTAAATGATAGTTTCCATCTAGTGTTTGAGAGATACTTTTCTCTCATTGAAATTTCTTAAGATTTAATTTCTCAAACACTCATACATGAAATCATGTGGACCCAAGTCAACCATTCATCATCATCATTTGAGAAATAGATTTAAATGAGGTGGAATACCTCATACCACTTAATAACGCCACATATGATTTAAATCTCTAAGTAATTCATATAAGTGAGTTTGGCCAGGGGTCCAAACATCACATGAATTCATTTGAGATAAGATTTAAATGAAGTATAAGACTTCATAAAATTTACTCCATAGATTTGGGCAATATCCACTAGTTAAACTAGCCATATTATCCACTACTTAAACTAGGGCATGATCATGCAAAGTGACCACACCATTTTATTGCATAAATAATTAGTATAAGTCAATTGTGAGCTATTAGAGTTGGAATTGACTCAATAGCTATTTTGGTTGATTTTTAAGAATTATTTGTATGTGCAAAAGTCCCTGACTTGTTATTTTTGTCAGATTAATTCTACAAGTAATTTTGAGATGGGACCAGTGGCATTTGGTAGATAATTTCACTAGCTTTCCAAATATATAAAATTGGTGAGATTTGGCCAAGTAGAATTGAAGATATTTGATTTCTAGCAAGGCACCAGTATTTAAATTTGGGTTTAAATGGGTTTTAACAAAATTCAAACAAAAAGGGGTGCGCGGGAAACTAAACGGGCCGGCCCAGCTGTGCTCCAGTGCGCAGCGGGCCGCCTGACAGCGGACCCCACGCGTCAGTGGGTTTTAAAACCCGAACCGGTACGCAGCGATATGAACCGTAGGATTAAAAGAGGATCGGGCGGTGGCGGATCGTCACCTTCCGCGACGGTGAGCAAACCCTGGCGCGGCAGAGGGGGTCGACGGCGGCTGGTCGGAGGCTCGGCGAGGGTTGGCGATGCGGGCGAACGACGTTGTCGAGGACGAGGAAGCAGATGGCGCAGACGGCGGCTCGAATGGTGGCCTGGAGCTTCTCCTCCGTCGAGCTACTGCGGCGGCGGTCGGCGGTGAAATTGGGGCTACTCCGACGGAATTGGGAAGGGGAGGTGGTCGAGGAGATCAAGGATGAGGAGGGGAGGAACTTTGCTTGTGGAAGAGATAGCGCGGGGACGGCTCTATTTATAGTTGCGGGGGTGTGCTGCGGGGCGGTGGTGGTGGCGACATGCGCGCGGCGTTGCCGACGATGGAGAGGGGTAGGAGGGAGCAGAGCGAGGTAGGTGGCGCCCAGGCGGTGCTAGGGAGCTAGGGTACGAGGTGGGGGACGGTCGGGTTGGCGCGCGCGACGTCGAGCTCTGGCGGCACGGGCGCGGGATTCCGGCGACGATGTCGACGGCGGCGGTGCTTGCGCGAGGCACGGCGCGTGTCTGGTGGGTTGGCGCGGCGACGGTGAGGCTCAACGTGCTGAGAGGGGGGCCAGGGGCTGCGCGAGTGATGGGGCGGCGCGTGCCTGTGCTGCCCGTGGTGCGCGCCGGTGCGACGCCCACGGCATGCACCTGTCACCCCGGGCGCGACGCGTTTCCGGCGGGGGCGTGTCGATCTCCGGCAGGGGTTGGTCTAGGATGCGGTAGGGAGTCGAGGTGGCACTCGTGGACATGGTGGCCAGGGGCTGGAGTGAAGGGAAGGAGAAGGAGAGGGACATGGCCGGCATGGGTGGGCATGGTCATGTCCATGGCCTCCTTAGGGTTTCTCCTAGGGTTGCTGTGGTGGTGTGAGGCAGAGAGGGGACAAGGGGACCAGAATGGTGTAGGTTGGGGTAGATTAGGGATGGTAGAATCACTATTCCAAATAGTGTGTAATAGTGCCATATTTGGATTTTGCAAATATTCTCCAAATTTGATTTAATTCCCATGGTTGAACAATTTGAAATGTGTGTACTTAGATATGTTGTATTTGACCAGAGTTGAATAGAGGTGGTGGTGAAAATGTAGAATTCAATAATTGGCAAAAATGGCTAAGTGGGAGATTGTTGAATAAGTTAAAAAGTTGAAACTTTGGATGAGCATAGCTCATGATCAAGAATGATCTTGGCATGGGTATCTTTACAGAAGTTGTTCACCTTGATGTCCTCTTGGATGACATGCAAAGAGTTGAAAGGGTTTAGTTTGAAACTATTGAGATATGAGGGCTCAAAGTGGTGACCAGATTATAATGGGCAGATTTGACCATTATTCTATGTGAGCAAGTTTTGAGTTTGAATTTGATTTGAATTGTGTTTCTTTGATTCCAAAAGTTGTAATAAGTGTGTAGTAACATTATTCAACTAATGGTGAAGATCAAAATGGTCTAGGGTCAAAATTTATAAAAATGGCATAGACCATATGTGAGGGTTTTGGGAATTTCTATCTTTTATTCTTTTATTCCTCTTTGCTTCAATTTGACAAGGGTGAGGTTTATTTGGTATTAGATTGAGTTAGGTGAAAGGTTCCAACCCTTTTGAGACAAGGTTGAGGCCTAGGTCAAGGTTTGATAAATTGGCACTATGTGTATGTGAGTGAAAATGGAATTATCTCACTATTTGATTTCTCTCCATTTGATTTGACTTGTCTTGACTCTAATGTGATTCTTATTAGTTTAGAAACATCTTCAAACTATTGAAACTATTTCAAAAGGTCTTGTTCAAAGATTTGCAAAAGTGGCCATAACACATAAGAGGTGATGTGTCAAATTTCATTAACTTGTAAATTGTTCCCATTGCTTTACTTGAGCATGGGTTAGGGTCAATTTAGTGTTATATTAGGTTGAGAGAGGGTTTCACATCATTTGGGTAAGGTTTAAAGTCATAGGGCAAGAATGGAGTATTATGGCTATGTGCCACATATGCCTCTATGCATATGTTGCATTTGATTTTTAATTTGGCTAGGCTTGACCCAATTGATGTTGTTGAGTGTTGAAAAGATATATAGGAGTGATCAACCATTTACTAGAAGTCTTAGGGTCAAGATCCTCAATTTCACCAATTTGATATTTTGCTCTCATATGCCTCTATGGCATTATTACTTTCTTTTCAAAATCTTTTGTTTCACTTTGGATTATGTTTGAGAAGTACTAGATAAGGTTTGTGAAGGTTTTCCAATCTTCTAAATAAAGTAGAAAGGCCTAGGGTAAAGTTTTACAAAAATAGCCATATGCACATATGCCTCTTTCTTAAATAAGATTTTTCCTTTTTATTTTATTTTTCAAAGTTTGATGACTAGAGGGATGAGGTTTAGGGTTTAATAAGTTTTGCAGTGGTTCACCACCATTTAGCCAAATAGGAAAAGGTAGGGTTCAAGATTTATATATTAGAGCTATAAGCCCACATATGGCTTTTTCTTTAATTTAAGTTTCTCAAAAAAAGATCCAAATGATTTTTGACAAGGTTAGGGTTTAGGGTTTTTCTTATTTGATTTCTTTCTCTTTTAATTTTATTTGGTTCGTGATCTTCACTTGATCACTTTAGGGTTTTAGGGTTTATCACATAAGCATACTAACACTCATCATGGCAAAAACACAAGTAGTAGGTAGGAGCACTATGCATAGCACTCTATGTAAGAAAAGTTTTTGTTGGTTCTCATTTTTGGAAAAAGGAAATTAATTTTCTCTTTGTTTTGAAATTTGGGGTGTTACAATATCGGTGAGGTTTTGGGAGGACACTTGGCTTGGTAATTGTCCTCTATCTTTACAATATCTGTCATTATATAATATTGTCCAATGGAAAAATGAGTTGGTTTCTACGGTATTGGCAAATACACCGCTAAATGTTGGTTTTAGACGAACGCTCAATGATTATTAATATAATTTGTGGCTACACTTATGTCAGAGGCTTATGTCTATTCATTTATCTAATGAACCGGATACGTTTGTGTGGAACCTAAATGAATCTGGGATATTCTCTGTTAAATCTATGTACCTTGATCTTATGAATGGTCATACTAGATTTTTACGGAAATACTTATGGAAGATCAAGGTTCCTCTAAAAATTAAGATTTTTATGTGGTTCTTAAGTAATAGAGTACTGCTTAATAAGGATAATTTGGCAAAGAGAAAATGGACAGGATGTCCAAAATGTTGTTTTTGTAGCAACAATGAAACTATTGATCATCTATTTCTTCATTGTCCTTTTGCAACAATTGTTTGGCGAATGATATTCTTTGCATATAACATTCCACCTCCTTCCAATATTACTAATATGTTTGGTAATTGGCTAAATGGAGTGAATAAGAAAGATAAAACATTTATTCGAATTGGTATTTCGGCAATTTGTTGGTCGATTTGGACTAGCCGGAATGATATTATCTTTAATAAACAAAAATGCACAAATTTTTTGCAGGTTATCCTTCGTGCGGTGCATTGGCTACAACTATGGGCATGTTTGCTCCCGATGGACCAGCGGGATACCATGGTTACTGGATGCAACCGGCTCCTGGAGGTCACTCAGGACTGCTATTTCCAGGCTACTGGATGGCGACACACTAGCAGAATTCTAGATGGATAGTTATTTGTATACTTTCCATCGGCACTTGTTCTGTTTCGATATTTTAGTTTTCTCCGGTTACCAGACTTTCGTTATGTAATAAGTACTACACTGTCACGTTTTTATTTAATAAAATGCTGTGTGCATCGATTGATGCAGAGGCCGGGGCTATGCTCCCATATCTAAAAAAAGAAGATGTATATAGAAACAAAAATGAAGATATGTTTCATGGGAAGGGAAGGAGTATAATTAAGAAGGACTTTATTTAACAAGAAAGCATAAAAATATGATACAACAAAGTGTACTCTCACAGGATAAGTTCACTCAAATGCTTGACACCTGCGGTTTGCCAAAACTTAAGTCTCTTTTTTATCTTCTCGAGAAAGACAATAGACAATGTGGGTTTATCGTTGAACACCCGGGCGCTGTGTCCGTTTTAAATTCCCAATACACGAGGAGGATGAGTGATGTCAAAGCTTTGTGGTTAGCGCCGGAGTTGTCGGACATCTTAAGCCACCAAGAATTGATAGAGAGTGTTGCACATTGTTGGAGGTCGAGCCCATGTAGACCAATCCAATCCTTGATGAAGCCCCAAAGCCTCAAGGTGAAGCACACTTGACAAAAAAAAAGACATGTAACCGATTCTGAGACCCTTTTGCAGAAATGGAAAACACCACAATTAGGCCATCCTCTTTTAGCAAGGCGGTCGATCTTCCAAAGACGGTTTTGGGTAGTAAGCCAAACATAAGAGAGGAGGATCCCATATCACCCAAACCGTCGGAGAGCATGGCTCCAATAATTTTTGCCTTGTAAGCCGGGGATGCTGAATACTCTCCATTTTCACAAAGCTTCAAAGTGATATCATCCTCGGTGTTGGCTTGTAGGTGAACCTCATGAAATTTGGCCCAAAGCTCCACCAATTTCCAAATATGCTCAAAAGAAAAGTACTCATCCAACTTCACTTTTCCAATCCAAGCATCATCGTGCATGACACTCTTCACATTCCACTACTTTTTGAAGAAGACTCAGAGATGAGGGTCCTTCGGTTTGTCGCCATTAAGCCATGGAGCCTCCCATAAAAGAGTTCTTTTGGCCATCACCCACCGTGATGTGTGTGGCGGCATAGTATAACTCCATGTCTAAAGAAGAGTAATGATTTGCCCCAACCCACCCAAAATAATTAGGTTGTTTTTTATTCTAGCCGAGCAAAAATATTCGATTGAAGGACGCCAAGACCCCTGAGGTTCGTGGGTCGCAAACCACATCCTAATTGACGTTGCAATGAGCTCCCGTGGTATTGTCCTTAGCCAACTAAAGAAAGGATCTCTCCAATTTGTTGATGTCCTCCAAAGTGCCCGGAAGCATGAAAAGCGGAGTCAATTAGAAAATAGTTTACGAGGTGAGCACGGACATGACCACGGTGGTCCGACCCGCAATAAATATTATTAGGATTACAATATTATTGTGGATTCCAACATGATTATAAAGCAAACTATGTTTGCATCTTTCGATGGTGTACATGAAGTAAACATTTGAAATTTGGGGGGGGGGGGCAAGATATAATTGGACTCCCCAGAGGAAAACATGAGGTTTTGTATGGTTCAAATAGGTTTCATAACATTATGGAGGATTTCATTCATTAGGATTTTTAATGAAGTTTTTGTTCGATCCATAAGGATTGGAAGCATAGGGACTTTCCCTATGGTCTACTTTGCATGTAATTCCATCCCCTTGGGTCCAAAACACCATGGTCAAAAAAATTCTTTGTTTCTATAATAAATATTAAAAAAATGCTACGTTCCCGAAAAGTTCATGTTTTCCTGCAACACAATCCAGTGGCTCATTTACAAATTTAATCCTTTTTATGTAAATTCAAGGCGTAATCTTCCAAGATGATTTTTCTTATAGCTCTAACTTCGCTGTCGCAACTCATATCCCTTTCTTGCGGGTAGAACTATACAAAGACCAACGTGAAGGTCTAGTCCGCGGCTGGACGAGACCCTTTCGTACGACATGTGTCACGTTGGAAACAGATCCTCAACGAGCGTAAGGCGGGCAAACGATGGGGCACACGGCCCATCCCTGTACATACGCACGGGAGTCTCCTGTCATAGCTGTACGTGCGAGCGCGACGCGGGATCTTTTTGTCTCTTCTGTACGCGTGCACGTGAAAGCTATTTCCTTGAGCGCATGCAAATACTAATGTTTGGTTCTTAAATTTGCTGGAGAGATGTTATTACAACTCAGTCAATATCCCTAGCACAAATCTTCTATCTCTAAATAGTTGGTCCTATTTTCCAGGCTTCTCGCGCAGCCACGTCACCCATATTTTCCTCTTGGGTTGCGCTGCCATTCCTCCTCGCATCTCGCTGGTTCCTTCCCGTACGGGCCACTTCGTCATATGTGGGCTGGCCGAGATATGCCATCGTGGGCTCGCGGAGCCATATCGCGATTCACTGGCCGTTCCTTCAGAAAAAAAGGGGTCGCCGCTTCTGTTCCGCTTTAGGCTCGCGGGTTATTCTTCTGGAAAGAAAGAACTGATGCAATTCCTATTACTCCGCCGCCGTGGAGTACCACCTCCTTGCCACAAATGCTCCTGCCACGATCTAACGCTTTCTCCCCCAAATGCTCATGAAATCGCTCGAATTGAAACTGCTCCGTTGAGTTGAACCGCCGCCACTCGAGGTTATATACACCAGCGCTGCCATTGGCAGCAAGCACACCAGCCTGCTCCCGTCGCCACCTCTGCCACCGGTCTCCAGGCTAGCAGCTGGTCACTCTAGTTTCGAATGCCCTCTTTTCTTTTTTCTTCAATCCCCAACATTGATTTCTCTATCTGAAAGGTTTGCCCTATGGCTTCAAAGATGCTCGACGTTTTGCCCTCTGGCTTCAAAGATGCTCGACGTTTTGCCCCTCCACCCGATTGGATTGAGTTTGCCGATTTGATTGGATTTATTTGATTATGTATGCTGGTCTTTGAAGCTAGGAGGAGGAGCAACTTTCATCCCGTGTACTGTCTAGGGACGCTGGGATTTGGACAGCAGCACCTGTTTGCATAGTTGAATTGGTACATAAGCTATCATCTCTTACTCTTAATTTTATATTTTACATTGGATTAGCTCATATCAATCACACCCACTGCAGCATAAATCTCCAAATAGCTGGTCACTTTGCATAGTGCCCCCTCCTCATCTCACGCACTTTCTAAGCAACAGGTGAGAGCCTTTTAGTTGTTTGATGAAATGCCAATACGTGTTGACAACTTCATAAATAGTTAATTTTCGCCAAAACTTCTAAATATTATACTCACTGTGCCATTCATGTGCTTGATGAAATCCCAATATTGCTGACAGCTCCATCAGTATTTCATTTCGCCACTTTGTTAATTGCATCAGTTCATCCCATCCGCAGGTCTGTTCTTTCGGTTGCATGTATTTGTTACCATGGAATATCCCTTGAACTTTTAGTTACATTAGAAATCAATTTACGGGAATATTTGTCTACGGGATGTTCTGTAGGTCACCTCTCTCTCTCTCTCACTAGGTGTGCTGATGGGATTGACTTGATGCTGAACCTAATTTATGAGTTACACTTGCTGTATCGGTTCGTTTCTTTTTGAGACAAATGCAGTTAGGCAGCTGCACTATTTGACAGTTTTGGAGGATGGGATCCTTCTTCCTTAGCGCGGATGTCCTGCAACGGAACCTGAACCTTAAATGGCGGTTCATGCTGATCTATGGCCCAGCTGACCATGCCAGGACGGCGGAGTTCCTGGGGGAACTGGAGGCCGAGGTCTTAGCATGCCCTCTCCCACTGGTGGTGGGAGGGGATTTCAACCTTGTCCGCAGGGTCGCGGACAAGAGCAATGGGATTGTTAACTGGCCAAGGGTGCGTCGTTTCAATGATGTACTTGCTGGTCTTGCGCTTCGGGAAGTTTGTCGAGCAGGGGCTCGATTCACTTGGACCAATAACCAAGCCGCTCCTATCAGGGCTGTGCTGGATAGGGTGTTTGTGTCCAACAGCTGGGAAACCCTGTTCACCAGGATCGGGTCTGATCACTGCCCCCTCATACTCGATAATGGGGAAAAGGGCATTCGTCGCTCACCCAGGTTTTTCTTCCAAACTTGGTGGTTCGGCGTAGCTGGCTTCGAGGAGCTAGTTAAGGGGAAGATTGTGCGGGCTCTAGAGGAGTCGGGGCCGCATCGTTGTAGCATTGATGCTTGGCAGGGGATTGCTAGAGGCCTGAGGATGTTCCTCAAGGGGTGGGGTGCAAACCTTGGGAAAGAGAAACGGTCCTTCCGTGAGGGGCTTTTGCAGCAGGTTGCCTCCCTCGATAGGCAGGCGGACTCCTCCGGGCTGGATGAGGAGGGGTGGGCACTCCGATACCACCTGGAGGACCAGATAACACAGCTGGACGCCTTAGACGAGGAGTACTGGCGCCAACGGAGCCGCTTGCAGTGGACCCTTAAGGGGGATGCCTGTACGGCTTACTTCCACGCCTTCGCTAACGGAAGACGCAGGAAGTGTTTGATTCCCAGGCTTTTGACTGAGACAGGGGAAGTCTCGGAGCAGGCCCAACTGATGGAGCATATCCATGGGTTCTATCAGGGGTTGATGGGTGCTTCGGGGGAGGAGAGGGTCTTCTCTTTGGCCAAAGACCTGTGGCCCGCCGAACGTCAAGTGGATGATGAGGAGAACGCCGCGCTTGAACTAACCTTTACCCCGGAGGAGTTGGACCAGGTGCTGGCTGACATGAAGCCGGACTCCGCACCTGGGCCGGATGGGTTCCCGGTGGCGTTCTTCAAGAGATTCTGGGAGATTCTCAAGGGACCGATTCTTGCTATCCTTAACGATTTTGCCCTAGGGAGGGTTGACATTTCTCGTCTCAACTATGGGATTATCTCGCTCATCCCGAAAGTGAAAGGGGCAGACACAGTCAAACAGTTTAGGCCTATAGCCCTTATCAATGTCATCTTTAAATTCATAGCTAAGGCCTACGCGTCTAGACTCTCCCCGATAGCGCAAAGGACGATAGATCGTAGCCAAACGGCTTTCATTAAGGGTAGATGCCTGCACGAGGGTGTGCTGGCACTACACGAGATTGCGCATGAGCTAAGGGCCAAGAAACTGAGAGGCCTTCTCCTCAAATTGGATTTCGAGAAGGCCTACGACAGAGTCGACTGGGGATTCCTTAGGGAGGTACTGCTGAGAAAAGGGTTCTCGGCAGCTACGACTCACCGCTTGTTGCAGTTGGTGTCTGGGGGTCAGACCGCTGTCAACGTCAACGGGGAAATTAGCCCATATTTTAGGAATGCACGGGGAGTGCGACAGGGGGACCCCTTATCCCCTATCCTGTTTGACTTTATGGTGGATGCGTTGGCGGCTATCCTGACAAAGGCAAACCAGGCTGGGCACATACAGGGAGTGGTGCCACATTTAATCCCTGGGGGTGTCACTCATCTTCAGTATGCGGATGACACCTTGGTCCTGGTTGAGCCGTCTTACCTGGGGGTGGCCAACCTCAAGACCATCCTCCTTTGCTTCGAGAATATGTCGGGTCTTAAGATTAACCTGGCTAAAAGCGAGGCGGTTGTGACAGGGGTCACCGAGGAGGAAAAACGTTGGGTTGCAGAGGGCTTGAACTGCAAGCTGGGAACTCTCCCGATAAAGTATCTGGGGCTCCCAGTATCGGACAAATCCCTCTCGATGGCGGATTGGCACTTTCTCACCGAGAAGGTGGGTCATAGGGTTGACCCGTGGCAGGGCTATTCCTTGCTTCGGCAGGTAGGCTGGAATTGACCAACTCCTGCCTTTCGAGTCTCCCCATGTTTGCGATGGGCATCTACCTCCTCCACGAGTCCACGCATGGGGCGATGAATAGATCCAGAGCCCGCTTCTTTTGGGAAGGGACCGGGAACAAGAGAAAATACCACATGGTGGACTGGGCTACTGTGTGCAGGCCGAAAGCGTTTGGGGGTCTGGGGATCCTTAACACGAAGTTTATGAACATTGCTTTGATGCTGAAGTGGGTCTGGAAGCTTTACCAGAATGCGGAGGGTCTTTGGGCTGACTTGATCCGTGCCAAATACCTGGGAGACAATGACCTCTTTTCCCCTCTCGTGCCGACGAAGGGGTCCCAGTTCTGGAATTCCATCCACAAGATTAAATGGTATTTCAAACTGGGGGCGAAACACCAGGTTAGGGATGGGGCCCGAACCTATTTTTGGCTTGACTGGTGGACCGGGAATGGTCCGCTAAGAGCGAGCTTCCCTCGTCTTTTTGAGGTGTGCGACAACCCCTTCGCTACGGTAGCGGGGGTTCGCACTGCCGATGGGTGGCACATTAGATTCAGACGCGCCTTTGGGTTGGCGGAAACGGTGGAGTGGGCGAACTTGTGTAGGATTTTTGATCTCCACCCCTTCGAAACTGGAAATGACCTGGTAACTTGGGGATTGGAGGCTTCGGGGGAATACTCCACTAACTCCATTTACCACAAAATGTCTTTAGGTGCGGTGGTCACTCATCTCAAGGATGTTTGGAAAGTTAGGGTCCCGCCTAAGATCAAGATCTTCTTATGGCAGCTGCTCAGGGGACGCCTTCCATCTGGGGATCAACTAGTCAAGCGGCATGGTCCTTCAGATGGGAATTGTGCTCTCTGTGGGGAGAGAGAGGATTGTTCTCACATATTCTTTGGTTGCGCCCTAGCAAAGTTTATGTGGGCTGGGGTACGGGAACTCCTTGGTGACGTGTGGAATCCAGCAGGGGCTGGGCAGTTTCTCGCTATCGTCCATGGTCTATCGGGGCCCCTCCGTAGGATAGCATGGTTTACCTTTGCGGCTCAATGCTGGGCCTTATGGAATATTAGAAATAAACTTGCTATTGAAGGGAAACTGATTAACTCTCCGGCTGATGCGATGTTCCAAATGGTGCTATATATGCAGAGATGGAGGGCTCGGTCGAACGAAGGACCGGGGGCTGCTTGACATGACGATGGACGAGATCCGGAGGGTGCAGCTACGGATGCGGAATGACGGAGCAGGGTGATGCATGCGTTCTTCATTTTTCTGTGCTTCATGTGTTGTACCCTGATAACTCGATACTTTGCCGTCCCGTGGGCTGATTGTTAGTGTGTGTTGACTTCGTGTGGTGGGTCCAGGACCCGTGGTGTTGTATGATCAAACTTGTTGTTGCTTTATCTATAAAGCCGGGCCTTTGGCCTTCTGTTTAAACTATTTGACAGTTTTTCTTATAGTTTTCCAATCCTGTTAATATTTTCATGCAAAGTTTCCATCATTCTCATATCAAACTGTGTCTATTGTATCTCTTTTACACAGGAAGTTAGTAGAATATACCTCCTTCAAAGCAGAGGTTTGTGATTTTTATGCCAGGCAGGCCTCTTTATGTTTAATGCTTGAGTCCTCATTTTTCAGTTCTATGAGCTTTTCAGTCCTAATTTTGTTTTTTATTCTCTGAGATTTTCAACGTCTCTTATAACAATTGCCTTCTAAGCCCAAAGATAGTTTTACACATCATTAAACAGTCCTTCCAAGTTTTGCGTTTTGAATTCCTCATGTAGTGCCAGGGAGAAGACTACCCAACCCTAACCTCTCCCGCACCCCACCCTCCGCCGCCGCCGCCGGTAGCGCCGCCGAGGCAAAGTCCCTCGGGGCGTGGCGGCGGCGGGGGCCTTTCCTCGTCGCCGCGTGGAGAACAGCGGCCGGATCCCCACCTCCTCGATGCATGGCGGAGGGTGGGATGGGCGACGACGGTGGCGGCCCTCCTCCCGTCGGCTGTCCCCTGGCGGACCGGCCGGCGCGGTTGGGATGGGCGGCGCTGCGGTCTCCCTCCTCTCGTCGGCTTCCCGCAGCACTCCGGCAGGGGTTGGTGGTGGGCGGCGGCCAGACCCTCGGTCTGCGCCATGCCATCCACCCCCGCCTCTCGTCGGTGCGTGGAGGCGATCTCGGGAATCTTCCACGACACGAGGGCGCCCGGGGCAGTAGCCTTGGGTTTGACGGAGGAGGTGACCTTTTCTTCGCCGGAGAGGGTCGGCCTGCGGTTGGTGGTGGTGGATTTTTGATCTATCATCGCCATCCGGCGGTGAGATGGAGGTGCATGGAAGCCGGCGATGGTGTCGCCGGTGGAGGGTTGGGTTGGCCAGCCCGGGATGGTCGCCGACGTGGGGGTCCGACCTGAATAAAGGCGGCGGTCCTAGGGCCTCTCTTGCGTGAAAAGGAGGACCTACCGGAGGCCTGGACTTGTGATCTAGCCGGAGGGTTGAGTTCTGGAAGGCTCCGCCGGCGAATGTAACAGTGCTTTGCCTGGAGTTTGCTGGATCGGAGGTATTCGGTCGTGCGCACCCATGCGTTTATTCCGACCGTTTGGTTCTCGGAGGGAGCGGCGCGAAGCTCTTTTTCTGTGTTGACATCAAGTGACTATGGATCCATGATGAAAGTCGGAAGAAGAGAATTTCATGAAGGCCGGAGGGGAGGACTAGCTAAGGGAGATTCAAGTCTCCGCGCTGTTGAGGGGCTTGCTTGGTGTCCGGGCTCCACAGCAGCGGTATGAAAGTGGGGGCGACAACACATGTGAAGCGCAGAGTCCTACCTTTCAGGGTGAAAACCCAATGTCTGGCCTTAACTGGTTGTGGCTGGCAGTGATCTTGGTGGAGGCATTGTTTTGAGAGTGGGGACTATCTTCAGGGTGAAAACCTAAGATCTTTGATCGGGCGACGACGGTGTTTGAGCACTGTTCCCTTATTGGAGGCGTCGTTTTTTGGAGAGTTTGCAATTCAGGTGTTGTCATGGCGGTGGACGTATTGCTGTTGTTAGCCCCGTGATACTGTAGCGGGACTTTTGTTTCTTAGTTTTCTTTTCCTTTTTTTGGCTGTGTGCATCCGTAGTGCCATTAGGGTGGTGCGTTGTTGCAGAGGCTGGGTGTAATTGGTATCTTTTGATATTAATATATTCCCTTTATCGAAAAATGTAGTGCATTTTACACTCCCCTACAACCAATGCCACCTTACTCATACATATCTTCTTACATTTTGGTATATATGCTTCCCATGTTTCCATATTTAAGAAATGCCATTTTCAATATATAACTAATTATCATAGTAATTTCTAAAAAGTAATACCATGTTGCTTATTGGTCTTAGAACATGGAGGGAAGAGTCCCACGAGCAAGCAAACATGCGTCTGTTGCATTATAACAAACCAAGATTGCAGAATGTAACCAAGTGGACAAAAAAGGAAGTCTCGGAGCGAGCATTCAAGGAGACATTGAAGTAATCTATTGGTGAGGCGCTTTTTATTGGCGTGTATTTCTGCATGTTTCCTTCATAATAAGTTCATACTTATAATAAAATTCAGTATCAATTTTGTTTACTTCATTAGCGTCAAGTCGTTGTTTACTTCATTAGCTGAGCCGCATCTGACAGGAACAACACTATGCCACTCTCTCTAAAGGTACCAATTCTCGGTATTTGAGGATTATTTGGTTGTTCATTTTTTAAACTTTGTGTTTTTACCTATTGAAATAAAGTTATAGCAAATAATATGAAGGATATACATAATATTTGCTATTATTTGTTTACTCAAACCTTTGTGCCCAACATATCAGAATGTCAGAGACACTTAAATAAAACAAGTAATAAGCTAATCAATACAAAATCATTGCTCACAAACTGCCTCACTTTTTATTTTATTTTTGAGAAACCATCTACTTTAGAGGCACTGTTTCTAACTCCTTAAAAATTAACTAACCACACCATCCCTCTATATAAAAGGAACAATCCAATTTCATTAAGGAGTTATAACTTTCATTAAGGAGCATTACTTTCAAGCTACATGTCGTCTATCATACCTGTAGCAACAACCAGATACTACTAACTCAACCATGCATTTCTATTTCTATTTCATGACCAGTATCTTCATGTACATTGATCTCTATCTAGCATGCCAACAACGCACTCCTCATCTGTACTTCCACCTTCTTCAACTCATCGACAATAGAAACGAGCAAGAGGGGAGAAAATAAGGACCTTCACGTGCGTACATCTCAACATACTTGGATCTAATCATCCATTCTTCACAATTGAATATGTCAAACATGGAAAATGAACATGTCGCGACTATCCTTTCTGATGATAAGACCTACAAGATGTTGAATAACTATCATTGTAGTCATCGAGTACTTAGATCATGTAATGAATGGTTTATTAACTTTCAAATCATGGAAGGCCGTTTCTACATAATGTTTACAAATAGCTTTATGTATTCTTCTCCTACACAGATAATGTACTAGATGATTTATTGACTTTTAAATCATGAAATATCCTGTTTGACATTGATGTTTTCAGACACCTTTAAAAAATTCCTGCCGCAACGCGCGGGGTATCATCTAGTCACATACAAATCCTGAGTCAGCGAAGCCAAGTACAACTCACTGAACACGCGAGTACAGTTGCGTGCAAAACACGAATACAGTTACATAGAAGACACGAGTACATATACAGAAGAAGGGACGGAGCTAGGATTCCGACATGGGGGGGGGGGGGGCAAGATTTTTGCCTCTAACACAGAGTACACAGTGAAAGATGGGTCGCAAAAAAAAAAATCCTTGCTGTCAATGTCTACGGTATAAAGCATCAATTAATGGAGACATAATATGTAGGTGAGCAATGGCCGTGTTAGTATCATCAAAATTCGCCGTCAAACGAATGCAGAAAGCAGTTCAGATGATGATTGAACTAAAATGTTAAAGGATATATATAGACAGGAATACAATAGGAGAGATTTAAAAAAAATACCCGAAGCCAGGCGAGTCGCCATTGGGCGCCGCAGCTTCTGCTAAGTGCACACGCGTTGTGGTTGTTCGTCTTCATCGGCATGTCTCCAGCACTTGTATGAGGCCAGCAGCCAAAGCCGACCGCCGGCGGATGCAGAAACTGATCAATCGATCTAATCGGGATCGTAGTGGCCTTTGCCGTTTGTGCCTCTGGAAATTTCTAAATCCGCCTCTGTGTGGCGGGCGGGCGGGCGGGCAGGGGGGGTGGGGGGTGGCGAAAATACTAGCGAGTACATTTACAGAAATACTCGCGCACACGAGTAAATACAAGTGCGAAAATATAGTCGCACACAGGAGCAAGTACTAGTACAAAAGCACATGTACATTACCGTACACGAGTAAGTACATTTACTGTAAAGGAAAAAAACTGCGTTGAATACACTAAAAACAGAAGTACTAATCAATTTAAACACGGGTACAGTTAGTACACACCACGAGTACAACTCTGCCCGGGCGTTCGGTCTGTTCGGTTTGCTCGGTCCGGTCTTTCGGTCTTCACAAATTTCGGTCATCCAGAAATGCTACCCAAAATACATTCGGTCTTTCCGGTCTTTCTGTATTCGGTCTTCGGTCTTTTCGGTCCGGTCTTCGGTCATGACCATATAGACCAAATAGAGAAAGTGTAACATATATATATATATATATAAGAAATGGAAGATAACACGTTATTATTTCAGGCATTTCACTTCATAATTTCTAGCAGAAGAATAAACTAGCACAACATGGCAGGCTGATAGAACATGTACATAAAAATGGGAGCACACAAATGGGGAAACTAAACAGTCTATCACAAGTTCACAACACGTTACAGTAGAGCAGCTTACAGATAGCAGTTTATAATTCAAAACAAATAATAGAACATTAATTCTTACAACAAATAGCAAGTCTCAATCTCATGGTCTCACACTCACAACTCACAATTTGACAAATAACATCTTACGGATGACAAGCACAAGAGAACATATATAACATAGAGTTGTTGCACTTGTTAGCGGACTTTGCTTGACTTTCCCAAGGCCGGGGATGCAGCAGCATCAGCCTTGCGCTTCCCTTTCACTTTGTCACCAAGTTCTTCAAGCAGCTCTGGTTGTACATAAATAAAATGGGCAACAATAGTATGTAAATAAGATGGTTGATTGTATATAAATAATATGGGCATCAGTAGTATGTAAATAAGATGGTTGATTGTATATAAATAATATGGGCATCAGTAGTATGTAAATAAGATGGCACATGAATGATTTTATGTAAACAATATGGGCAGGAGCAGTATGTAAATAAGATATGCATCTACAGTATGTTAATTAGATGGCACATGGGAAGCAAATCATACCATTTTCTAACTATTGCTTCATCTCTTCTGCATCCGCAAGCGCAAGTATATGAGCATCCGCCGCATGTTCACGGGCATTCGCAAGGGCAAGTTCACGTGCATTCAGCTCATCCTCAAGAACATACTCAGGTTCGGATGCCATCTACAAACAGACATAAGTCAAGTACATCTGAGTAAACAAGTGCACAACTAATCAGTAGAATTAAACAGAAATATTAGTCCAAATAGACACTAGCAGTAGCAGTATATTTTACAGCAAACGAAATACATCAGTTTAACTGTCTAATTGTAGCAGTATATTTTACAACAGTATAACACTAGCTAATAAAGAAATAGAACATGCATAATATGGAGATATGGAGATCAATCCATAGATGACAACGGGAGAATCTAATATCTTCTGTACCAGTTGCAGCTACAGACCAAGCCATAGAAATAGAATACGATAAGAGATCTCCATCTACTAGACACTAGCACAGTAGCACAATAACACTAGAAGATGAGTAGTCTCACGGAGCAGATTAAAGAACGTTGAATGCAGGAAAAGGATTTTTCTTACCGTGTCACTTGCTGGCCGGATCCCTGTGGTGGCGTGCTGCCGGCCGACACGAGATTGGAGACCTGGAGATGCTGTGGGGAAGGAGTGCGGCTGGAGCCCTGGAGTGCTGGCCGGTCGGCCGGAGCGCCAGACGGCGACGGCGCTCGCTGTTGCAGGAGGATGGGGCGGCGGCTCAACCCTAGGGCAGGTCTCTCTCCTGTGTGTTGTCCAGGGTCGGGAGATAAAAGAAGTGGAGTGGCCGAATGAGGAAACAACCGAATAGCATTGAAATATTTCGGTCAGTTGCTTGGCAAGACCGATCGTATGACCGAACACCGAAACTTTTTGTATTACGGTTTCGGTTCCGGTTATTTCGGCTTCGGTCTTCGGTTTCGGTTTTTTGTGCCAGGCCAGAAGTACAACCATACTAGTATTGGAGTACAGAAAAATATATATTTCGAAACATATCAACATGGGATCTAGTTTAAAGATCTCGACACGAGGATCTTAAAAGTGAAAGCGAATCATAATAGTTCTCAAGATATTTTATTTTCAAAAACGAATCTAGAAAATAAAGTGAAAAATTGACACAATACAACCCCTCTATCTTCTCTCTCATCCGTATCTTATTTTTCATTGTAACACGTAGTGAGCAGGGAGACCACTTCCAAGGGATTTTCTGCCACCATAGCGCTCCATTTATCTTTTCTTGAAGATCGGCTTTTTTCTAACGATTTCGCTAATTCGAGTATGTTTTCCTATATCCAAGGCCCATGGCCGGCATGGCCGGCATGTGTCCCCAATTTCTTATCTAGTAGTATATCCTTATGGTATTGTGTGTACGAAGGCTAAGGCCTTTTTTGGGAATGCCAAGGCTTGTTGTAGATAGATTAAATAAATAATTGTTAAAAGCCCATTGCTGCTTAGTCCACAAGACTCCTGGAGGAGGCCCATACCAGCCTATAATCTGTTCACCCTAGGAAACCACATGCGAGCCATCAGCGTCTCGCCCCAAATCAACTGGTTTCACTTTATCGACCGGCATGCTCGATAAGCCAACCAAATCAACAAAATTTTCTTGCGAAAATTTCATCGATCTATTAATAACATCTAACAATAGTGTAAATAGCTTAAAAAGTAATTAAAAATACAAATTGGTACTTGAACCTCCTAGCGACGACTACATACACTAGCACGAGCCGAAGGCACGCCGCTGTCCTCACCCCTCCATCGACGGAGCAGGGCAAAGCTTGTCATAGTAAAACATCTAGCAGTAGACAGACGGGGAGTCGTCGTACTAAGACCCTAAAGGACCAACACACAAGAGCAACAATCATCGCCAATGATGGCAACCATAGATCGGAAGAAACGAAAATGAAACAACACCAACAAACACGAAAACCGATCGGAACCCAGTAGATCCGACGGGCACATAACTCCACGCCTCCCCCCCCCGCCAGCGATACATGTGTAGGGATTCGCAGAAGAAAACAAAAACTCTAAGTTAACGGAAACCCTAACGCGCCCAAGATCTATCCATATAGTAATGCAGTAACGTAGATATTGGTGACGTAACCTCATAGCCGATAGCGGTTAACGTTCCACTAGGACGTGGATGATGTAGACGTAGAGTCGTCGCCGACCTCATGGTCATGTTGAAGTCCTCTGCCACGACGTCGAGTGCCGCAGGTGCATCACCTCGTAGTTCTGTACACGTACGGTGCTCAAAGACACTTCCGGATCCCAGCAGCGCTCCCGTGTACTGGGTGAAGTTGTCTCCTTCGCTGCGCAGTTCTTCGGGAACCGTCTGGCGAAGAGAACTAGAGAGAGATGTTTCTCTATTTAATTTGGCCTCCATGGGTGCCTCTATATAGGAGGCCAAAGGAGGCAAACCATCATGGGTGGCCAATGTGGGACAAAAGGAGAGGGGGAGGTGGTGCACCGGCCGGCCCCTCGATGGGCCCCGTGTGCCCCTAGGCCCAAGCTGGCCAACCCCGTTTGGCCCAAGGGTGGCCGGCCACTCCGCCTGACGTGGGCATTACCCTTCGGGTAACCGACATTGCCCTACCCTATACGATCTAACTGGAGGCCCATGAAGGTATTCGATGGCAAGATGGGCCACTTGGATGTCGCAGCAGAAGATTCCTTGGCGGGCAAGACAAGGAAGGAGCGAACAAGGAAAGTTTAGAGCTAGAACTATTGTAAACCTAGTCGTACTCGGTTAGACCTCTTGAGACCTGGCCACCTATATAAAGTCCAGGAGAGGGGCTGCCGAGGGACACAATCAATCTTAGCAATCATAGCCACCAAAGGTCTAGAGCTAGGTCGCCGCAGCACTTAGCCTCTCGACGAGATCTCAACCAAACCTTTCGGCACCCCATTGTAACCCATTATTCTCATAATCAAGATCAGACAAGAAGACGTAAGGGTTTTACCTCATCGAGGGCCCCGAACCTGGGTAAATCGCTCTCCCCGCTTGTCTGTGAACCGATGTCTCGTATCAGCTTACAGGATTCCATCAACCCTAAGCCCCAATCGGAGGGCATTGCCGAGGAGTACCCTCGACAATTGGCGCCGTCTGTGGGAACCCCGTCGGCACAAGATCGGTCATCGGCAGATCCGGTCATGTCATCGGCAGCTTCATCGACACCATCATCGCCACTCCGGGAAGCCCGATTCGATTCGGCTCCTATGAATTCACCCCGCACAGCGACTCGTCTCGCTCGACCTTTTCTGATCTACAAGGAAACATGGAGATGACCTTCGGCAGCGTTCACTACAACGTCAACTCGGAAGGAGTCCTTCGACTGCTGGAACCACTCGCCTCCAGATCGATAGGTCCAAGCACGTCGTCATCTATCGACCTTTCGGCTGGTCTGACGAACTCAACGAACTCACCCGCGCCATCGACTCCTCGTTCGACGTCTCCCATGTCGGTTGGATCTGACAATTCCACATCTTCGGAGATGACCTCGTACTACTGCTTGAACTACGATACCAGGCACGGGTTAGGATCAAGCGACACGCCGTTCATCTGCAATGCCCAATACTCCTCGGGAGAGGACAGTGTCGACAGCATCGTCCAAGGCACCACCCGAAGAACGGCACAACACCAGGTTTATGTCGCCAACAACATGGGAAACGCAAGGAACAGGGGAGACGAGATCACACCCCCCCCCCCCGCTCCAGCAGACGAGCAAGTTTTGCAAACAGTGCCAGTAACAACAACAGTGATTACACCATCGCAGAGGAGGAGTGGGCAGCAGCCAAGGCAGCCGTGCTTAACAACACGCCGCTCCCCGCAGGAACCTCGGTTGGAACCCTCAACGCTTATCGCTCTATATTGGAGAAAAACCGGGAGCGCCTATCGAAAGAGCAAGCCACCCTCGAGAGACGCCTATCTGCTGCAGACCAATCTAGTGAACGACGGAGAGGCTCGTGAGGAAGCACCTCTCGAAGCACTCAAGGGGCAGGAAAGCACCGATCAAGGTTATCCAGACTCTCGGAGGATGACGCCAGAGAAATAACGTCGAATCTGACCAAGTCTTTTATGACCACGGACACCGCGGGCATGCCACGACCAAAAACCGTCGCAGGAGCAACCGCCAATCTCGCAGCATACCTCATCAATCAGCGCCCCGAAGGTTCTATGGCCCAAGCTCACCGAGGTGCCCTAGAAAGTCTCGCAATATTGGGAGACAACCTGGTCCCGCGGAAGGAAAAGACCACGTTACAGGCCAGCGGCTCAAAGCATCATGCGAGAGATGCTCGGGACGAAATCACCCAGAGCAGAATCGACAAAGCAAGGCGACGACGCGCCGCTAGGGAGGAATATGACAGTGATTCTTCGGATGAAAGCCAGGAGAACGACGGCGAGCTAAGGGGGGCGATTGTTTAAGCTACAAAATCCGCGAGGCGATGCCACCCAGAAAGTTCAAACCTACCCCTTCTGACGCCGCCAAATACGATGGACAGCAGGAGCCGAGGTCCTGGATAGACGACTACCTACAGACTGTGATTCTGCACAAAGGAAATCAGATAGCAGCAATGCAATGCTTGCAGCTTTACATAAAGGATTCCGCACGAGCTTGGTTAAGAGGCTTGCCGAAGGGTTCCATCAAATCATGGGACGACCTAGTAGACGCTTTCGTTGCCAATTTCCAAGCAACGTACAAAAGGCCCGTCGGGATTGAGGAATTACGGCATTGCCAGCAAAAGCAGAAGGAATCGATGCGCGCATACATTGGAAGATTCACCAAGCTCTTAAACGCCGCTGAAGATGTTTCTGTCGACAGAGCAATCGACGCCTTCAGCGATGGCATCCAACGTGAAAGCTACATAGAGGAACTCGGGCGCAAAAAACCAAAAACCATAACCAAGTTAATGGAAATCGCCAACAGCTGGGCTGATGGCGAGGACAACGTACGGAAGCCGCGACAGCGCAGTGATGACGAAGACGACGACCAGCCGAAGCACGACTCGGGTGGACGAAAGGATCGCCATAGGAAAAGGAAAAAACCGCGATTACTGACGACAGTAACACTGGTAGCCGCAGGATACTGCGATCGGCGAGGATGATCGGTATGACGACAAACGAGACGATCGGCAGGACGGCAATCGGAACAACTCTGGAAACCGTGGTAACTACAAACCACGACCACAGAGGACTCCCAAGTTACCCTACGCCGAACAGATAAACGCTCCTTGCTACCTGCACTCGTACATCGACTCCAAGGATAACAAAACAAAGTCAAGCCACCTGCTCAGAGATTGTAGACAGTTCATTGAAATGCAGGAACTCATGCAGCAGCAGCCGCAGCCACCACCACCACCACCACCCCCACCGCAGCACCAGGTCCAGCAGGCGCAGCCTCATCAACCCAACGAGGCATTTCCACCACCACGTGGGCAGATGAGCATGATCCACAGACGGGTGTCTCCAGAAGATAAATGAAGAAGCTCACCCGAGAAATCAATCTGGCAGAAAGTATCATGGCAAACATCCCTGAGTATGTCGAGTGGTCGTCTCAGAACATTACGTTCAGCCGAGCAGATCACCCGATGACCATACCAAAACCAGAACACGCTGCCCTAGTAGTCGAGGCACAAATCGGGGGATTCAAGATGAGCAAAATCTTCATGGATGGTGGAAGCGGACTAAACCTGATTTTCGTCGACACAATCAAAAGTATGGGGATCACAATGAGGATGCTAGAAGAAACAGACACCTGTTTTCATGGGATTCTCCCCACTTCACCGGCGTACTCTCTTGGCAAAGTTTACATGAACGTCTTCTTTGGCAAACCCGACAACTTCAGGAAGGAAAAGATCGAGTTTGAAGTCGTGAACTGGGAATCACAGTATCACGCTATACTCGGAAGACCAGCTTATGCCAAGTTCATGGCTGTACCGCACTACGCATACCTCAAGCTGAAAATGCCTCGGAGCAACGGCACAAACATCACAGTCTATGGAAGTTTTTCACGCTCGGACAATTGTGATCGCGACTTTCAGAGGATTGCTGCAAAATTTGGGATCAAACAGGAGATCACCGATCTTCCTTCCAAGTCATCATCACGCAATAATAAGGAAGAAAAACACGTCAGGGAAACCAAGAAAAAGCCAGCCGACCCTGCTCCAGAAGCTTCGGCAGCAAAAGCTTCGGCAGTTGATGACACAGCAGTCCTAGGAGACAGCAAGACACTGGCAATCGCTGTCGAGACCCCTAGTGAAATCAACGACGCTTCGAAAACCACTGACGTAGTGGACAAGCCGGAAGATAAGAAGAACCCTTTCCTTGCTTAAAGTAGTTAAATAGTGTCTAGTTTTTCTTTTAAACAGGGCCCTCCCTTTTTCCTTATCGCCCTTTAGCCTCGTGCTTACTTTATTAATGAGAACTTCAGTCTTGATTCCTTGAAAAGCATTGCAGTAATTCGAAGCACCCAAACCGGATCATCGCAAACCTTGCTTACGCCTCCTTGGTGAACAACAGTGCAGCACAGTACGCGGCAGAAAGATCGTGCTCCGAAAAAGCCTCCACGAGTGCTAAAGGATGCAAACAAGGGTGCTAACCTTTCCCTCTGCTATAGATGCCTCTACGAGTGCCGTAAATAGCAAGAGTCTGGAAATACATATAATACAACCCACGTTCGATATTTCACTTATGGAAATATCAGAGAACAACGGGCTCATCGGCAGCGTTAATGCTCCCGATATATTCGGGAGCTGCTGTCAAAACATACATCGGTTGAAAGAAAAGTTGCACATACAACGGTTTAGCAAGACCTGCAACACGAGCTGATCACTCAAACAATTTGCTGACCAGCGAATACACATACGTTTAAATGGGCAATTAAGATTTGCTCCTACAAAATTTGCCAATGGCATTAACGCGGTACAAATACATACATATGTATCTATCGAAAAATAAGTTTCAACTACGCAAACCAAAGGCTCGGATGAAGTAGCCAAACTACCTATTTACAATAAGAACGTGACCCTGAATTACTCTTGCAAAGTGTCTTTTTCTTCAGGTACCTTCGAGTCCCTTTCTAACCTATCGACAATTACATTGGACGGCAGTATAACCTTCGGATACAGAAACTCCAAATCACCTACTGCATTGGCAATGGATAGCAAGTCTGCCAAAGGATAACACGCAAGGACGAGGGCAAGCGTAAATCTAGCTCCCGCAAAAACTTGAGCCCGTACCAAGTTCTTGATCTTCTTGGCATTGCTGAATTCTGACATTAAAGTCAACAGCGTGGGAGGAATTGCGTTCAACGGAAACATTGTCTTCCATATTACTCTCAGTCCCTTGTAACATTTGTCGAAGAAGTGGTGGACTTGCTGGACACGATCTTGGAACTGAGCGACAGCCGAAGCTTTCGAGTGCTCCCTCCAGAAAATTTCATCGGCTGATGATAGCTGGGTTAATGCGTTCACACGTTCGTGAATCCGCTTGTTCTCTTCAGCACGGTTCAAAGCTATGACTGGCAAAGGAATCAATAGAGGATCAGACGATGCATTTTTGACAAAAGAGTAATGAGCACAAGGACCAGGGAACTTACAGTTCAAACTTTCGGTGGCTTTATGCAGTTCAGTAAGAGCGTAGCGCTCTACTTCGGTTGCAATCTCGCTCTTCTTCTTGATAATGGCAGCTAAGGCATAAGTGTTGCGCATATCCTTCTCCATCTGCGCGATCCGATCCTTCATACGTTGGATTCGATCACCTTCAGAAAGAGCACCCGAAGAATCATCGACAAACGCGGGCACTGGGAAAACCTGCAAAAAACAGCGTCAAAGGTATGACGGATCGCATCGCTTCAGCATCCGAAGTAACTCCCATCGGGAGAATGCAAGTATAAATGACAAGGGTGCATTAGCAACAGTGCTAGCACGGAATTTATTACAATCACAAGTTTTGCGATAGAACATTGTTTCAGATCAATTCAAAAGAAGTTTGTTACAAAAATCAAGGGGCTTGAGTCTGGGTCGATAAACTTGGGACAGCTGATGTTTTCTTTGATGAAACCAGCTCAAGGAGTTGACGCGCACACACAAGTGCTGATGTTTTGAAGGTGCTTAAATCAATGAATTGTCCATCCTGATCTTTCGGCAGCTCCCTAGACATCTCCTCAATATCGGCCTTGAAGCCATGACCCATCATAAGTTGGAAGGCTAGGAGGGCGCCGTAGGTACGCGAAGTACGTTTGAATACCTCGATAACCCCCTTGGTGTCGACTGCGAAGGCGTCGATCAGCTGCCCCAGAGTTTTGTCTTGACTAATCTTGGGGAAGATCATCGAATGCATTCGCGCCATGGCACCTTTGCCTTTATCAAGGAGCTCCCGTGTAAGCTGGTGTGCGGCAAGAGTCATTGACACATTGTTTGCCGGAGAGTTGTTTGGAACTTTATTTAAGGCATCGGCAGGAATGCCAGCGGCTTCTGCAAGGGAATGAAATGGGACAGGTTACTATAAAAGGATCAAATTTGCAAAGTGACGTTCGACAGTGAAGCATAAAAAGAATTACCAAGCAAAGCTAAGGAAGATTGATGAAGAAGTTCCTCTTTTTCAGTCGCCCGAGCTTCGGCGACCAGCCTAGACGCCTCCTCTTCCTTCAGCTTTTCCTTCAGCTTGCTGAGTTCTTCCTTCAGGGAGTCGACTGCTTGGCGAGCCGTGGCGGCTTTTTAATGGCGCCCTCCAACTTCGAGGAAGAAGATTTAACTTCCTCCTGCAGCCGAACCTTTTCTGCTTCCATGGAGGTAAATTGAGAGGCAAAGGCCTCCAAAGAAGATATAACGCCCCGTAGATCCTTAAGGAAAAAAGAAAAACAGGTGTTTGACGAAGAATCGTTAATCAAGGCATATATTCAGGGAAACTCGCGTTGCGATCGAGAAAGACTTACAGGTTTTCCTGAAGAAGGAATCGTGGCAGCAGCAGCCGAAGGAATATCCTTCCCTCTAGAAAGGGAGGAAGCAGTCGATACCTGGGCCGCGGGGGCAGCAGTAGGAGCCGAAGCTTCGGAAGCTGCGACGTCCGGCGGAGCGGCGCCAGATTTGGACTTCTTAGACGGAGGCTCGATGAAACCCTCGTCACTATGAAAGCGAATGGTTGACAAGGATTATGAAAAGAAATGCGAATGATGAAGGAAAAATACGGATTTAGGAAAAAGGCGCTTACAGGTCGAAGAGGTCATCCTCGTCGGCAAAGCCGCCGGTTGATCTCTTCACAGGTGAAGCTCTGGCCTCCTCCACAGCTGCATGAACAAAGGCATCATGATCAGCGGCGTCATCACGCACTGATCCCGCCGTGTCGCAAGTATCATTGGCTGGGGGAGGAAGATCGGTATTGATGGCCTCAGAATCTATCGGGTCATCGTGCTCGTTCTTTGAGCTCGTGTACTCAGCAGTATGAAAATCAACAGGGGCTGAAGAACCTCTTCCTTCGGAAGTCCCGTTTGGTAAATCATGCAAGTTTCCAGAACCTATGGGGATCTGTCGAAAAAGAGAACGAATAAGAACAACAGTAGTTGTCGACAAAGCGAAACAGCGTAATAAAAGTACGAGAAGGGAAATTTACCTCTGTCAGTGGATGATCGACATCAAGAGGAGAATAAGAAGATACCAATGGGATCGAGTCTTCCTGACTAAAGAGAGTGAGGCGACGAACTTCATCAAGCAGCTCCTTTTCCGATAGTTCAGTAATGTTTATCCTGGTTTCATCCTTCGGACCTGAATACAACCACATCGGGTGAACCCTTGCAATGACTGGCTGGACTCGACGTTTCAAGAACACCGCGGCTACCTCTGTGCCGATCATAGTTTGACCGTCGGCTTCTTTGATCTGAAGGAATTTGGCAAATAACTCATCGGCTGCTGTTCTTTCATCGGGAGAGAGGATGTTTTTCCAAGAATGCTTAGGCTTGGCTTCAAGAACGTCGGCAAAGCAAGGAAGTTGGGACTCGGTTGTTGAGGAATCCTTAACATAAAACCATTTCAGTCTCCATCCTTGCACAGATTCTCTCATTGGGAAACTGAAATAGTTGACTTCTGAACGGACAACGAACCCCACTCCCCCAATGACGAAGGGTCCATTGCTACCGCTGTATCTCTTTACGAAGAAAATTTTCTTCCACAATCCAAAGTGAGGCTCGATGCCCAAGAACGCCTCGCAAAAGGTGATGAACACAGCAACGTGAAGGATTGAGTTGGGGGTAAGTTGCCACAGTTGGATTTCGTAAGTCCGTAGAAGGCGATGAAGGAACTCGTGAGCAGGAAGTGAGAGACCCCGATACAAGAACGACAAGAACATCACGGTAAAACCAGCGGGAGGATTGGGCCGAGAGATCGCACCTGGGAGAATCACATTCCCCTCGTCGGAGGAGACTAGGCCGAGGCTTCGGGCCCTCTTCTCATCACACTTCGTGATGGAGGACGCTAGCCAATCTCCGGGTCTGGCTGCAGCCACCGAGCTTGGCGGTGCTGGCGGCGCCGGAGGTGGGGGAGGTGCATCTGGAGCGCTCCTCTTCGAAAGATTCGAGGAGGCCTTGGCGGCGGCGCCACCACTCGCAGAACGGGCGGCGGTGGCGAGGTTCCTCTTCTTCACCATCGCGAGATCTGGAGGAAATCTGAAAACGGTGGTGGCGGCGCAGCAGTTGTGAAATAGGAAGGTGGAAGATGAACAGGAGGATGCTGTGACGAATATGAGGGAATGACTAGGGATTTTACCCTGAGAGATTTTAAGTAAGGAGAGAACTTGAGGGTTGCGTGAGCACGTGTCGTTGCGGCCAGTTCATTAAAAGGATCCTTTCTCCAGCGTTGATCGCGGAAATCGAGGAGGCGCTTTGGTAACCGTGCAAGAAAAGCGGATATTACTTAAAAACAGAGCCAAACAGAGCTAGGATGGGCCCGTCAGGTCAAGTCTTATCAGTCAAACCGCAATAGCGATACGTAATCAGTGACATCATGAGGACTGTCGTGAGCAGTCGAAAGAAAATGAAGAATCATCGGATGATTACGTTTAAGTCTATGCACGGATTGCCAGCATCTGTACCTAGACTCGGGGGCTACTCCCATCGGGAGCGCGGGACGCGCACCCGATAAAATGAGGACTCGAAGATATTCATATGAAGAAGCGTTTGAAGAAAAGGATGGAATGTTCAGCTCGAGTCTGCACCCGGTTGCAAGCGCCCGTGTCCATACTCGGGGGCTACTCCCATCGGGAGCGTTGGACGCGCACCCGATAGAACTTTTTGGCACTCCAGGATCATGCCCGGGGACTTGATTCTGTGTAGGGTAACGTTGTTTTGCCATCGGCAGTTAACCAGCAAAAGTTGGGCACGTCACTCATTATCCCTTACATGCGGAAAACTTATCAAAGAAGACAAGCCTTAGTGCAAATATATCGGATGACCCATGAAGATCTACAGAAAAACTTCGGCAGAGCAAAACATTCGAGTGGTACAACTTGAGTCTACGCACGGATTGCAAGCATCCGTACCTAGACTCGGGGGCTACTCCCATCGGGAGCGCTGGACGCGCACCCGATAGAAGAAGATGACGTTGATACAAGATGGACAAGAGCAATCAAGGAGAAGAACATTAGGTGGAGGCACGCTTTAGTCTCTACCCGAACTATCTTCGGCTAGACACTCGGGGGCTACTGACGTGGGAATTACCCTTCGGGTAAACGACATTGCCCTACCCTATACGATCTAACTGGAGGCCCATGAAGGTATTCGATGGCAAGATGGGCCACTTAGATGTCGTAGCAGAAGATTCCTTGGCGGGCAAAACAAGGAAGGAGCCGAACAAGGAAAGTTTAGAGCTAGAACTATTGTAAACCTAGTCGTACTCGGTTAGACCTCTTGAGACCTGGCAACCTATATAAAGGCCAGGAGAGGGGCTGCCGAGGGACACAATAAATCTTAGCAATCATACCCACCAAAGGTCTAGAGCTAGGTCGCCGCAGCATTTAGCCTCTCGACGAGATCTCAGCCGAACCTTTCGGCACCCCATTGTAACCCATTATTCTCATAATCAAGATCAGACAGGCAGGACGTAAGGGTTTTACCTCATCGAGAGCCCCGAACCTGGGTAAATCGCTCTCCCCGCTTGTCTGTGAACCGATGTCTTGTATCAGCTTACAGGATTCCATCAACCCTAAGCCCCAATCGGAGGGCATTGCCGAGGAGTACCCTCGACAATTGGCGCCGTCTGTGGGAACCCTGTCGGCACAAGATCGGTCATCGGCAGATCCAGTCATGTCATCGGCAGCTTCATCGACACCATCATCGCCAATTCTGGGAAGCCCGATTCGATTCGGCTCCTATGAATTCTGACAAGTGTGTTACCTTACGGTTCAGGATTATCATATAGTCATGATCTGGGATGACGTCGCTGGTCAATACGATCACTAGGGGGTTACGGATAACCATAGTGATCTCTATGCATTCCACGAAGATGTAATCGTTGTTTGAACCATTGCATTAAAACTTATTCCCTTTGTTCATTTGATATCGGCACTTTTCCGAGACATGATCATTGGTATCTCCATACCAAGTTCGGTCTCGTTTCCGACATGGCTATTTCAACACATCCGCGTGTGATTCCATCCCCATGACCTAGTTATAGAAATGACACGTATGCCGCCTAGAGGGGGGTGAATAGGCGGTTTAAAACTTTTACGATTATGTTTTAACAAATGCGGAATAAAACTAGAGTTTAATTTTCCAAGCACAAAACCTATATCACTAGGGTTCACCTATGTGCACCAACAACTTATGCTAAGCAAAGCGATCAACTATGTGATAGCAAGATATATAACTTCAAGCACGAAGGCTATCACAGAGTAAAGTGCATAAGTAAAGTACTCAGGTATAGGAATAATCGAGGTGACATGGAGATGACGATGTATCTCGAAGTTCACACTCTTGAGAGTGCTACTCTCCGTTGGAGCGGTGTGAAGGAAAAATCACTCCAAATGCCACGAAGGCCTCACCATATTCTCCTCGAGAATTCCCAAAAAAGTGGATCTCCTCGATCCACTATGGAACCTTGAGGGTGGTCACTGAATCCGCACAAAGCTTGGGGCTACCTCTACAACTTAATTGAAGGCTCCCAATAAATCGCCACAAAGGTCTTGCACTTGAAGAATCTCCACAACTTAATTGGAGTCCCGAAGAGCACCACAAAGGCCATTAAGCCATCTAGGGTCCAAAGACCCAAGAGGAACAAGCTCCCGAAGGTAATATCTCACGAAATTTCACCTCCACGTATCACCGCGGAGAAGTCGAACCGATGCACCAAATGTAGTGGCAAGAATACCACAAAGATGCCCAAATCATTCACCCTCAAATTCCAACAAAGCTACTAAAGCTATTGGGGGAATAAGAGGGGAAGAACAAAATAAGCGAACACCAAATTTCTCTCCAAGATCTAGGGATTCCCTCAGAAATAGGAAGATTTGATTGGTGCAAATATAGATCTAGATCTTCCCTCTTTTTTCCTTAAATGTGAGCAAGAATCATGGAGGGATTTGAGGAGAGGGAGCTCCCAAAATATTCAACAATGGATGAGAGCTAGAGGTAGAAGAAGAAAAAGAAGAAGAAGAAGTGATGGCACAGAGAGACAAAAAGTTTTTTTTTGTAGGGGCACCAAAAAATCTGCCCAATCGGCTAATAAAATTTGGCTTGGGCCAATAGTACCGGCCTGGGGCATGGTACTACCGCCCAGCCCACGAGCGCTGCCAGGTAAAAGGAAACAGGGTAAGCGGCAGGCTAGAGAGAGAGGCGCGCGCAGGGGAACGAGCGCTAGCCAGCGTGCTCCACGTGCGCCACGCACGCCGCTCGAGGGACCTGTGGCGAGCGGGAAAGCGTTGCGAGCAGGGCAGCGATCGAGCAATGCGCCGGGCAGGGCGCGGGTCGCGGAAGTGGGCTGCAGGCAGCCTGGGCGTGGTCGGGCTGGCGCGGTAGTATCGGCCCACAGAGCGGTACTACCTCCTATTGGGCTGGGACGGTACTACCAGCCTGCTACCTCCCAACAACCTCTATAAAAATAGCGGCAGCCTCCTTCAAACGCTATGGACGCTGTATCGTACTAATCGCGTGCTATATTTCAAATAGCATTTTGAAAAATACTCAATATAGCCTAACATAACGGTTCGCTAAAAAGGTTGGATATATAGTCCAAAAATGACTGAATCTTATATACATTATCACATACAAAAAATAGGTCTCCAATTTTTCTGAAGGCTAACATCAGCATTCCACAAGGCAACACCATAGTACAAATGATTTATTAAAAATCGTAAACATTAGTGATATTATCTTCTGATTCAGAAGAGGAACCAACAGATTGCAGTTGACCAAGAAAAAGTGAAAGCAACTTAGATTGGAAAAATAGCCCGCTAACGGTATGAAATTTTAGCGCGATATAGCATGCTATTTCGTAAATAGTGCCATAGCGAGCAAAATTACTAAATTTAGTGTGTACCCTCCAAATATCCTGTAGTGTGCTAGAAACCTAGGCACGGTAGTGGTCCGGTACTGCCTACGGTACTACCGCCTGGCCCAAAACTGCCCCCCCCCCCTTCTCTTTCTTTTCCTTTTTCTTTTAAACCAAAATAGGAAATTTTGTAAAATCAGTATCTTGAGTTTGAGAACTCTGAATTGAGTGAAACCAATTTTGTTGGAAAGAGGGCGACAAGATCTACCCCAACAAAAATATGGAAACAATTGGGGAAGATTTGTCTTTGATTTTTAGAGTGAATCTCTGAACCCGGAAAACCGAGAAAAACTCCAATATTGAAAGCACAACAAGTGATATACGCAAAATCCAATTTCAGTGAACTAGATCTTCTCATGGAAATAACCACAAGCTCTAAGACACCACATGGTTAAGATCCAAATGACAACCAAGATCAGATGATGCAAGGATGTAAAGGTTTGAGCTCTCTCCAAACGATATGATCGAGTTACTCACTCGAGAGCCCTCTTGATAGTACGGCCACTATCCTGCAACCCGTTCTCCCAACTAAACCACCAGACCGGTAAGACAAAAAAAAACCTACCAAAACAAAAGCTTAACCTTGCGCATTACACTTGAGCTCGATGGTGACGATCTTGACCGCAACAAGATGAAACTCCTTTCTTGATTGTGCTTCCTTGATGAAGTCTTGCGAATTCCCCCCATCCTCCATTGTGGGAGAGCTTCTTGTTTGGCGCATCTTCACATGTCTATGAACGCCATATGAATGGCAAGCTTCAAGTATATGGTCACTCCGAGTTGGCTTATCTTGAACTTGCACTTTATTTCTTATTATTGCAACTTTGAAGCCAACATATGGTTCAAGCATTGCCTATGAACAACTCCTACAAATATAACTCAATGCAAACATTAGTCCACAGGGATTTTCATTAATTACCAAAACCACACATGGGGGCTCTATGCTCTTTCAGTTATATGATGCGCAACTTTATGGATGTAATCTCACCGAGTGGGCCCTTATGTATCTTATCTTCATGTGGACGAACAAATCCCGCTCTTGATCCATGTGCATCAACCATCCCATCTCGGAATACCTAACTAGACCTTTATGATCACACTGTCATGGTATGACGGTTGATGCAGTCAAGGTAGCGTCCGGTGATGACAATAGATATGATCTCACGGTCTAAGGATTAAGTTACTATGCACTTAATAAACATCATAACATTGAACTTCAATGTGACTTGATCGTGTTACAATAATTATGTTTTGGATATGTCCATCATACAATTCATACAACTGATATGATCTTATTGTCAATGACGTGTATGTCCGATACGTCCAAATTGCATCACTATTTTATATCCTAATTTACTGTTATTCATTGATATATTTCATATTTAGAAATGATACTTATGTTATTTCATCTATTTTTGCATTTTTGATGATTATGGGAGAATTAACTGCCGGAGTCAGAATTCTGCTGGAAAAAGGACCGTCAAGATACCATATTTCTGAAGAACACCAATTCCCCAAAAAAAAAAAACCATAAATTTCTATTTTGCCACATGTCGAAGGAAGCCAGAAGGGGAGCCTGAGGTGGGCTAGGAGGGGCCCACACCACCCCTAGGCGCGGGCCACCCCCTGGCCGCGCCTAGGCATGGTGTGGTGGCCCTGGCCCACCACTGAAAGAGTTCCTTCATACCCCGAGAACCCTAAACATAGAGGGAGCGAACAGAGAAATATTCCGCCGCCGCGATGGGGCGGAAAACCACAGAGAGAGAAAAGCTCTCCGGCAGGCAGAAATTTGACGGGGAAATTCCTTCCCGGAGGGGGAAATCGTCGCCATCGTGACCATCATCGTGCTGGACTTCATCTGGATCATCATCATCATCTCCATCACCAGCACCATCATCTCCACCATCTCCACTACATCCCGTTGTAACATTTTGGGTATGATCTTGTTTAGTTCATAGGGGAAACTTTCCTGGCGTTAATTACTCCTTGTAGTTGATGCTATTGAGTGAATCCATTGAATTAAGGTTTATGTCTAGATTGTTATTCAGCATTATATCACCTCTGATTATGATCCATATGATGTCTTGTGAGTAGTTCGTTTAGTTCTTGAGGACATGGGAGAAGTTAAGATGTTAGTAGTGGAACTATGTTGAGTAATATTTAATGGTTTGATATTTTAGTTGTGGTGTTATTCTTATAATGGTGTCATGTGAACGTGGACTAGATGATACTTCACCTTTATGGGCCTAGTGGAATGCATTGTGTATTTAGCTACTAATAATGGGGTTGCGGGAGTGACAGAAACCTAAACCCCCGTTGGGAAACCAGTGCATGAGGGATGATACGTCTCAAACGTATCTATAATTTCTTATGTTCCATGCTACTTTTATGATGATACTCACATGTTTTATACACACTTTATGTCATTATTATGCATTTTCCAGCACTAACCTATTGACGAGATGCCGAAGAGCCGATTCTGTTTTTCGCTGTTTTTTGGTTTCAGAAATCCTACAAAGGAAATATTCTCGGAATTGGACGAAATCAACGTCCAGGGTCTTATTTTTCCACGGAGCTTCCAGAAGACCGAAGGGGTTACGAAGTGGGGCGACGAGGCGCCCAGACCACAGGGCCGCGCGGCCTGGGTGGGGCCCGCGCCGCCCTATGGTGTGGGCCCCTCGTCAGCCCTCCAACGCCGCCCTTCCGCCTACTTATAGCCTTCGTCGCGAAAACCCCTGTACCGAGAGCCACGATACGGAAAACCTTCCAGAGACGCCGCCGCCGCCAATCCCATCTCGGGGGATTCAGGAGATCGCCTCCGCCACCCTGTCGGAGAGGGGAATCATCTCCCGGAGGACTCTTCATCACCATGATCGCCTCCGGATTGATGTGTGAGTAGTTCACCCTTGGACTATGGGTCCATAGCAGTAGCTAGATGGTTGTCTTCTCCTCTTGTGCTATCATGTTAGATCTTGTGAGCTGCCTATCATGATCAAGATCATCTAATTGTAATGCTACATGTTGTGTTTGTTGGGATCCGATGAATATGGAATACTATGTCAAGTTGATTATCAATCTATCATATATGTGTTGTTTATGTTCTTGCATGCTCTCCGTTGCTAGTAGAGGCTCTGGCCAAGTTGATACTTGTGACTCCAAGAGGGAGTATTTATGCTCGATAGTGGGTTCATGCCTCCATTGAATCTGGGACGAGTGACGTGAAAGTTCTAAGGTTGTGGATGTGTCTGTTGCCACTAGGGATAAAACATCAATGTTCTGTCTAAGGATATTTGTGTTGATTATATTACGCACCATACTTAATGCAATTGTCTGTTGTTTGCAACTTAATACTGGAAGGGGTGCGGTGCTAACCTGAAGGTGGACTTTTTAGGCATAGATGCATGCTGGATAGCGGTCTATGTACTTTGTCGTAATGCCCTGATTAAATATCATAGTAGTCATCGTGATATGTATGTGCATTGTTATGCCCTCTCTATTTGTCAATTGCCCAACTGTAATTTGTTCACCCAACATGCTATTTATCTTATTGGAGAGACACCACTAGTGAACTGTGGACCCCGGTCCATTCTTTTACATCTGAAATACAATCTACTGCAATACTTGTTCTTTACTATTCTTCGCAAACAAACATCATCTTCCACACTATACATTTAATCCTTTGTTTACAGCAAGCCGGTGAGATTGACAACCTCACTGTTACGTTGGGGCAAAGTACTTTGATTGTGTTGTGCAGGTTCCACGTTGGCGCCGGAATCCCTGGTGTTGCGCCGCACTACACTCCGTCACCAACGACCTTCACGTGATCCTTGACTCCTACTGGTTCGATAAACCTTGGTTTCTTACTAAGGGAAACTTGCTGCTGTACGCATCACACCTTCCACTTGGGGTTCCCAATGGGCGTGTGCTTCACGCGTATCATGCTAAATTTCTGGCGCCGTTGCCGGGGAGATCAAGACACGCTGCAAGGGGAGTCTCCCACATCCAATCTCTTTACTTTGTTTTTATCTTGCTTTACTTTATTTTATTTACTGCTTTGTTTGTTCTCTATATCAAAAACACAAAAAAAATTAGTTACTAGCTTTACTTTATTTACTGTCTTGATCTCCATATTAAAAACACACAAAAATTAGTTACTTGCATTTACTTTATTTAGTTTGCTTTATTTACTACTGTTAAAATGAATACCCCTGAGAACACTAAGTTGTGTGACGTCACTAGCACAAATAATAATGATTTACTATGCACACCTATTGCTCCACCTGCTACTACAGCAGAATTTTTTGAAATTAAACCTGCTTTACTAAATCTTGTTATGAGAGAGCAATTTTCTCGGTGTTAGTTCGATGATGCTGATGTCCATCTTAATAATTTTGTTGAACTTTGTGAAATGCAAAAGTATAAGGATGTAGATGGTGACATTATAAAATTAAAATTGTTTCCTTTCTCCTTAAGAGGAAGAGCTAAAGATTGGTTGCTATCTTTGCCTAAGAATAGTATTGATTCATGGACTAAATGTAAAGATGCTTTCATTGGTAGATATTATCCTCCCGCTAAAATTATATCTTTGAGAAATAGCATAATGAATTTTAAGCAATTGGATAATGAACATGTTGCCCTAGCATGGGAAAGAATGAAATCTTTGGTAAAGAATTGCCCTACCCATGGACTAACTAATTGGATGATCATCCAAACCTTCTATGCAGGATTGAATTTTTCTTCACGGAACCTATTGGATTCAGCTGCCGGAGGTACTTTTATGTCCATCACCTTAGGCGCGGCAACAAAGCTTCTTGATGATATGATGATCAATTACTCTGAATGGCACACTGAAAGGGCTCGACAAGGTAAGAAGGTAAATTCTGTTGAAGAAACCTCCTCCTTGAGTGATAAGATTGATGCTATTATGTCTATGCTTGTGAATGGTAGATCTAATGTTGATCCTAATAATGTTCCTTTAGCTTCATTGGTTGCTCAAGAAGAGCATGTTGATGTGAACTTCATTAAAAATAATAATTTCAACAACAATGCTTATAGGAATAATTCTGGTAACAACTATAGGCCATATCCTTCTAATATTGGTAATCCTTATGATAATTCTTATGGTAGATCTGTTTTGCCTAATGAGGAAAAGATGCTAGAAATTGAAAGAGCTACTAAGAGCTTTATGCAATCACAATATGAGCAAAATCAATTGTTTACTAAAACTATGAATGAACAATCTGCCTTGTTGAAAAATATAGGAAATCAACTTGAAAATTTAAATATGGAGATTTCTGGTTTGCAAACTAAGCTTTCAAATGCTGAAAATCGAATCTCATACGTGTCTGCGTCACAATCTTCTTTAATTAATAAAATTGCTGCTAAACCTGAGGATAATGATAATAAAATTGTTACTACAGCAAACGCCATCCAAGTTCGAATTAATGAAAATATTAGATTGATGGCTGAATTGCATGCTAGGTGGGAAAGAGAAGAAAAACTAGCTAAAGAGAACAATGTAGCTAAAGTTTGGACTATTACCACCACTAGTAATGTTGATGCTTCACATGTTGCTAAACCTCCTACTATCAATGGTAAAATAATTGGTGTTGGCAATGTTTCTACTCCTAGTGCAAAGCGTGCAAAATTGCCTGAAACTGCTGAAACTGCTAAAACTGCTGAAACTGTTTGTGATAAAACTGCTGAAATTTTTCAAAATATTGGGGACAATGATCCCATTGTTGTAGATCATAATGGTTAGATTTTGATGATTGTCACATCTCTGAAGTTATAAAGTTCTTACAAAAACTTTCCAGAAGTCCCAATGCTAGTGCTATAAATTTGGCCTTTACAAAACATATTACAAATGCTCTCATAAAAGCTAGAGAGGAGAAACTAAAACTTGAAACTTCTATTCCTAGGAAGTTAGAAGATGGTTGGGAGCCCATCATTAAGATGAGGGTCAATGATTTTGATTGTAATGCTTTATGTGATCTTGGTGCAAGTATTTCCGTTATGCCTAAGAAAATCTATGATATGCTTGACTTGCCACCATTGAAAAATTGTTATTTGGATGTTAATCTTACTGATCATTCTATAAAGAAACCTTTGAGGAGGATTCATAATGTTCGCATTACGGTTAACAATAACCTTGTCCCCGTTGATTTTGTTGTCTTGGATATTGAATGCAATGCATCTTGTCAAATTATTTTGGGAAGACCTTTTCTTCGAACTGTTGGTGCTATCATTGATATGAAGGAAGGGAATATTAAGTATCAATTTCCTCTCAAGAAAGGTATGGCACACTTCCCTAGAAAGAGAATGAAGTTACCTTATGATTCTATTATTAGAACAAATTATGATGTTGATGCTTCATCTCTTGATAATACTTGATTCACACTTTCGCGCCTAGCTGAAAGGCGTTAAAGAAAACGCTTATGGGAGACAACCCATTATTTTACTTCTGCACTTTGTTTTATATTTGAGTCTTGGAAGTTGTTACTACTGTAGCAACCTCTCCTTATCTTTATTTTATTGCATTGTTGTGCCAAGTAAAGTCTTTGATAGTAGGGTTGATACTAGATTTGGATTACTGCGCAGAAACAGATTTCTTACTGTCACGAAATTGAGCAGCCCCGTCTGTAGGTAACCCAGAAAAATTTGCCAATTTACGTGCGTGATCCTCAGATATGTACGCAACTTTCATTAAATTTGATCTTTTTCATCTGAGCAAGTTAAGTGCCCCAGAAAAATTCGTCTTTACGAACTGTTCTGTTTTGACAGATTCTGCCTTTTATTTCGCATTGCCTGTTTTGCTATGTTTGATGGATTTCTTTGTTCCATTAACTTTTAGTAGCTTTGTGCAATGTCCAGAAGTGTTAAAAATGATTATGTCACCTCTGAATATGTGAATTTTCGATTATGCACTAACCCTCTAATGAGTTTGTCTTGAGTTTGGCGTGGAGGAAGTTTTCAAGGGTCAAGAGAGGAGGATGATACAATATGATCAAGAAGAGTGAAAAGTCTAAGCTTGGGGATGCCCCCGTGGTTCATCCCTGCATATTTTAAGAAGACTCAAGCATCTAAGCTTGGGGATGCCCAAGGCATCCCTTCTTCATCGACAACTTATCAGGTCACCTCTAGTGAAACTATATTTTTATTCCGTCACATCTTATGTGCTTTACTTGGAACGTCTGTATGTTTTTGTTTTTTGTTTTTGTTTGAATAAAATCGGATCCTAGCATTCTTTGTTTGGGAGAGAGACACGCTCCGCTGTTGCATATGATCACATGTGTTCTTAGCTTTACTTTTAATGTTCATGGCAAAGGTTGAAACTACTTCGTTCATTGTTATATGGTTGGAAACAGAAAATGCTTCATGTGGTAATTGGTATAATGTCTTGAATAATTTGATACTTGGCAATTGTTGTGCTCATATAGATCATGTTTAAGCTCTTGCATCATGTACTTTGCACCTATTAATGAAGAACTACATAGAGCTTGTTAAAATTTGGTTTGCATGATTGGTCTCTCTAGAGTCTAGATATTTTCTGGTTAAGGTGTTAGAACAACAAGGAGACAATGTAGAGTCTTATAATGCTTGCAATATGTTCTTATGTAAGTTTTGATGTACCGGTTTATACTTGAGTTTGCTTCAAACAACCTTGCTAGCCAAAGCCTTGTATTGAGAGGGATTACTTCTCGTGCATCCAAATCCTTGAGCCAAAAACTATGCCATTTGTGTCCACCATACCTACCTACTACATGGTATTTCTCTGCCATTCCAAAGTAAATTACTTGAGTGCTACCTTTAAAATTCTATTCTTTGTCTTTGCAATATATAGCTCATGGGAAAATAGCCTTAAAAACTATTGTGGTAAAGAATATGTAGCTTATGTGTCTTATTTCTTATAAGTTGCTTGTTGAGCGGTAACCATGTTTACGGGGACGCCACCAACTATTACACCTTTGTTGAATATCATGTGAGTTTCTATGCATGTTCGTCTTGTCTCGAAGTAAGGGTGATTTATCATGATCAAATGGTTTGAGTATGCATATTGTTAGAGAAGAACATTGGGCCGCTAACTAAAGCCATGAATCATGGTGGAAGTTTCAGTTTGGACATCAATCCTCAATCTCTTATGAGAATATTATCTGTTGTTGAATGCTTATGCATTAAAGAGGAGTCCATTACCTGTTGTCTATGTTTTCCCGGTATGGATGTCTAAGTTGAGAATAATCAAAAGCGAGAAATCCAATGCGAACTTTCTCCTTAGACCTTTGTACAGGCGGCATAGAGGTACCCCTTTGTGACATTTGGTTGAAACATATGTTATGCAATGATAATCCATGTTAATCCAAGCTAATTAGGACAAGGTGCGAGCACTATTGGTAATCTATGCATGAGGCTTGCAACTTATAAGATGTCTTATACATAACACATATGATTTATTACTACCGTTGACAAAATTGTTTAAATGTTTTAAAAATGAAAAGCTCTAGCAAAAAATAGTAATCCATGCTTCCCTCTGCGAAGGGCCTTTCTTCTACTTTATGTTGAGTCAGTTTACCTACTTCTTTCTATCTTAGAAGCAAACACTTGTGTCAACTGTGTGCATTGATTCCTACATACTTGCTTATTTGCATTCATCATATTACTTTGTGTTGACAATTATCCATGAGATATACATGTTGAAGTTGAAAGCAACCGCTGAAACTTATATCTTCCTTTGTGTTGCTTCAAAGGTTTCTACTAAGAATCTATTGCTTTATGAGTTAACTCTTATGCAAGTCTTATTGATGCTTGTCTTGAAAGTACTATTCATGAAAAGTCTTTGCTATATGGTTCAGTTGTTTAATCATTGTCTTTACCATTGCTTCGAATCACTGCATTCATCTCATATGCTTTACAATAGTATTGATCAAGATTATGATAGCATGTCACTTCAGAAATTATCCTTGTTATCGTTTACCTACTCGAGGGCGAGTAGGAACTAAGCTTGGGGATGCTTGATACGTCTCAAACGTATCTATAATTTCTTATGTTCCATGCTACTTTTATGATGATACTCACATGTTTTATACACACTTTATGTCATTATTATGCATTTTCCGGCACTAACCTATTGACGAGATGCCGAAGAGCAGGTTGCTGTTTTCTGCTGTTTTTGGTTTCAGAAATCCTACAAAGGAAATATTCTCGGAATTGGACAAAATTAACGCCCAGGGTCTTATTTTTCCACGGAGCTTCCAGAAGACCGAAGGGCTTACAAAGTGGGGCGACGAGGCGCCCAGACCACAGGGCCACACGGCCTGGGTGGGGCCCGCGCCGTCCTATGGTGTGGGCCCCTCGTCAGCCCTCCAACGCTGCCCTTCCGCCTACTTATAGCCTTCGTCGCGAAAACCCCTGTACCGAGAGCCACGATACGGAAAACCTTCCAGAGACGCCGCCGCCGCCAATCCCATCTCGGGGGATTCAGGAGATCGCCTCCGCCACCCTGCCGGAGAGGGGAATCATCTCCCGGAGGACTCTTCATCACCATGATCGCCTCCGGATTGATGTGTGAGTAGTTCACCCTTGGACTATGGGTCCATAGCAGTAGCTAGATGGTTGTCTTCTCCTCTTGTGCTATCCTGTTAGATCTTGTGAGCTGCCTATCATGATCAAGATCATCTATTTGTAATGCTACATGTTGTGTTTGTTGGGATCCGATGAATATGGAATACTATGTCAAGTTGATTATCAATCTATCATATATGTGTTGTTTATGTTCTTGCATGCTCTCCGTTGCTAGTAGAGGCTCTGGCCAAGTTGATACTTGTGACTCCAAGAGGGAGTATTTATGCTCGATAGTGGGTTCATGCCTCCATTGAATGCGGGACCAGTGACAAAAAGTTCTAAGGTTGTGGATGTGCTGTTGCCACTAGGGATAAAACATCAATGTTTTGTCTAAGGATATTTGTGTTGATTACATTACACACCATACTTAATGCAATTGTCTGTTGTTTGCAACTTAATACTGGAAGGGGTGCGGATGCTAACCCGAAGGTGGACTTTTTAGGCATAGATGCATGCTGGATAGCGGTCTATGTACTTTGTCGTAATGCCCTGATTAAATCTCTTAGTAGTCATCGTGATATGTATGTGCATTGTTATGCCCTCTCTATTTGTCAATTGCCCAACTGTAATTTGTTCACCCAACATGCTATTTATCTTATTGGAGAGACACCACTAGTGAACTGTGGACCCCGGTCCATTCTTTTACATCTGAAATACAATCTACTGCAATACTTGTTCTTTACTGTTCTTCGGAAACAAACATCATCTTCCATACTATACATTTAATCCTTTGTTTACAGCAAGCCGGTGAGATTGACAACCTCACTGTTACGTTGGGGAAAAGTACTTTGATTGTGTTGTGCAGGTTCCACGTTGGCGCCGGAATCCCTGGTGTTGCGCCGCACTACACTCCGTCACCAACGACCTTCACGTGATCCTTGACTCCTACTGGTTCGATAAACCTTGGTTTCTTACTGAGGGAAACTTGCTGCTGTACGCATCACACCTTCCACTTGGGGTTCCCAACGGGCGTGTGCTTCACGCGTATCAAGGGAGTGTAGGATCTCAAAGTTTAAGGTTGTGGTTAGATTTATCTTAATTGCTTTGTTGTAGTTGCAGATGCTTGCAAGGGGTATAATCACAAGTATGCATTAGTCTAAGTAGGGATAGTGCATTAGCATAGGTTGACCCACACAACACCTAGCAAACCGATAAAGATTATTCAGCTGCGTGAAGCGAAAGCACTTGACGAAATTCCCGTGTGTCCTCAGGAACGTTTAGTCATCATAAGTAAAACAACTGGCTTATCCTTTGCTCTAGAAAGGATTGGGTCACTCGCTGCAATTATTATTACTCTCTTTTATTTACTCGTATTTTATTTATTTGCAATATCAAATACACCTGAAAACCTGTTTGCTAGTGTTTATAGTTAATCTTTGATCAAAATTGCTTGTCAATACCTTCTGCTCCTCGTTGGATTCGACACTCTTATTTATCGAAAGTACTACGATGCACCCCCTATACTTGTGGATCATCAATGTCCATGATTGGGAAAACCTCGATCAAGGATTGACCACAATGAACTAGTTATGCACTTTTGTGCTTCACTAGTGACTCTTTGTTTGTTTATAATACCATATACATGTATTAATGTTTCCGCTTAGTACAATTATAGCATGTCACAAAACTAATTATGAACATTTGACATATAATAAATATCCATTGTTGTTTATCTCTAGAGCATTATCTTCAACAACATATACCACCAGAGTGAGAATAGGTCGGGGATGACCTTATTCTGACTTCAAGATGTAGCCGCCGCCTCACCATCCAAAAAAACTCTCCGCCGGTGGGGGACCGTTATCATTAACACCTCCAAGACCCTAATACCACCGGAGACGGAGCGGACCGGTGGCATCACCGACGAGGAGAACGGAACCCTAGATGGATTTTGTGACAGCGGCCACCTCTTCAAGGAAAAAAAACTCTAGATCTACTTTATTATGCAACAACATGCGATGTGCTCTCTTATCGCGACGATGCATAGCAAAAATACGTGTTGGGTATCAGGTCCAACGAACCCAAAATACTGTAGCCCTCTAAAATCTGTATTTTTGAAACTCTAAAAATTCTAAATATTTTTTTACATGTAGAGGATGTATATACATACGTGCTTGCCATTTTTCATACCAAATTAAAAAATATGTAACTTAGGTAAAAATGACAAGTTTCAAATGAATAGTATGAACCCCTACTAAAATTTATGTAACTTCAGAAATTCAATTTGGCTTCCGGGTGTTTATGCTCCCTCTACCAAGAAAATATATTTTGAAGTGTCGGAAAATTTTTACAAAAAATTTCACATGTACATCTCCATAATATATGTGCGTACGCCAAGTTTCGAGAAAAAACGATATTTTTTGTGATATGTATAAAAAAGAGAAATTTATGATGTGACAAGCTTTATTATAATTAAGCACCAAATTTTATCTGTTTACACACCCCACAAGATAAATCGATTTTTTATGAAACAACTTTGTAGAGGTGTAGCACGTGAAGATATTCGTGCGATTTTTTTTATTTCAAATTATTTAATATTTCAAAATGTATCTAAGATGCATTTCAAAATAAAAGGAATCATATGATCCCAAGACACCACTCTCATCCAATATGCAACTTACTACCAGAGTAAGTTCAATCGGGTCCCATAGTACCCATGTTTACATGCATAGCCGCGAGTGACTATTGCCTTTGTCCTAAACCAATTGTCACGGGTTTTATGTTTTAATAGCTAAATACATATAAATCAAGATAAATTTACGATACTTAATTTTAAATAGAAGGAAGTAGAAGCCAACGGAGAGGAAAACATGTACATGACCATTTCCGTGGGAGTTTTCTTTCTTTTGTATGCACGTATGTTTCTCAAGTACTCTTATCTCCCTTCCACATGTGCTTTTGTGGTTACTTTTTTATTTTTGTTTTTTCCATTTTATGCCCTTTTCTTTTTAAGTCAATTTTGTATATTTTCCATGATTTTATATATATTATATGTTTCTTTCACTCGTTTTTTTAAGTACATAATTTACATTTTTGTTCTCTACGGTTTACTTTTTTCTCGGATGTACAAATGTATGTTCTTTTATCCAGAAGGATTTATTTACCTTCTTCTTGAATATTATTTACGCAATTTTTTTGTTTCTTTGATGTTTTTTCCTATCTATTTTACTTTTTTATTATTTTGGTATATCCTTTCAACTTATTCATGTTTTCATCTTAGTGTATTCCTTTTTCTTTATTTTTTCATATATCTTTTCTTTATTTTTTATTCTTTCTTTTATAATGGACAAAGTTTGGTATATTTCTTGAGGGCACTAAATTTATTGTCCGACTTTGTAGTTGTAATTTTGTTGTTTCTATAGTGTTTCATACCTAAACAAGATTTGTCTCCTAGACGAATAATTCTATTCACTAAGTAAGTGAGATTTGTTCCTCCGACATAATATTATTTCCCTCAATACGGCTGATGTTTTTCTCAGATGAAATATTATTGTTCCCTGATTAACGAGATTTGTTTCTCTGACGCAATATGCTTGTTCCCGAGTAGACGATGTTGTTCCTTGATTGCCATATTTTATTGTTCACTGTGTTAAGGAGATTTGTTCCTCAGACACAATATTTACTCTTAGTAGACGAGATTTCGTCCATGAACGCAATATTTCGTGTTCGTTGTCTTGGCGAGATTTGTTCCTCGCTTCCCGCAAGTACTCTTTAGTTGTACCTTATTACAACATTCTCTGGTGACTAACTCATTAGTCACGTGCTTCCAACCGATATAGAATGTTTGTTACGTGAACGGACCATGTGTATATCTATCTGTCATGGGGATGGAGAAATTCAGCTCTTGATACATCATACCCAACAAGTACTTTCTGAGATACCCAAGAACACATTTATGATCTCCCAATTACGAAGTGACTGTTGATGTCCGCAAAGTATTATTTTAGTACTAGGAAGTAGCACAATCTCATGGTCTAAGGATTGGTATATGACATTGAAAAGCTATAGCAATCTAAACATTGATACAATTATATTGCTTTGCTTATTTAGGTCTTGTCCATCGTATCATTCTCTCAATGACATGACCTCGTTGTTAATCGACGACACATGTCTATGGTTAGGAAATACCAACCATCATTAACCAGTGAACGAGTCTAGGATCACTAGGGACACGGTGTTGTTTACAAACCGCACATGTATTAATTTTTCAACTTAATACAATTATAGCATGAAAAATAAACATTCATCCTGAAAAATGAAGTATGATAATAAGTTTTTAATTATTGCCTCTAGGACATATATCTCCAACAATGGCCCGATGGGACGCCGACATGGAGGCTACAAGGCAGCGCCGGGAGGGGGAGGAGGAGAGGGAGAGAGCTTGCGTGGCGGCCAGTAGTTGGGCTTCATGCCCCGTCCAGGTCCAGCGTCACCGTGACGCCATAGAGCGGCGGGCGCATGAGTCATTGTTGTGGGCAGCGCTCCTAGCCTCCAACAATGTCGCCCCCTTCTGCAAGGCCCATATAGAGGACGACAACTACTTATAAAGAGGAGAAGTTCGCTGGAAAATAAAATCCTGATCCTATATCTGTTATCGCCGGATTTTAGCCAAGTGAGGAGATGGGCCGTAATTGAGATGGGCTTAAAGGATATGCACATAAAGTGTTTCTGAATCGGCCTCGTGCGAGAGTTTGGGCTAGATTGCCCGTATATCTGTACATTATGGTAGGTCACGTTTCAGTTTAGAATTAAGAGATAGAGTTTGGTTCGTACACAGTTAGGTTTATTCCAAAGATAGAAAGTCTACGGACTATAAATATGTACCTAGGATTATTGAGAAAAGAGGACGATCACGTTCACAACAAACACAATCCAGGCGCATCGCCACCCCTTGTTTCGAGGGTTTCTTCCGGGTAAGCGTCATGCTGCCCAGATCGCATCTGGCGATCTGGGCGATATCGCGTTTATTCGTTGTTTTGTGTTGCTCAGTATCGAAGCCTTGTTGATGGTGAGTAATACCGTTATCATAGATGTTTTGGGGCTAACATCGATACTTTTCTCGATATGTTTGCTTAGTTATGCTGCCCCTAAATATCTAGCTGCCTTTGCACCTATCTTAGGTGTAAGGGCAGCATCTTGCTTGGTCTTTATTTAGTAGATCTGATCTGTTATGGTTGTTCCTTGTTCTCCAAGGATTAGTTTGATATCCGCATGGTTAGGCCTTGCAAACGGGTTGAACGATCCAGTAGTGTGTAAGGTATGGTTTGCCGATCCAAGAGGGGTTGTTCCGGGAATCGACTCTGTGTTGGTTTTTAGGCCTCTCTAGGACTAGTTTTCTGTTATCTTTCGTATCTGTCAGGCTCAACTACGCGTAGGATGTTCCAATTATGCGGTGAAAGCCCTAGACTGTCGTAGATCGATTTAACTTGGTATTGATAAAGCAGGATCCCCATGTTCTTGTAGATCCAATACGAACCATGGGTCAATCGGCTCTTTGAGCCGATTCACAGGGTAACCTGAGAGCCGATCGAGGCTCAGATTTAATGTTTACGTGTCTGCCATGCAGGAAACTAATTGAAGCAATCCATCACCTTCCTGACCAGGTATAGGTCAGGTGGCACGCCCTCGCGATAGCCAGGACGTGTGCCGGATTTTGCGGGCCGTCGCCCGAGGGACCAGGGCCCACCAGCAGTTCTGGGAGCCTCCCGGCTCTTCGTGTTGCTCGTCGCTGCTCACCGGTGGGTTTTGGCAGGCAACACATTCTGGCACGCCCGGTGGGACCTTCTACAGCAACTGCGTCAACATCTACAGTTGAGATGGCGGACGGACCAATCACGTACGAAGATCTGCCTGAGGAGCACAAGAAGAAATATGATGATATTAAAGCTGTCTTCGAAGCCGATCTCATCGGCTCTTTCGAGAGGACCCGTAAACATGGCATTAGGTGGAAAGGGTTCTCACCCGAAGGAGTTCTCGATGAAGTAGATCTGTCTCTCCCTTCAGAGGAACGCACCATAGCTCTGCGCCAGGAAGTTAATTACATAGTGGCTCATTCTCTACACCGTCATTCTGAGAGCCTGGTGAACGCTTTCGAGCGCATTGCGGTTCGCGTGGTTCAGAAAATCATGAAGCATCAGTACTCTCCGTCAGGGCCTGCCCTAGGGACTCACCAGGGAGAAATACCGTTCCAGACTAGACCGCAGCTGCCATTCACGCTTGCAGCTCTAGAGCCACAGGGTTCACCGGCATACGTCGTCTACAAGATTGGAGGCGATCCCGGCGATTGCCAATTCCTGTATGAGCCACCTAAAGAAATCCCACATGGATACGTGTGCACATACGTGCCGGATCGCAATAACTTGGCGCGCACGAACCTGATTGCAGCGAGGAGGGATTTCGGAGCGGACGCCGATAAACATGCGTGGCTAGCTAAATATGCCACCGGAACGAGTCATGAAAGCTCAGCCCCTGCAGCTCATACCGTGGAACAAATCAGTACAATCTTGAGAGACCAGTTCGGCATCCTGCCAAAGAGGAGAACAGTCGGCTATTCCAAGCCGTACCCCAACGAGTATGATTTTATTCCGCTGCCGCCCAAGTATCGGCTCCCTGAGTTCTCAAAGTTCAATGGATCAGAAGGGTCTAGCTCAATTGAGCATGTGAGCCGATATTTGGCACAGTTGGGCATGATTTCAGCATCAGACCCGTTACGTGTAAGGTTTTTGCGCAATCTCTCACAGGACCAGCTTTTGGGTGGTACACCTCGTTGCCACCAGATTCAGTCCGGACGTGGAAGCAACTAGAAGAGCAGTTTCATGTTCATTATCACTCAGAAGCTACCGAGGCTGGCATTGCCGATCTGGCGCAGGTGCGGCAGAAGCGGGGAGAAACGGTGTCGGAATACATTCAGCGTTTCAAGACTGTCAAGAACCGATGTTATTCGGCTCATCTAACTGAGAAAGAAGCAGTCGATCTGGCAGCGTTGGGCCTCGCAGCGCCGATCAAGGATCTGGCTTTCCAAGTGGAATACAATTCACTGGCGCACATGGTCCAGAAATTAACATTGTATGAGCAGCGCCACCCGAATTGTACCAAGAAAAGTTCAAACGCCCGATAGGCCTGCTCGAGACGGAAGAAGTTGGGGACTCTGCAGAAGACCGAGAAGTAGCCGTGGCTGAATGGGCTCGGGGGGCAGATCCCGTGTCCTGCAAATGGGTGAAACAACAAGGGCCTGCAAATGGGTTTGACTTCGATGTAAGCAAAGCTGAGCAGATATTCGATTTATTACTTAAGGAAAAACAGCTGAAGTTACCCGAAGGCCATAAAATCCCTACGACGCAAGAAATGAACGGGAGACCGTACTGCAAGTGGCATCACTCGTTCACCCATATCACCAATGACTGCAAAGAGTTGCATCGGCAGATCCAAACGGCGATAGAACAAGGCCGTTTGATCCTTGGTCAGTTTGCCATGAAAGTGGACACACAACCGTTTCCTGGCATCAACATGGTGGAACACAATCACTCCACGAGGCGTCAGCTAGATTTCTCATTCAATGTTAACATGGCAGGGCCTGTATACCACCATGGCAGGGATAAAGAAGAAATCGGTCACTCCCGTGGCAAGGAAAAGGAGGAGGCCGGCACACGCGACCGGCCCCGATATGATGACAGACGGTACATCACCGAGGAACAAGTGAGAAACGTGCGGTATCAACGACCGCTCTCCGCGCATCTCCTTAACAAATATGAGCGTCAGTACGACCGACGCCGGTGGTACGACATAGATGATGAAAGATATCGTCGGTCTGATGTAGACAACGGAAAATATCGTCGGTATGATAGAGACGACGAAGGATATGAGCACCGCGCTAAGGGGAAGTCAAGAGAGCAGGAAGACATGGACAGACACTGGGATTGTCCTTTCTTTAAGCACTGCTGGGATTCAGGAATGAGCCGATTGCCTACAATCGACAACTGCCCGGAATGTAGACAGCAGAAGGAGGACACAGGTGAGGTTTCAGTGTTCAAGCGTCTAGGGCCTCTCCCATCTCAGAACAGACGAGCTGAGTCATCTCGAGTGGAAGATTTCGAGGAGTCAGAAGATGAAGAAGAAGATAGATACCACCGGGATTGAGGAAAGCGCGGCCCGATCTGGCCGTGAAAATTCAGCAAACTTTGGAGACGGAGATTCGTCCACAGAAGAAAGAATGGCGCCCCAAACAAATAAAAGCCGATGCGAAGGCATTGGCTGGCACAAATATGGTGTTCATACTTCCGTCGGAGTTTTGTGCTCCAAGAACCGAAGAAGTACCGGTAGCACAGTTTGACTGCGGCCCACGGCCAGTTATCTTTGAAAAGCCACGAGAGAAGAGCTACAAACATTTGAAGGCCCTGTACCTAAGAGGTTATATCAACGGGCAGCCTGTCAGCAAGATGTTGGTTGACACGGGAGCGGCAGTCAATATAATGCCATACTCCATGCTACGGCGTTTGGGACGCTCTAACGCAGATCTGATCAAAACCAACGTCACATTAAGCGACTTCAACGGCCAAGCATCAGAAACGCAAGGCGTTCTGAACGTGTTTCTAACCGTGGGCCGAAAAACCATCCCTACATCATTCTTCATCGTCGACAGCAAAAGCACCTACGCTATCCTGCTAGGGAGGGATTGGATTCACGCCAACTGCTGCATTCCATCCACAATGCACCAAGGCCTGATACAGTGGGATGGAGATGAAGTGGAGGTCGTTCATGCAGATGACTCGATCGAGATCTCAATAGCTGGCATGAATATTTGGGAAGCAGAAGACCAAGAGCCGATCTCCGGAGTCGGCTTGGACGGTCGTGAGCGCATCGAAGGTACAAAAACGGGGTGAGGCTCGTCTTATCCACCGGCCCGACGAGTAGCAAGAGCAAAGTCAATGGACGTACGGTGGCAAGGCCGATCCTCGCGATCGGCCCCAAAAAATAAAAAGCAATGATCTCACCTCAAGCATGTCACGTAGTCGTAGTAGGGAGACTCCCTCCCGTAGTAGAGCACAAATAAGTTATAAACCTTCATTGAGCAATGCAATCGAAAAGGGGGCCGATTCCAGCAATCGGCCCAAATTATCCTCACCATACGTTTTGCCTGTGTTCAGCATCGATCTAGCAGGCGACGGAAAGCTAGGATATGGATTTACATCGGCTGATGAGCTAGAAGAGATTGACATTGGTCCTGGGGATAAGCCACGACCAACATTTATCAGCAAAAAGTTGGATCCGCATCTGAGGGGCCTGATGATAGCTTTGTTGAAAGAATACCCAGATTGCTTTGCCCGGGATTACACAGAGATGCCCGGGTTAGACAGGAGCATCATTGAGCATCGGCTCCCTCTTAAGAAAGGATTTCGGCCGTTCCAGCAGCGAGCACGACAGATGAAGGCCGAAATTTTAGAAGAAGTCAAGAAAGAGATCGAGAAAATGTTGAACGCAGGGTTCATCAGGCCATGCAGGTATGCTGAGTGGATTTCTAGTATCGTACTCGTAGAGAAAAAGGACGGCCGATGGCGCGTCTCCATAGATTTTCGGGATCTCAATAGAGCCACTCCAAAGGATGAGTATCCAATGCCGGTAGCAGAGACATTGATCAATGCAACTGCTGGTCATAAGGTTTTAAGTTTCATGGATGGCAATGCCGGTTACAACCAAATTTTTATGGCTCCAGAAGATATACACAAGACTGCGTTCAGAGTACCAGGTTTGGTGGGTTTGTTTGAATATGTAGTCATGACATTTCGACTGAAAAATGCCGGTGCAACATACCAAAGAGCCATGAATTACATCTTTCATGATCTGATCGGCAAGTTGGTGGAGATTTACATTGATGACGTGGTAGTCAAGTATGTTTCAGTAGAAGGACACTTGGAGGATTTGCGACGCATCCTGGACCGAACTAGAAAATTCGGGCTAAGAATGAATCCAAAGAAGTGTGCTTTTGGTGTAACGGCCGGTCAATTCTTGGGTTTCTTGGTTCATGAACGCGGAATTGAGATCGGCCTGAAAAGTCGAGAGGCAGTGCGAACAATGAAGCCACCTACCACGAAGAAGGAGCTCCAGTGTCTCATCGGCAAAATCAACTTCGTCAGAAGGTTCATCTCCAATCTGTCAGGGCGAATCGAGCCGTTCATGGGATTGGTAAAAATTAAATCTGATGAGGAGTTTCGCTGGGGGGCAGAGCAATAGCGAGCGTTTGACGAGTTAAAGAGTATCTAACGAAGCCACCTGTGTTGGTTCCGCCCCAGCAAGACAGACCATTCTATATTTACTTGTCAGTAGCTAACACTTCCATCGCCTCAGTGGTGGTGCAAGTTTATGATGGTCTGGAGAGAGTCGCTTTCTACATCAGCAGAAGGATGTTGGATGCAGAGACTAGGTACCCTGAGATCGAGAAGTTGTGCCTCTGCCTATTTTTTACCTGCACCAAGCTTCGTCACATCTTGCTGTCAGCGGAAATTGTCATCATATGCAAATCAGATGTCATCAAACATATGCTGTCGGCTCCTGTGTTGAAAGGCCGACTCGGTAAGTGGATGTTTGCATTATCGGAATTTGATATCCGGTATCAGCCTGCGAAAGCAGTCAAGGGACAGGCGTTGGCCGATCTTATTGCTGAACAAATCAACACTGATATAGCAGCACTGTCTGTGCGTGCATGGGCCATGTTTTTCGATGGGTCGGTTTGTGATGATGGTTGCGGCATCGGCATTCTACTCGTGTCGCCCCGGGGGACAACATATTCCTTCTCCATGAGGCTACCTACCCCTTGCACCAACAATGTCGCTGAGTATGAAGCAATACGCAAGGGAATGGAGTTGCTTATGGAAGCCGGGGCGGCAAGTGGAACTTTTTGGAGACTCAAAATTGGTGATTTCCCAACTCACGGAGGAATACAAATGTGAGAGCGAGTCGCTCTTCCCATTATGGATTCAATGCCGTGAGCTGATGGCACAATTTAGGTACATAAACTTCAACTGGATCCCGAGGTCGCAAAATACCGAGGCGAACGATCTCGCACAGATGGCGTCAGGCTACAAGGACGTAGCAGGTGGAGCCGATGTTCGTGCACGGTTCCCGGAATCGGATGATCGTAGAGCCGATATCTTCAATTACTTGAAAGATTCGGCTCGGGGGCACCTAAACGGATAAGGTACAAGGCCATGAAGTATGTCCTTATTGGGGATGACATGTTCTACAGGACTTTGGAAGGGTTACTTCTCAGATGTCTGGGACCAGCCGAGTCAAATCGGCTCTTACACGAGGTACACGAAGGCGCCTGTGGAACTCACCAATCGGCTCATAAGATGAAATGGTTGATCAGGCGATCGGGGTTTTATTGGCCCACCATGCTTGAGGATTGTTTTAAGTACTATAAAGGGTGTCAAGCGTGTCAAAGTTTGGGAAAATTCAGACGGTACCCGCATCGAGCAATGAACCCCATCATCAAGCCTTGGCCATTTCGAGGTAGGGGCATGGATATGATCGGCAAAATCAATCCTCCATCGAGCAAAGGCCATATGTGGATTTTGGCCATTACAGATTATTTCACTAAATGGGTGGAGGCCGTCCCTATGAAGTCAGTGGCATCGAAAGATGTTATCAATTTCGTGAAAGAACATGTCATTCATAGATTCGGGATTCCCCGGACTATCACGACCGATGGAGGTTCGGTCTTTGTTTCTCGCGAGTTTAGAAAGTTCTGCGAGGACATGGGAATTAAGTTGATCCGATCGTCTCCATACTATGCTCAAGCAAATGGGCAAGCTGAAGCGTCCAACCAGAGCCTTATCAAGCTGATTAAGAGGAAAGTGGACGAGCACCCTAGACGTTGGCACGAGGTATTGTCAGAGGCTTTGTGGGCTTATCGCATGTCATGTCATGGAGCGATAAAAACCTCGCCATACCATCTGGTCTATGGACAAGAAGCCGTATTGCCTCGGGAAATCACGGCTGGGTTGAGACGTATTACGTTTCGGAATGATTTAACAATCGAAGAATATGCATCCTCGATGAGTGATAGCATTGAGGATCTAACGGAACTTAGACTGTGGTCGCTTGAGAAAATTAAAGAGAACAAAGCCAAGGTAGCTCGCGCATATAATAAGAAGGTGAGACCAAAGGAGTTCCACATTGGTGATCTGGTATGGGAAGCTGTATTGACATTGGGGACTAAGGATGCAACGTATGGTAAATGGTCTCCAAATTGGCACGGGCCGTACAGGGTCGACCAAGTTTTAAAGGGTAACGCATACATGCTCGAGGAGCTGAGCGGTGTGAAGTTCCCGATGGCTGTCAATGGTCAGCATCTCAAGAAATATTTCCCAAGTATGTGGGATGATGGACAGTGAAATATGGGGGCCGATGCATGAAATCGGCCAGTAAAAAAAATAATAAAAAAATATACAAAGCAACAGGACGCAAAGCACAGCCGATGCACAGACATCGACTTTAGACTAAAAAAGCCGATGCGCAGCCATCGACTCTAGAGGTACAAACTGTTACGAGCAGGTATCATGTTACATGGATAGGCTCTACTGAAGGAATGCCTCGAAGGCACGGAGGGCGTCAGCACGGACACGATCCACCTCGGCGATCTCGGCCTCATCATCTTCGTCCTCGCCCGTCACTAGCCGTTTGTTTAGGGCACGTATTTCTGCCAGATCAGTTTTCAGTTGAGCTTTGAGGCCTTCTGCTTCCTCTTGGGAGCGGGCAATAAGAGCTTCCTTATCGTAAATAAGCTGTTTGGTTGCCCGGACCCTCTCTTCAAGGTCCTCCAATTCCTTTCGCAAGGTCTCAAGTTCGGCGGTGCTGACAGAGGTGTCAGTTTTGGCATCTAAGGCCGCCTTTTTCTCATTGAGCAGCTGACATTTGTCTGCAATGTCGGCTTTCAACGGAAGTTGGGCGTGGCGTAGATCGATTCTCTGACGAGCTAACTTCACCCTTGACCCGTAGACAGACAGAGTCACAACTGGCCAAAGTTTCACCTGCAATGTTACCGGGAGATGGTGCTTGATTTCTTCAAGAACGCTCTTGTTGCGGTCAGAAACCCACCGGCGAGCAGCGACGGGCAACACGGTAGAGCCGGGAGGCTCCCAGGACTGCGGCTGGCCCTGGTCCCTCCGAGCGACGGCCCGCAAAGACTCGGCACGCACGTCCGATGCTGGTGCAAGGGCGTGCCACCTGACCTATACCTGGTCAGGAAGGTGTTGGATTGTGCCTCGCTTAGTTTCCTGCATGGCATACACGTAAACATTAAATACGAGCCTCGATCGGCTCTCAGGCTATCCTGTGAATCGGCTCAAGGAGCCGATCCACCCATGATGTGTACGAGGTGTACGATCAGATGGTGGTCCTGCTTGATCAAAATAAAGCTAAAACGACCTACTATGATTTAGGGTTTTCACCGCATAATCGGAACATCCTACTCGTGATTGAGCCTGGCGGCCACGCACGGTGATCGTAAGCCGACCCTAGACAAGGCCTAAAAACCAACACGAAGTTGATCCCCGGAACATCCTGTCTAGGGTTAGCAAACTACACCCTACGCGCCACTGGATCCTTCAACCCGTTTGTAAGGCCTAACTATTCAGATATTAAACTAATCCTTGAAGAACAAGGAGCAATCATAACGGATCGGATCTACTAAACAATGATCAAGCGGGGTGCCGCCCTTACACCTAAGATAGGTGTAAGGACGGCTAGATGTCTAAGGGTTGCACGACGACAACATATGATACGATGAACAATGCTAGCCCTAACACATCTATGATAACTACGTTGCTCGCCATCAACAAGGCTTCAGCACGAGCAACGCATGAACAACGAATAAACCTGTACTGCCTAGATCGCAAGATGCGATCTAGGCAGCATGATGCTTACCCGGAAGAAACCCTCGAGACAAGGGAGTTGGCGATGCGCCTAGATTGGTTTGTGGTGAACGTGATTGTTGTTTATTTCATAAACCCTAGATACATATTTATAGTCCGTAGACTTTCTAACGTGGGAATAATCCCAACCGTGTACGAGCCAAACTCTATCTAACCGACACGTATCCTACTATGTTACAGATACACGGGCAAACTAGCCCAAACTTTGTATACAAGGCCGATTCATGTATTTCTTATATGTATATTCTTCAAGCCCATCTCTAATCGCGGCCCACCTCTGATCCGGTCAAATTCTGGTGATAACACATGCCCCCCTGGTTTTGGAAATGACAATTCCAAAATCACTCTGTTTTTCCTTCGTCGGGTCATGTCGTGGCAGAGCAGAACCGCCGCAGTATCCTTCATCATGATGCCTTGCCTCCTCCACTTCTCCGCGTGACCTGGTAAAATTTTTTTTTTCTGTTGGGCACCACTTCCTCGGAAACTGCTGTGGCATTGAATCTCCACTATATCCCCTTTTATTTAACCGCTCCAAACAGTTTGCTTCTTCATCCCCTTCGCATTAGCACTCCAAAAGCCCTCCTGCGGCACCATGTCTTCTTCTTCCTCCGCCTCATCGGGTCTTTCCACCCAATCCTCCTCCTCCCGCGAGCCGACGCCGGAGTGGGACCCGGAGGAGGCCCATGCGGCCAACATCCGCCGCGCCATCGAAGCCGGGGAGGAGTCCGAGTCACGACTTCTCCGTCCGGTCTGAGGACGACAAGTCCTCGACCGACGGGGAAAGTGACCTCCGCTTCCTTGCCGACGGGGAAACGGAGGAGGAGAGCGATGACGATCGCTTCTCCTGGGATGACTTCACCTCCTCCGAGGAGGAGGAGGAGGAGGAGGACGACACCTCCTCCGACGAACCGCCGGCCAAGCGCTTCTGCCCCTGGCCGGGGAACCTCAGCGACTTCGACAGCGACGACGACGACGCTGACGAGGAGGACGAGGACAACGAGGGCCCTGCCGACGGCCGGCTGCAGCAGCGACGACGAGCCCGCCGGGAGTAGCGCCGACAGCGGCGACGACGGCGACGACGAGGGCAGCGACGGCCCGTAGATAGGACCCTTAGCATAGGATCAGTAGTAGTAGATGGGGCAATGTATCCCCTAGTACTTCCTTTTGAGAGCAATCAGCTCTTTATGTAAGAAATCCTGTTTATCAATGAAGAATTCCCCCAATTTGATTTTGCCGATTTCCTTTAAGCTAATTTAGCCGATTTCCCCTCATACTGACTTTGCCGATTGTCCACTTAGCCAATGCTCAATGAGCCGATGGCAACGCATCGGTCCTTCACAATCTATCCTTCAACTCTTCGACTGATGACTTTGAGACCTGGTGGATAACATGGAAGACCCTTGCCTTCACGAGAGCCCTTAAATTCCTCCCACCAGCTCCAGTGATCCTCTTCTGCAAGAAGTCACCATCTTTGAAGAAGGTTGCGACGCAGGACCAGCCGATGACACTCCAATCGGCTTCTAAAAACAGAGCATCTACCCGGTCAGCCGCCCCCCGAGCCTCAGTCAAGGCGAGAATAGCGGTGAGGACGCACAGATCAGACAAAGGGTTTTGAACTCAGGCAATTCTGAGACAGCCGCCATGCAGAGCCAGCCAAACTTGCCACCATCGATCACCTTTTCTTCCGTTGAAAGCCGATATCGCAGACGAAACATCAACGGCTTAATGAGTAAAAGGTTGCCCTGCATGCCAAAACTGACGCTTCTGACAGTACTGCTGAACTGGCGACCTTGCGCAAAGGGTTGGAAGTCCTCGAAGAGAAGGTTCTGGCACCGAAATCGGCTCATTGCCGCTGAGGAAGCTCTCATTATTCACTCCCTCCAGGAAGCAGAAGGCCATCCGTGTCTTGAACACGCAACTGGTAGATCCCATGAAATTTGTACTAGAGTCGATGGCTGTGCATCGGCTTTGTTTCTTAGGTCTAAAGTCAATGTCCGTGCATCGGCTGTACATCATGAGAAACATCATGAGAATTTTTTTTATTGGCCGATTTTTCTATCGGCCCCCAATATTTCACTGCACATGTATCGCACATGTTCATCTGATTAGGTGCCCCCCGAGCCGAATCTGCCAGGTTACTGCGGATATCGGCTCTGTAGTTAGCCAAGGCACTGTATTTGAACGTCGGCTCCGTTAGGACCAGTGTTGACTTTTTCAGCTCATCAGCCGACGTAAAACCGCTGCCCATTAGATCGACGTTGAACACAGGCAGAACGTATGGTGAGGATAATTTTGGCCGATTGCTGGAATCGGCCTCCATGTTGATTGAATAGCTCAATGAAGGTTTTGCAATGTTCCTCCATAGATCTTTGGGGCCGATCGCACGGATCGGCATCGCCACGTTTGTTCATGGATGTTGCTCTTGTTACACGGTCAGGCCGGTGGATAAGACCAGCCTCACCCCGTCCTTCGTCACGTCGATGCGCTCGCAGTCGTCCAAATTGATGCCTGAGAGTGGCTCTTGGCCTGTTGTCTCCCAAACGTTCATGCCGGTCGTTGAAATCTCGGCTGAATCATCCGCGTGGACGACCTCTACTTCATCTCCATCCCACCGTATTAGGCATTGGTGCATCGTGGATGGAATGCAATAGTTGGCGTGGATCCAATCTCTCCCTAGCAGGACAAGCATAGGTGCTCTTGCTCGTCGACAATAAAGAACGTCGTAGGGATGGTTTTCCTTCCTACGGTCAGATCCACGTTCAGAACACCTTGTGCGTCAGATGCTTGGCCGTTGAAATCGCTCAGTGTTACGTTGGTCTTGATCAGATCCGAGCTAGAGCGTCCCAACCGACGTAGCATGGAGTATGGCATAATGTTGACTGCCGCTCCGGTGTCCACCAGCATCTTGCCGACAGGCTGCCCATTGATATAGCCTCGCAAGTACGAGCCTTCGGATGTCCGTAGCTTCTTTCTCGTGGCTTCTCAAAGATAACCGGCCGTGGGCCGCAGATCAAGTTGTGCCACGGGTGCTTCGTCTAATCCTGGAGCACTAAACTCCGTTGGAAGGATGAACACCATGTTTGTGCCAGCCGATGTCTCATCATCGGCTTTCTTTTGTCTGGGGCGCCACTCTTTCCTTTGTGGCCGACCTTCTTCGTCCAGGGTTCGCTGAATTTTCGCGGCCAGATCAGGCCGCGCCTTCCTTAACGTGTGCAGCTATAACCTTTCGGCTTCCTCCAAACCACGTAGTCGCTGAACCCTACGCTTTTGGGAACGGCTGAGTCCATCAGGGCACCACCTTGGCCGGTGGTACTTATCTTCTTCTTCATCATCGTCTTCCAATTCCTCGAGATCTTCCACCCGAGAGGACTCAGCGTGCTTGTTCCGAGGCGGGAGAGGCCCTAGACGTTTGAACACGGACACGTTAGCTGCATCTTTCTTCTTCTGTTTACATTCTGGGTAGTTGCCGATTGTAGGAAATCGGCTCATTCCTGAATCCCAGCAGTGTCTGAAGAAGGGACAGTCCCAGTGCCTATTGATACGTCTCCGACGTATCGATAATTTCTTATGTTCCATGCCACATTATTGATGATATCTACATGTTTTAGGCACACTTTATGTCATATTCGTGCATTTTCTGGAACTAACCTATTAACAAGATGCCGAAGTGCCAGTTGCTGTTTTCTGCTGTTTTTGGTTTCAGAAATCCTAGTAACGAAATATTCTCGGAATTGGACGAAATCAACGCGCAGGTTCCTATTTTGCCCGGAAGCATCCAGAACACCCGAGAGCCGCCAGAGGAGGGCCTTGTGGGCCCTAGACGACAGGGTGGCGCGGCCAGGGCCTGGGCCATGCCCCCCTATGGTGTCGCCGCCTCGTTGACCCTCCGACGCCGCCTCTTCGCCCGGAAGCAACTTAATTTTGCAAATAGACACTCCTTCATGGTATGTGATTGTTGGAAGGCACCCGAGGATTCGGTTAGCCATGGCTTATGTAAGCAAAAGGTTGGGAGGAGTGTCATCCATAAATAAAGAAAAACTAAACTAAAGTACATGTGTAAACAAAAGAGAAGAGGGATGATCTACCTTGCTGGTAGAGATAACGTCCTTCATGGGAGCCGCTCTTGAAAGTCTGGTTGATAAGGTAGTTATAGTGCCCACTACCATTCGTTGACAACAACAAACACCTCTCAAAATTTTACTTTTATGCTCTCTTTATGTTTTCAAAACCAAAGCTCTAGCACAAATATAGAAATCAATGCTTTCCTCTTTGAAGGACCTTTCTTTTACTTTTATGTTGAGTCAGTTCACCTATTTCTCTCCACCTCAAGAAGCAAACACTTGTGTGAACTGTGCATTGATTCTTACATACTTGCATATTATACTTATTATATTACTTTGCATTGACAACTATCCATGAGATATACATGTTATAAGTTGAAAGCAACCGCTGAAACTTAATCTTCTTTTGTGTTGCATCAATACCTTTACTTTGATTTATTGCTTTATGAGTTAACTCTTATGCAAGACTTATTGATGCTTGTCTTGAAGTGCTATTCATGAAAAGTCTTTGCTTTATGATTCATTTGTTTACTCATGTCATCACCATTGTTTTGATCGCTGCATTCATTACATTTGTTTACAATAGTATGATCAAGGTTATGATGGCATGTCACTCCAGAAATTATCTTTGTTATCGTTTACATCGTCCGGGACGAGCAGGAACTAAGCTTGGGGATGCTGATACGTCTCCGACGTATCGATAATTTCTTATGTTCCATGCCACATTATTGATGATATCTACATGTTTTAGGCACACTTTATGTCATATTCGTGCATTTTCGGAACTAACCTATTAACAAGATGCCGAAGTGCCGCTTGCTCGTTTTCTCGCTGTTTTTGGTTTCAGAAATCCTAGTAACGAAATATTCTCGGAATTGGACGAAATCAACGCCCAGGTTCCTATTTTGCCCGGAAGCATCCAGAACACCCGAGAGCCGCCAGAGGAGGGCCTTGTGGGCCCCAGACAATAGGGTGGCGCGGCCAGGGCCAGGGCCGCGCCCCCCTATGGTGTCGCCGCCTCGTTGACCCTCCGACGCCGCCTCTTCGCCTAGAAGAAGCCCCTCGACCTAAAACCTCGATACAAAAAAGCCACGGTACGAGAAACCTTCCAGAGCCGCCGCCATCGCGAAGCCAAGATCTGGGGGACAGGAGTCTCGTTCCGGCCGCGCCGCCGGGACGGGAAGTGCCCCCGGAAGGCTCCTCCATCGACACCACCGCCATCTCCATCAACGCTGCTGTCTCCCATGAGGAGGGAGTAGTTCTCCATCGAGGCTCGGGGCTGTACCGGTAGCTATGTGGTTCATCTCTCTCCTATGTACTTCAATACAATAATCTCATGAGCTGCCTTACATGATTGAGATTCATATGATGATGCTTGTAATCTAGATGTCATTATGCTAGTCAAGTGGGTTTTACTTATGTGATCTCCGGAGACTCCTTGTCCCACGTGTGTAAAGGTGACAGTGTGTGCACCGTGTGGGTCTCTTAGGCTATATTTCACAGAATACTTATTCACTGTTATGAATGGCATAGTGAAGTGCTTATTTATATCCCTTTATGATTGCAATGTGTTTTGTATCACTATTCATCTATGTGCTACTCTAGTGATGTTATTAAAGTAGTTTTATTCCTCCTGCACGGTGTAATGGTGACAGTGTGTGCATCCGTGTTAGTACTTGGCGTAGGCTATGATTGTGATCTCTTGTAGATTATGAAGTTAACTATTGCTATGATGGTATTGATGTGATCTATTCCTCCTACATAGTGTGAAGGTGACGAGTGTGCATGCTGTGTTAGTACTTGGTTTAGTCGTGTTGATCTTTCATGCACTCTAAGGTTATTTAAATATGAACATTGAATTGTGGAGCTTGTTAACTCCGGCATTGAGGGTTCGTGTAATCCTACGCAATGTGTTCATCATCCAACAAGAGAGTGTAGAGTATGCATTTATCTATTCTGTTATGTGATCAAAGTTGAGAGTGTCCACTAGTGAAAGTCTAATCCCTAGGCCTTGTTCCTAAATACGCTATCGCTGCTTGTTTACTGTTTCTTCGCGTTACTACTGCTGCGTTACTACTGCTTGTTTACTGTCCTGGGCAAAGCACTTTTCTGGTGCCGTTGCCACTGCTCATACTTATTTATACCACCTGTATTTCACTATCTCTTCGCCGAACTAGTGCACCTATACATCTGACAAGTGTATTTGGTGTGTTGGGGACACAAGAGACTTCTTGCTTTGTGGTTGCAGGGTTGCTTGAGAGGGATCTTTGACCTCTTCCTCCCTGAGATCGATAAACCTTGGGTGATCCACTTAAGGGAAAACTTGCTGCTGTTCTACAAACCTCTGCTCTTGGAGGCCCAACACTGTCTACAAGAATAGAAGCTCCCGTAGACATCACCTATCCACGTCGTCTTGCTCTCTCGACTTTTCCTTGTCGTGGCGCTCATATCTCTCCTCGTCGCGATCATGCCGACGGTGTCTCCTGGCATCCTTAGCCAGACGATCTCTTTCATCATCGTCGTTGTATCGTCGGCGTTGGTCATATTGACTCACATACTTGTTGAGGAGGTGATCAGAGAGAGGTCGCTGATATCTCACATTCCTCACTTCTCCCTCTGTGATATAGCGCTTGCCATCGTGACGGAGCCGATCGCGTGGAATGGCTTCCTCGGTGTCCTTGCTATGAGAGCAGCTGCCCTCATCTCCGTCCTTACCAGAGTGGTGCCCAGGTCCTACCATGTTGATGTTGAACGAGAATCCTGGCTGGCACCGTCCAGGGTAAGTGTACTCCACCATGTTAACGGCGGGGAAGGGGTGTGTGTCGACCTTCATGGCGTACTGGATGAAAATTAGACGCCCTTGTTCTATCGCCATTTGGACCTGCTGACGCCACACCCTGCAGTCGTTGGTCGCATGGGTGAACGTGTTATGCCACTTGCAGTATGGCTTTCCGTTCTGCTCCTGAGCCGTGGGGATCTTGTGGCCTTCGGGTACCTTTAGCTGCTTCTCCTTAAGTAAGAGATCGAAAATTTGCTCAGCCTTGGTGACATCGAAGTCAAACCCTCTTGGAGGACCTTGTGGCTTAACCCACTTACAGGACACGGGGCTTGCCCCCGAGTCCATTCAGCCATCTGCTACCTCTTGATCTCCCGCGAGCCTTCATCTTCATCCGCCTCAACTAGGACCACCGCACGTTTGAATTTATCCCGGTATACATCCGGGTGGCGTTGTTCATATAGCGACGGCTTCGCACCATGTGCGCCGGTGAAGGGTAGTGCTGCTTGGGAGGCCACGTCCTTGATCGGTGATGCGAGACCCACCACCGCCAACTCGGCCGCTTCTTTTTCAGTCACACGAGCCGAATAGCATCGGTTCCTAACGGTCCTGAAGCGCTGGAAGTATTCTGAAACTGTTTCTCCGCGCTTCTGTCGTACTTGTGCTAGATCGGCAATGCCAGCCTCGGAAGCCTCTGAGTGATACTGCATGTGGAACTGCTCTTCCAACTGCTTCCAAGTCCGGATTGAGTCCGGTGGCAGCGATGTGTACCACCCAAAAGCCGATCCTGTGAGGGCTCGTGCGAAGAACCTCACACGCAGCTCATCTGACGTTGAGATCGTGCCCAGCTGTGCCAAATATCGGCTCACATGCTCGATGGAGCTGGAACCATCTGATCCATTAAACTTGGAGAAATCAGGGAGCCGATACTTGGGTGGTAGCGGGATCAATTCGTACTCGTTGGGGTACGGCTTGGAATAGCCGATTGTCCTCCTTTTCGGCGACATGCCGAAGCTGGTCTTTTAAGATGGTACTAATCTGATCCGCGGTGCTGGCTGTAGGAATCGAACTCTGAAGATTCGCCGGAGTGGCATACTTAGCCAGCCATGCTTGCTTTTCCAGCTCTGAGCCAACTGCAAGAGCTGAGCTCTGGAGGTTTGTCGGAGTGGCATACTTAGCTAGCCACGTCTGCTTCTCAAGATCTGTTCCCGAAGTTCCTCCTGCTGTTCCAGAAGTCCCTGCTGTTGCAGTCTGGTTTGTGAGTGCCTAGTTACTGCAGTCTGGCACGTATGTGCACGTGTATCCGTGAGGGATCTCCTTAGGCGCCTCATGCAAGAACTGGTAGTCACTAGGGTCACCACCGATCTTGTAGACGACGTATGCCGGTGAATTCGGCACTTGTGGGTGCTGCCAACGCGAATGGCGGCGGTGGACGGGACTCGGAGTGGCATCTCTCCTTGGTGAGTCCCTAGAGCTGGTCCGACGGAGAGTACCGATGCCTCATGATTTCTCGGATCACCCGAAGAGCGACACGCTCCAAAGTGTTCACCGGGCTCTCGAGAATGATGGTGTAGCGAATGAGCTACCATGAAGTTAATCTCCGACGCAGAGACACTGGTGCGTTCTTCGATGGGGCGGACGAGGTCCACTCCATCGAGCGCGCCTTCAGGTGAGAACCCTTTCCACCTGATGCCGTGTGAGTGGGTTCTGTGAAAAGAGCCGATGAGATCGGCTTCGAGGATCGCTTTGACCTCGTCATGCTTCTTCTTGAGCTCCTCGGTCAGATCCTCGTACGTGACTGGAGTGCCCTCCGCCATCTCAGATGTAGATGGAGATGCGGTTGATGTCGAAGATTGTCCCACCGGGCGTGCCAGAATGTGTTGCGGTCAGAAACCCACCGGCGAGCAGCGACGTGCAACACGGTAGAGCCGGGAGGCTCCCGGAGCTGCGGCTGGCCCTGGTCCCTCCGAGCGACGGCCCGCAAAGACTCGGCACGCACGTCCGATGCTCGGTGCAAGGGCGTGCCACCCGACCTATACCTGGTCGGGAAGGTGTTGGATTGTGCCTCGCTTAGTTTCTGCATGGCATACACGTAAACATTAAATACGAGCCTCGATCGGCTCTCGAGTTATCTCGTGAATCGGCTCAAGGAGCCGATCCACCCATGATGCGTACGAGGTGTACGACCGGATGGTGGTCCTGCTTGATCAAAATAAAGCTAAAACGACCTACTACGATTTAGGGTTTTCACCGCATAATCGGAACATCCTACTCGTGATTGAGCCTGGCGGCCACGCACGGTGATCGTAAGCCGACCCTAGACAAGTCCTAAAAACCAACACGAAGTTGATCCCCGGAACATCCTGTCTAGGGTTAGCAAACTACACCCTACGCGCCACTGGATCCTTCAACCCGTTTGTAAGGCCTAACTATGCAGATATTAAACTAATCCTTGAAGAACAAGGAGCAATCATAACGGATCGGATCTACTAAACAATGATCAAGCGGGGTGCCGCCCTTACACCTAAGATAGGTGTAAGGACGGCTAGATGTCTAAGGGTTGCAGGACGACAGCATATGATACGATGAACAATGCTAGCCCTAACACATCTATGATAACTACGTTGCTCGCCATCAACAAGGCTTCAGCACGAGCAACGCATGAACAACGAATAAACGTGTCTTGCCTAGATCGCAAGATGCGATCTAGGCAAGCATGATGCTTACCCGGAAGAAACCTTCAAGACAAGGGAGTTGGCGATGCGCCTAGATTGGTTTGTGGTGAACGTGATTGTTGTTTATTTCATAAACCCTAGATACATATTTATAGTCCGTAGACTTTCTAACGTGGGAATAATCCCAACCGTGTACGAGCCAAACTCTATCTAACCGACACGTATCCTACTATGTTACAGATACACGGGCAAACTAGCCCAAACTTTATATACAAGGCCGATTCATGTATTTCTTCTATGTATATTCTTCAAGCCCATCTCTAATCGCGGCCCACCTCTGATCCGGTCAAATTCTGGTGATAATAGCTCTTCACTTCCTCGGGATCTTCGACCAACGTCTCGATCGAGGAGGAAAGCAAGGCTTTGAGACGCTGGAATTGACGTAGGACAGCGCTGGGTCGTGGTTCATCGCATGCCGTAGAAGGAGCTGGTTCGATGGATTCAGGGTCGAACGTTAGCAAGCCCGAGAGGTCACAACCCTGACAAACAGAAACAGCGTCAGTATGCAGTAAAAGGGAAGGGTAAGACAAACGAAAGGAGTATACCTCTCCTGAGACCAGGGGGACAACCGATAATGAGGTAATCGGCTCTTGTGTTTCTGCTGGGGGCTTGGCCAAATTGGCGACCTTGTCAACGGCACCTTTAGGGATTACTGGATCCAGGTTTGCGGAGGGCATCTGTACTTCCTCGACTCGCCCACTAGAAATGTCCGATGTGAGCAGCAATGGATTAGCATGAAAGATGAGCTGGGGAGAGTATGGAGGGTAATTACATTTGAAGCCTCTTGGTTTGATGAAGGGGCTTGCGGTTCCTTTCGAGTCCTCTTGGTGCTCACGCCCTGCCCTGCTTTGATTGGGGCTTGAGGGGCAACAGGTTCAGGAACTGGCCTTTTCCTGGAAGCCGATGGTGGCAAATCTGGCTGGCTCTGCGTGGTGATTTTCCCAGAGTTGCCCGAGCTCGAATCCCCTCGATTGGATTGTGTTTCCTCGCTGGAGTTGTCTTCGGTGGAGGCCTATAAAAAAAGAGTTAGTAAGCACAAGCATGTTTGCGAAGCCCATAAGGATAGATGAAATCAGCCAAGGCATGGATCAACGTACGTGCAAGCTCTCTTGATCCGGAGAAGGGCTCCGGCGCTTCAAAGTTTTCTCGGCGGCTACATTCCTCACCGTCGTTCTCGCCTTGGTTGGGGCTCGGGGGCAGCTGGCCCGGAAGATACTTTGCTCTTGGAAGCCGATTTTGGTGAAATCGGTCGGCTCTCACATCACGACCTTTTTCAAGGGTGGCGAGCTTTTGCAGAATAGGACCACAGTAGCCGGTGGGAAGAATTCAAAGGGGGTGCCGTCATCATGTGTAGGTTCTGGACCATCTTGTTGCTGCAAGGAGACAGAGCAAGGTTATAAAAATCATTGTAAGCCACTTCAAGAAAATTTGCGAGTGGTAGTACCTGTTCTGCGGGGATATTATATTCAGCATCGTGTTGTTTCAGCAACGGTCCCAGAGCTCTCCTGAAGGCATGAGTTTTCCACATTGACCACCAGGTCTCAAATCCATCGGTTGACGAGGTGAAAGAGAGGTTGTTAGGGACTGGGATGGCTAGAGCATCAAAGAAAGAGTAACACCTCTGACCGGTGAGGAGATCGGGCAAGTCAGCTCTGCTCTCTGTTAAGTGGTGGAGGAAGAAGTGGGGAGACACCTGCCCAAGACCAAACTGCCGGGCTGCTACGACCGGCTGATAGGACTCATAACCAGGTTTGATTATTCTGTTTGATGTGCTCATGCCAACTGGAAGAAAGCAAGGGACGGATCATGGTGGAATACAATTGCCGGGTCGCTGGTGTCATCGGCAAAGCTGTCTAGCCTGAAGGAGACTGGGTTTTCAAAATTTTCAGATTCCGTGTAAGGAAAGAAGAGAGGATTGTCCAGGCCTTGGAAGAAAATGCTGAACCACTTTGATGCTTCCTTGGGGATCAGTTTACTACCTCGAAGGCTATACAAGGCTTGGCCGTAGCTAGTGCATCAGATCTGCTTCCCGTTAGCATCTGGAAAGGTGCAAGTGGCCAAAAGTGGGAAGTTTGGGATATGGTTCTGGAAATACAGCTGAGCCCATAGTTGAATAAACCACCAGGGACCTCCTATTTTGACTGATTTTTGGAAGATAATTTGACGGACATTAGTTGGAGATATCGATAGACCTCTCCAAGGAACAGTTTGCCGATGCCAAGCTGGGTGCCTCTGGCAAGTTCATAGGCCAAGGGAAGATAATTCTTGGTCGGAGCAAGTGAAGGGCCACGAGAATATGAAGTGTTCCAACCAGAAATTTAGGAAGGCCGTGTGTTCTTTCTCTGTTACAGGGCCTTTATTTTTCATGTGGCGTCGAAGGTAAGCACCCCAGTTTGTGCACTCTGTTTTGGAAGAGAGTTTGAAAGGGACCCTTGGTAGCATAAAAGCAGAGGGGCTGGGGGATGTAACGTCTAGGCCAGTGATCATTACCACATCTAGCAGAGTTGGTGTCATGGGGCCGTGGCCAAACATGAAGCAGTTCAGAGCATCAGACCAGAAGTAGCCGATGGTTTTAGAAGGTTTTCATGCTTCGAAGGGGAGACAATGATAAGGACAGGGCATCGGCTATTCCTGTGGTTTCCCATTTGGATTGGTAAGTTTTGGATACTCTCTTGTACCGGGAAACCCAATCTTCGAGGAGGGTTAGGCCGGGCTCGTAGCGGTCGGCCCAAGAAGTTAGATCTAAATTCTGGTTCACGAAGGGGATCCTATGAGCCTCGCAAGAAATCAGATGGGCAGGACTCTCGACAGTACGGGGGCCAAGACAAAGAGAGTTTGGAAGAGAAGGATGCGGCAACAGGATGTCTGATACCTAAAATTAATGGTGGAATAAGGCATTAATTCAGATGTTTGCTATTAGTTCTAACACTATGCTCGGATGGCGAGGGGCAGTTAAAGATTACCTTCAGAGCCGGAGACCGTTGCGTTGGCGTTGGACGATTCCGCCATCTGATTCGCTGGTGGAGATGAATCTGCGCGGTTGGGGATCTGGGATTCGCGTTGCCGCGAGTTGAATCTGTTCGATGGGCAATTGGAGATCTGAGTTTGGTCCTTTAGACGAGGGTCACAGGTTACCGTTTGAATTTGGGGAATGTCCGCTTGGACCTGTTGATGTCTACGGGAGCTTCTATTCTTGTAGACAGTGTTGGGCCTCCAAGAGCAGAGGTTTGTAGAACAGCAGCAAGTTTCCCTTAAGTGGATCACCCAAGGTTTATCGAACTCAGGGAGGAAGAGGTCAAAGATATCCCTCTCATGCAACCCTGCAACCACAAAGCAAGAAGTCTCTTGTGTCCCCAACACACCTAATAGGTGCACTAGTTCGGCGAAGAGATAGTGAAATACAAGTGGTATGAATGAATATGAGCAGTGGCAACGGCACCAGAAAAGTGCTTTGCCCAGGACGATAAACAAGCGGTAGTAACGCAGCGAGTAGTAACGCATAAGAAACGGTAAACAAGCAGCGATAGCGATATTTAGGAACAAGGCCTAGGGATTAGACTTTCACTAGTGGACACTCTCAACTTTGATCACATAACGAGAATAGATAAATGCATACTCTACACTCTCTTGTTGGATGATGAACACATTGCGTAGGATTACACGAACCCTCAATGCCGGAGTTAACAAGCTCCACAATTCAATGTTCATATTTAAATAACCTTAGAGTGCATGAAAGATCAACATGACTAAACCAAGTACTAACACAGACATGCACCATCGTCACCTTCACACTATGTAGGAGGAATAGATCACATTAATACCATCATAGCAATAGTTAACTTCATAATCTACAAGAGATCATAATCATAGCCTACGCCAAGTACTAACACGGATGCACACACCTGTCACCATTACACCGTGCGGGAGGAATAAACTACTTTAATAACATCACTAGAGTAGCACACAGATAAATTGTGATACAAAACACATTGCAATCATAAAGAGATATAAATAAGCACTTCACTATGCCATTCATAACGGTGAATAAGTATTCTGTGAAATATAGCCTAAGAGACCCACACGGTGCACACACCGTCACCTTTACACACGTGGGACAAGGAGTCTCCGGAGATCACATAAGTAAAACCCACTTGACTAGCATAATGACATCTAGATTACAAGCATCATCATATGAATCTCAATCATGTAAGGCAGCTCATGAGATTATTGTATTGAAGTACATAGGAGAGAGATGAACCACATAGCTACCGGTACAGCCCCGAGCCTCGATGGAGAACTACTCCCTCCTCTTGGGAGACAACAGCGTTGATGGAGATGGCGGTGGTGTCGATGGAGGAGCCTTCCGGGGGCACTTCCCCGTCCCGGCGACGTGCCGGAACGGAGACTCCTGTCCCCCGGATCTTGGCTTCGCGATGGCGGCGGCTCTGGAAGGTTTCTCGTACCGTGGCTTTTTCGTATCGAAGTTTTAGGTCAGGGACCTTTATATAGGCGAAGAGGCGGAGTCGGAGGGGCGACGAGGAGGCGACACCATAGGGGGGGGGGGCGGCCCAGGCCCTGGCCGCGCCACCCTGTCGTTTGGGGCCCACAGGGCCCTCCTCTGGCGGCTCTCGTGTGTTCTGGATGCTTCCGGGCAAAATAGGAACCTGGGCGTTGATTTCGTCCGATTCCGAGAATATTTCGTTACTAGGATTTCGAAACCAAAAACAGCAGAAAACAACGAAGCGGCACTTCGGCATCTTGTTAATAGGTTAGTTCCAGAAAATGCACGAATATGACATAAAGTGTGCCTAAAACATGTAGATATCATCAATAATGTGGCATGGAACATAAGAAATTATCGATACGTCGGAGACGTATCAGCATCCCCAAGCTTAGTTTACGCTCGTCCCGAGCAGGTAAACGTTAAACAAAGATAATTTCGGAGTGACATGCCATCATAAACTTGATCATATTGTAAACATATGTAATGAATGCAGCGATCAAAACAATGGTAATGACATGAGTAAACAACTGAATCATAAAGCAATGACTTTTCATGAATAGCACTTTCAAGACAGGCATCAATAAGTCTTGCATAAGAGTTAACTCATAAAGCAATAATTTAAAGTAAAGACACTGAAGCAACACAATGGAAGATTAAGTTTCAGCGGTTGCTTTCAACTTGTAACATGTATATCTCAATGATAGTTTGTCAATGCAAAGCAATATAACAAGTGCAATATGCAAGTATGTAGAAATCAATGCACAGTTCACACAAGTGTTTGCTTCTTGAGGTGGAGAGAGATAGGTGGACTGACTCAACATAAAAGTAAAAAAGAATGGTCCTTCAAAGAGGAAAGCATTGATTGCTATATTTGTGCTAGAGCTTTTATTTTGAAAACATGAAACAATTTTGTCAACGATAGTAATAAAGCATATGAGTTATGTAAATTATATCTTACAAGTTGCAAGCCTCATGCATAGTATACTAATAGTGCCCGCACCTTGTCCTAATTAGCTTGGACTACCGGATCATCGCAATACACATGTTTTAACCAAGTGTCACAATGGGGTACCTCCATGCCGCTCGTACAAAGGTCTAAGGAGAAAGCTCGCATTTTGGATTTCTCGCTTTTGATTATTCTCAACTTAGACATCCATACCGGGACAACATGGACAACAGATAATGGACTCCTCTTTAATGCATAAGCATGTGGCAACAATTATTATTCTCTTATGAGATTGAGGATATATGTCCAAAACTGAAACTTCCACCATGATTCATGGCTTTAGTTAGCGGCCCAATGTTCTTCTCTAACAATATGTATGCTCCAACCATTAAGGTGGTAGATCTCTCTTATTTCAGACAAGACGGACATGCATAGCAACTCACATGATATTCAACAAAGAATAGTTGATGGCGTCCTCAGAAACATGGTTATCGCACAACAAGCAACTTAATAAGAGATAAAGTGCATAACTACATATTCAATACCACAATAGTTTTTAAGCTATTTCTCCCATGAGCTATATATTGCAAAGGCGAATGATGGAATTTTAAAGGTAGCACTCAAGCAATTTACTTTGGAATGGCGGAGAAATACCATGTAGTAGGTAGGTATGGTGGACACAAATGGCATAGTGGTTGGCTCAAGGATTTTGGATGCATGAGAAGTACTCCCTCTCGATACAAGGCTTAGGCTAGCAAGGTTGTTTGAAGCAAACACAAGGATGAACGGTGCAGCAAAACTCACATAAAAGACATATTGTACACATTATAAGACTCTACACCGTCTTCCTTGTTGTTCAAAACTCAATACTAAAAATTATCTAGACTTTAGAGAGACCAAATATGCAAACCAAATTTTAGCAAGCTCTATGTATTTCTTCATTAATGGGTGCAAAGTATATGATGCAAGAGCTTAAACATGAGCACAACAATTGCCAAGTATCAAATTATTCAAGACATTTTAGAATCACTACATGTAGCATTTCCCGATTCCAACCATATAACAATTCAACGAAGAAGATTCAACCTTCGCCATGAATACTATGAGTAAAGCCTAAGGACATATTGTCCATATGCAACAGCGGAGCGTGTCTCTCTCCCATACAGTGAATGCTAGGATCCATTTTATTCAAACAAAAACAAAAACAAAAACAAACAGACGCTCCAAGCAAAGTACATAAGATGTGGCCGAATAAAAATATAGTTTCGGGGAGGAACCTCGATAATGTTGTCGATGAAGAAGGGGATGCCTTGTGCATCCCCGAGGCTTAGACGCTTGAGTCTTCTTAGAATATGCAGGGGTGAACCACCGGGGCATCCCCAAGCTTAGAGCTTTCACTCTCCTTGATCATATTGTATCATACTCCTCTCTTGATCCTTGAAAACTTCCTCCACACCAAACTCGAAACAACTCATTAGAGGGTTAGTGGACAATAAAAATTAACATGTTCAGAGGTGACACAATCATTTTTAACACTTCTGGACATTGCATAAAGCTACTGGACATTAATGGATCAAAGAAATTCATCCAACATAGCAAAAGAGGCAATGCGAAATAAAAGACAGAATCTGTCAAAACAGAACAGTCCGTAAAGATGGATTTTATTGAGGCACCAGACTTGCTCAAATGAAAATGCTCAAATTTAATGAAAGTTGCGTACATATCTGAGGATCACTCACGTAAATTGGCATAATTTTCTGAGTTACCTACAGAGAATTAGACCCAGATTCGTGACAGCAAAGAAATCTGTTTCTACGCGAGTAATCCAAATCTAGTATTCACTTTACTATCAAAGACTTTACTTGGCACAACAAAGCACAAAACTAAGATAAGGAGAGGTTGCTACAGTAGTAAACAACTTCCAAGACACAAATATAAAACAAAGTACTGTAGCAAAATAACACATGGGTTATCTCCCAAGAAGTTCTTTCTTTATAGCCGTTAAGATGGGCTCAGCAGTTTTGATGATGCACTCGCAAGAAATAGTAGTTGAAGCAAAAGAGAGCATCAAGAAGCAAATTCAAAACACATTTAAGTCTAACATGCTTCCTATGCATAGGAATCTTGTAAATAAACAAGTTCATAAAGAGCAAAGTAACAAGCATAGGAAGATAAAACAAGTATAGCTTCAAAAATTTCAGCACATAGAGAGGCATTTTAGTAACATGAAAATTTCTACAACCATATTTTCCTCTCTCATAATAACTTTCAGTAGCAACATGAGCAAACTCAACAATATAACTATCACATAAAGCATTCTTATCATGAGTCTCATGCATAAAATTATTACTCTCCACATAGGCATAATCAATTTTATTAGTTGTAGTGGGAGCAAATTCAACAAAGTAGCTATCATTATTATTCTCATCAAGTGTAGGAGGCATAGTATAATCACAACAAAATTTACTCTCCATAGTAGGTGGCACCAAAAGACCACTATCATTATAATCATCATAAATAGGAGGCAAAGTATCATCAAAGAAAATTTTCTCCTCAATGCTTGGGGGACTAAAAAGATCATGAAAACCAGCTTCCCCAAGCTTAGAACTTTCTATATCATTATCAACAATGGTGTTCAAAGCGTTCATACTAATATTACTACCGACATGCAAATAAGATTCCATAGGTTTTTTAATTTTCGCATCAAACCATCCATGTCTTAAATCAGGAAATAGAATAAGAAGCTCATTGGTGTCCATTATGCCTAACTAGTGTAAACAAGAAACTAAAAGATGCAATTGCAGGATCTAAAGAAAATAGCTTTGAGTACTTACAACGACGAAAATAGCTTAGTAGCCGAGATCCGGAGTGTGAGTACCTTTTACCTTTCTTCCCCGGCAACGGCGCCAGAAAATAGCTTGATGTCTACGGGAGCTTCTATTCTTGTAGACAGTGTTGGGCCTCCAAGAGCAGAGGTTTGTAGAACAGCAGCAAGTTTCCCTTAAGTGGATCACCCAAGGTTTATCGAACTCGGGGAGGAAGAGGTCAAAGATATCCCTCTCATGCAACCCTGCAACCACAAAGCAAGAAGTCTCTTGTGTCCCCAACACACCTAATAGGTGCACTAGTTCGGCGAAGAGATAGTGAAATACAAGTGGTATGAATGAATATGAGCAGTGGCAACGGCACCGGAAAAGTGCTTTGCCCGGGACGAGTAAACAAGCGATAGTAACGCAGCGAGTAGTAACGCGATAGAAACGAGTAAACAAGCAGCGATAGCGATATTTAGGAACAAGGCCTAGGGATTAGACTTTCACTAGTGGACACTCTCAACTTTGATCACATAACAGAATAGATAAATGCATACTCTACACTCTCTTGTTGGATGATGAACACATTGCGTAGGATTACACGAACCCTCAATGCCGGAGTTAACAAGCTCCACAATTCAATGTTCATATTTAAATAACCTTAGAGTGCATGAAAGATCAACATGACTAAACCAAGTACTAACACAGCATGCACACTGTCACCTTCACACTATGTAGGAGGAATAGATCACATCAATACCATCATAGCAATAGTTAACTTCATAATCTACAAGAGATCATAATCATAGCCTACGCCAAGTACTAACACGGATGCACACACTGTCACCATTACACCGTGCAGGAGGAATAAACTACTTTAATAACATCACTAGAGTAGCACACATATAAATTGTGATACAAAACACATTGCAATCATAAAGAGATATAAATAAGCACTTCACTATGCCATTCATAACGGTGAATAAGTATTACGTGAAATATAGCCTAAGAGACCCACACGGTGCACACACTTGTCACCTTTACACACGTGGGACAAGGAGTCTCCGGAGATCACATAAGTAAAACCCACTTGACTAGCATAATGACATCTAGATTACAAGCATCATCATATGAATCTCAATCATGTAACGCAGCTCATGAGATTATTGTATTGAAGTACATAGGAGAGAGATGAACCACATAGCTACCGGTACAGCCCCGAGCCTCGATGGAGAACTACTCCCTCCTCATGGGAGACAAGCAGCGTTGATGGAGATGGCGGTGGTGTCGATGGAGGAGCCTTCCGGGGGCACTTCCCCGTCCCGGCGACGTGCCGGAACAGAGACTCCTGTCCCCCAGATCTTGGCTTCGCGATGGCGGCGGCTCTGGAAGGTTTCTCGTACGGTGGCTTTTTCGTATCGAAGTTTTAGGTCAGGGACCTTTATATAGGCGAAGAGGCGGAGTCGGAGGGGCGACGAGGAGGCGACACCATAGGGGGGCGCGGCCCAGGCCCTGGCTGCGCCACCCTGTCGTCTGGGGCCCACAGGGCCCTCCTCTGGCGGCTCTCGTGTGTTCTGGATGCTTCCGGGCAAAATAGGAACCTGGGCGTTGATTTCGTCCGATTCCGAGAATATTTCGTTACTAGGATTTCTGAAACCAAAAACAGCAAAAAACAGCAACTGGCACTTCGGCATCTTGTTAATAGGTTAGTTCCAGAAAATGCACGAATATGACATAAAGTGTGCCTAAAACATGTAGATATCATCAATAATGTGGCATGGAACATAAGAAATTATCGATACGTCGGAGACGTATCACCTGTCTAAATAGGTAACTGAGTCTGGCCTTACTGGCATTTTATGGTGAAAGACCGATGCGTTGCTATCGGCTCTTTGTGCGTTGACCTACTTTGACAATCGGAAAAATCAGACATAGAAGCATTCTTCATTGATTAAAAGGGGTTTTTATAATAAGAGCCGATTGCTCACAAAAGGGAGATCTGCTACCTAATGTACTACTACTAGCCCTATTCTAGTAGTCCCTAATCTAGGGGCCGGCGTCGTCGCTGCCCTCGTTGTCGCCATCCTCGCTGCCATCGGCGTTGCTGCCGGCGATGTCTTCGTCGCTGCTGCTGAAGCCGTCGGCAGGGGCTTCTTCTTCTTCTTCTTCTTCGTCGTCGGTGTCGTCCTCCGACCCGGCGCGGAAGCGCTTCGCCAGCGGGTATTCATCAGAGGAGGTGTCGTCCTCCGTTTCATCCTCTTCGTCGGAGGAGGTGTCCTCGCCCCAGGAGAAAGCGTCATCGTCGCTCTCTTCCTCCAACTCCCCGTCCACGAGGAACTGGAAGTTATCCTCCCCGTCGGTCAAGGATTCGTCATCCTCTGACCTGATGGCGAAATCCCAATCTGCCTCGTCCCACCACAGTGGGGCGCGGGCCTCGTACACCGCTATCGGGTCGTACTCCGGCGTCGGCTCACGGGAGGAGGAGGATTGGGAGGAGAGACCCGAAGAGCAGGAGGCAGAGGAGGAGTCCATGGTTGCAGAGGAGGGGAGTTTCGATTGCTAATGCAGAACAAGAGGATGAGGAGGCAAACTGCTCGGATGAGGTTAAATGAAGGGGATACAGTGGAAGATGATTCAATGATGTGGCGGTTTTCGAGGATGTGGTGCCAAAACTGTCAAATCGTGCAGTACGGAGAAGTTGAGAACGCAAGGCATCATGATGGAAGGGCACTGTAGCGGTTCTGCTCTGCAACGCGTAACCCGATGAAGGAAAACAGAGTGGTTTTGGAATTATTATTGCCAAAACCAGGGGGCATGTGTTATCGCCGGATTTTAGCCCAAGTTAGGAGATGGGCCGTAATTGAGATGAGCTTAAAGGATATGCACATAAAGTGTTTCTGAATCGGCCTCGTGCGAGAGTTTGGGCTAGATTGCCCGTATATCTGTACATTATGGTAGGTCACGTTTCAGTTTAGAATTAAGAGATAGAGTTTGGTTCGTACACAGTTAGGTTTATTCCAAAGATAGAAAGTCTACGGACTATAAATATGCACCTAGGGTTATTGAGAAAAGAGGAAGATCACGTTCACAACAAACACAATCCAGGCGCATCGCCACCCCTTGTTTCGAGGGTTTCTTCCGGGTAAGCGTCATGCTGCCCAGATCGCATCTTGCGATCTGGGCGATATCGATTTATTCGTTGTTTTGTGTTGCTCGTACTCGAAGCCTTGTTCATGGCGAGTAATACCGTTATCATAGATGTTTTGGGGCTAACATCGATACTTTTCTGATATGTTTGCTTAGTTATGCTGCCCCTAAATATCTAGCTGCCTTTGCACCTATCTTAGGTGTAAGGGCAGCATCTTGTTTGGTCTTTATTTAGTAGATCTGATCTGTTATGGTTGTTCCTTGTTCTTCAAGGATTAGTTTGATATCCGCATGGTTAGGCCTTGCAAACGGGTTGAACGATCCAGTAGTGCGTAAGGTATGGTTTGCCGATCCAAGAGGGGTTGTTCCGGGAATCGACTCTGTGTTGGTTTTTAGGCCTCTTCTAGGACTAGTTTTCTTTTATCTTTCGTATCTGCCAGGCTCAACTACGCGTAGGATGTTCTAATTATGCGGTGAAAGCCCTAGACTATCGTAGATCGATTTAACTTGGTATTGATAAAGCATGATCCCATGTTCTCGTAGATCCAATACGAACCATGGGTCAATCGGCTCTTTGAGCCGATTCACAGGGTAACCTGAGAGCCGATCGAGGCTCAGATTTAATGTTTACGTGTCTGCCATGCAGGAAACTAATTGAAGCAATCCATTACCTTCCTGACCAGGTATCGGTCAGGTGGCACGCCCTCGCAATAGCCAGGACGTGTGCCAGATTTTGCGGACCGTCGCCCGAGGGACCAGGGCCCACCAGCAGTTCTGGGAGCCTCCCGACTCTTCGTGTTGCTCGTCGCTGCTCGCCGGTGGGTTTTGGCAGGCAACAATATCACGCACAATCAAACGGCCAATACGCATCCGCTCTCCCCACCCCCGACCCGTGTTTCACGTTGCCCTTCCATATATACCTTCTCTTGCATCTAATATTTGGACAGTCACACTCGCACCGATGCAAATGGCCCTTCGTTTGCATCGCCCGTGAACCCCATTATCGACGGAATCTCTTGCTGCAGCCCATGCCATCCATCTACAACTAATTATAAATCTACAAATACTTATAAATAGGAGAAGTTCGCTGGAAAATAAAATTTTGGCCCTATATCACGCAGAATGAAACAAATACTCATCCGTTCTCCCCACCCCCAGCCCAGCGTTTCACGCTGCCCTTCCATACCTTCTCTTGCATCTAATCTTTGCACAGTCGCACTCGCACCGACGCAAACGGCCCTCCGTTCGCAACGCCCGTGACCCCCATTGTCGGCGGCATCTCTTGCTGCAGCCCATGCCATCCATCTACAACTAATTATACATCTACAACTACTTAAATAAAATCCTGGCCCTATATCACGCACAATCAAACGGCTAATACTCATCCGTTCTCCCCACCCTCAGCCCCGCGTTTCACGCTGCTCTTCCATACATTCTCTTGCATCTAATCTTTGCACAGTCGCACTCGCACCAACGCAAACGGCCCTCCGTTCGCATCGCCCGTGACCCCCATGGTCGGAGGCATCTCTTGCTGCAGCCCATGCCATCCATCTACAACTACTTATAAATCTACAACTACTTATAAAGAGGAGAAGTTGGCTAGAAAATAAAATCCTGACCCTATACCACACACAATCAAACGGCCAATACTCATCCGCTCTCCCCACCCCCAGCCCCGTGTTTTACGCTGCCCTTCCATACCTTCTCTTGCATCTAATCTTTGCACAGTCGCACTCGCACCGACGCAAGCAGTCCTCCATTCGCATCGCCCGTGACCCCCATGGTCGGCGGCATCTCTTGCTGCTGCCCATGCCATCCATCTACAACTATTAATAAAGAGAGGAAGTTCGTTGGAAAATAAAATCCTAACCCTATATCACGCACAATCAAACGGCCAATACTCATCCGCTCTCCCCACCCCCAGCCTCGTGTTTCACGCTGCCCTTCCATACCTTCTCTTGCATCTAATCTTGCATAGTCGCACTCGCACCGACGCAAACGGCCCTCTGTTCACATCGCCCGTGACCCCCATGGTCGGCAGCATTGCCATCCATAGGCAGACGCCATGCCAGGCCTCTTTCCGCTGCCACCGCTCCAACCGCAACAGCTATCGCCGCGGCGCGGGCGGCAGCGCCAAGCTGCCAACGCTCCCCTCTCCGCCGTTCAAGCGGTAGCGGCGGGATACCGGGTACGACAGCCAAGGAGGCCGCCAGATTCATGTCTCTGGACTATGCGTTGTGTAGGCACAAACGTGGTCGAGGCAGAGGCTGATATGGAGATTGCTGGTGTCATGGCAGGCATCAGAATTGTGTGCCAGGTAAGGAGGTTCCCTCTTCAGCAAAACTCAACCCTACCAATCTACACAGAAAGGACATGGAGAAGCAAGATACCGGGTAGTACAAGATCCGTATATATGCCATAATTTTAGTACTAGAGATTTTGGCGTCAGCACTATGAGCCAGATTCATCTTGAGGTGCTCTTGTTTCCAATTAGATTGCATGTGGACCAAATATATAGTACTACTCCTTTGGATTCACGGCTTATTTTTATTCATTCAGTGAGAAGTCTTTTGATAGCTCCGTTATGGCGTCCAGATTTGGTGCATCAATGATGGTCCTGGGTGTTGACGTGTATAAATAGATTGCTTCAATATAAAGAGTACAAGAATTAGATGCAAGAGTATCCGGCCTTGTGGTCCCAGCCTTCCGCTGCCTCTTTGCCTCTCTACACGTGTTGACTTGTCTTCTCGTCTTCCCGTCACACGTGAGAGGGGGTGTTGACGTGTATAAGTAGATTGCCTAGCCCTTTGCATAAGTTTGAACTTTTTGTTCAAGTGGCTAGTGCATGAAGCTTAACATGCTATCAGAACCCCAGGTCTCGAGTTCAAATCCTGGCTTTCACAATTTATTCTAAAAAATCTCCGCAGCCTCCTACCGTGTGTATCCGGCCTCCCGCTGCCTCCTTCCTGCCGTGTGTATCCGGTCTTCCGCTGCCTCTTTGCCTCTCTACACGTGTTGACTTGTCTTCTCGTCTTCCCGTCACACGTGAGAGGGGGTGTTGACGTGTATAAGTAGATTGCCTTTCCCTTTCCATCAGTTCGGACTTTTGGTTCAAGTGGCTAGTGCATGAAGCTTAACACTAGGAAACCCGCATATGTGGACATCTCATTTCCTTGTTGTGGCTACTTCGTTAGTTGATCTCTAATTTACAAATTAACTAGCATCACTCATTTGGAATTCAAGTAAGCCCCTTCTACTGTCAGAAATGTGAGACTGGAGTTGGATTAGAGATGTATGATATCGGGCTTTTTTACGGTACAATTTACTAGTCCTATGGACTAGTAGTATTTTGGATAATACATGGTAAGAAAATCATGATACAAATTTAGGTTAATGTGTTACCATATAAATGTAACTAGCACAATACCCGTGCGTTGCTACGAAAACATTGCAATCAACATGTTTTTTTCTTTTGGAACAAGCAGAACTAACACAAATTAAATTAAAAATAGGCCACGATGAAGGTCATGCCTTAGATGAAGACATAAGCCTAGATAGGTACAAAATGTCGGTTGAAAAAATAACGACCACATCATTTCTTATGAAATCACATAAAATTTAATTTCCGCTATTTTTTGCAATATATTACTTGTTGGGTCATTGTTTCTATTTTTCGTAAATATAAAATAATCTACATAATTTTATGGAAGCCAAAATAGTAGTCCTAGTTACCAAAGAGCTCCAAGGTCGGTTATTCTGTGAAGCAATGGTGCCATCTGGAACCACGATGTGTACTTATTAAAGAATTCATGCGCTAGATGAGGCTTTGCTCTGTATATATTTGTTCATGATCTAGCTTGCTCGTTATTGAACGAAAGGCAGGCCCGCTTATTTTGGATTTCACTGATCAGTTAATCTTTCAGTTTGGGTTTTCTGCTACCTGGTTTCTGCCTGGTTTCAGCCTGTTTTGCGTGCGGGCGGCACTGAGATGTACTCGGGTATATAATGTAGCAACAGCAGCATGATAGTTGGCAACCTGACGCTCGTGATAATCGGCGCGGTTGCAGTGTCACGTCGAGCCTCCTTCCACAGAGAAAGAGGCACCGAAATTGCTCTCCGTGAGGAGCCATCGCTAACACAACTGAAAAATCACAGGCGCCCAAATTTTTAGAAGCATAATATATTGCTGATACATAAAACACAAAATCCACCGCTACTGCAAAAGGAAATCCAGGCTTGTTCGTTGGAAGGAGCGTAGCAAAATTCACGTCCAAAGCTTGAAGTCTATCAATCTTTTTCTTGAGGAAGCATGGGAAAAGTACAAATAAAAGCGCCCCAAATTTCTGAAACCTATCATATTGCTGATGCATACACAAACAAAATCCACCTAGTGCAAAAGGAAAATATGGGCTTGTTCGTTGTAAGGAGCATATGCAAATTCACGTCCAAGAGCTTGAGTGTATCAATCCTTTTTATCCAGAAAGTATGAAAAAAAACACAAATGAAGTAAATTCCATGCCTGAGGCAAATTCACGTCCAAGGGCTTGAAGTGCATCAATCCTTTTTTGTCCAGAAAGTATAAAAAAGCACAAATAAACCTAACTCCTTGCCTGAAACCTGGCCCTTAGGCTCCATCCGATGATATCCCAGTCATGGGTGAGTTCGGCGTCCGAGAGAAGCAGGTAGAATTTCACTGCCTTGAGCGGGATGATGGATCGATGATGCAATGCTAAGATAGAACAGTCCCACGTCGTCTATGAGATTGCTGGAGCGTGGATCACGAAAAGCATCCAGAGATCGCGGCCTGCCGTCTCCGTTCGCTGGTGCCAATCAATATGACAATATGGAGATATCGTGGCCGAAAAGCCCAACGTCTCCGTCCCTTGGCCTGCATCCTCGCCGCGCAACTACTGTCCTCAGCAGGACACGATCGAGCGGTGGCAGTAAGCATGTCCTCAGCTCCGTCGGCGACAAACACACGTACGTACGCCATGCACATCTAATTCTCCTTGTCCACCCGCCGCCTGCTGCGCAACGTCGCCGGCGGCCGCCGTCTGCTCTTACAGACAAGCCTCGTCACGTCCAGCGCCGTGGTCCGCCAGTCACGCGTGCACCACTGGGACTCGAATTACCAGGTTGCATGTCGCCAGAGAACGATGGACTATACTCGTCGATCCGATCTGCTTGAGTTCACCTGCAACAAACGCAAACGTCGCCGGCGGCCGCCGTCTGCTCTTACAGACAAGCCTCGTCACGTCCAGCGCCGTGGTCCGCCAGTCACGCGTGCACCACTGGGACTCGAATTACCAGGTTGCATGTCGCCAGAGAACGATGGACTATACTCGTCGATCCGATCTGCTTGAGTTCACCTGCAACAAACGCAAACGTCGCCGGCGGCCGCCGTCTGCTCTTACAGACAAGCCTCGTCACGTCCAGCGCCGTGGTCCGCCAGTCACGCGTGCACCACTGGGACTCGAATTACCAGGTTGCATGTCGCCAGAGAACGATGGACTATACTCGTCGATCCGATCTGCTTGAGTTCACCTGCAACAAACGCAAACGTCGCCGGCGGCCGCCATCTGCTCTTACAGACAAGCCTCGTCACGTCCAGCGCCGTGGTCCGCCAGTCACGCGTGCACCACTGGGACTCGAATTACCAGGTTGCATGTCGCCAGAGAACGATGGACTATACTCGTCGATCCGATCTGCTTGAGTTCACCTGCAACAAACGCAAACGTCGCCGGCGGCCGCCATCTGCTCTTACAGACACCACCTATTGCCAACTAATAGTTAAGATAAGATTATATCACATCAGAATTTGATAATTTGATACAACGATGCTACTTGCCAACCATGCATGTGACACATTGAGTCCATGACCATTATTTTGGGCCACAGGTTTTAAACGACTCACACCTAGCACATAGCACATGGATAAAAAAATATGTAACCATTTTTTTGGGTGCATGGTTGTTTCCTCTTTTGAGCCTCGGTTCAGCCAAAAATGCAACGCGGGAATTTAGTATAGCACCCTTTTTTAGAAGATGCTTCAAGGCTGCAACTGAAATTAAGCACATCTCTGTTTTGGAAAAAAAATTGAGGAGATTTCTTATTAATTTTTTGATAAATTCTATTTGAATTAAAAGTACCAAAATTTGAAATGTTTTCCGCAATTACTGAAATTTTGGCATTTTTGGTTGGTACAAAAATTATCTCTATACAAAATAATTTTCTTTGGTCATATGAGCATACCGCCACGGCTCCAATCTGCCGTTGTTGGAGCACCGAACATAGGTCACTACCGATGCTCGTCTTTTACTGACAGGAGGGCTAGTTATGCCATTGGCATAGAGCTAGTCTGCCTAATTTATTGTCGGCCAACCGTCGGTCAACTTTGATTAATGCGGCAACAGGTTTCCCAGGTGGTGGCAGGTGAGGCGCCATGATATCATTGCGGATTTCCCATGTGGCGATGTTAAACCGAGTCACCGCCGCCTGGCTTACCGTCGGTGTTTAAATAGGCTCCGGTGCGACCCCCTCTTGTTAATATTCCCACATCTCACAACCCACAACCTCACCCACTCAAATCACCAGGGCAAACACTAGCAAGGCCAAAGACGTCTCTGGGCGGTAATGGAAGCCGCCTCAGCGAACGGCTTCGGCCCACAATTTGATGGTCGATGAGGTATGGGCGCTCTACCACCACTGAGCGAAGGCCTGACAGACATAGAGTATGCCGCCGTCTGTGGGATGCCAACAACATGGTGCACTGATAGTCCTTCGGCATATGGCACGCTCCAGAGCTCGTACGACACGACGATGGCCAAGTCCCCCAAAGAACAAGAGCCATGAGGGCTGCAAACCATAGGTTTTGTCGTTGCCCACATCTAGAGTGATACAGTGCATCTGCCTTTTCCACCGCATGCACCGATATGATGGGTTTTGAGGAGGACAACGTCGCGCTAGTTGTCATCGGCGGCACTTACATGTCCTCGGTGCTGCGCACCCCGCCCTTTGTTCGTTGGCATACGCCTAGAGGCAAGTGTTGTTGCATGCCGACGACGACCCCGACAACAACCTAGGGCTTGCGCTCGCCCTCGAAGAATCGCACAACGGCCTGAAAGCAATGGTGGTTCCCTTATTGTTGGTATTGCATGGTCGACGCACGAGACATGCAACTACGCCAACCTCGGAGACGACGGCATCAACTCGGGAGTAAGCGGAGAAGGCACAAAGAACGACTCTAGCGGCGTCAAGGACGGCGAGCAGGAGAACTTTGACTACAGCTTGTTCCACTTCCACCGTCGCAATGACGCTCTTTAGTTTAGTTTAGGTTTAAATTTCAGTTGAATTTCATTCGAGTTTGTAAAATATAGTAGAAAAGTTTCCGTTTAGATCCAAAAATCAAAAATCCTATTAGGGGCACGTAAATGAACTTTTTGTAAATGAATAAAATAGAAAAGGTGTCATACGAGGTTTCCTAAAAAGAAAAAACTATTATAAGGGATGTTAAGCAAAGGAAAGTTTTTCTGTATTAAATGGGCCTACCTTTTTGCCCCTGCCAAATCCGCTCTTAGGTGGAAAAATACTACTCTTCAATACAACTAGTATTGATTAAATTGGACCATTAGATCTGTTAATTGGACGGTTAATATTTTCTAGTCCCTACCGTAAAAAGCCTCATGATATCAGCATGGGGAAACACACTTGTGCTCCGGCTCCAGTGCAGTGACTCAGAACTAAGAGACCGGAGTACTGACATGGAAAAGTGATCACCGAGTTGAATTTTGTTGTCCCTTCATTGATTTACAACTGAATTCATATTTGTACTCTGTCAGCTGAGTAGCCATGATGTATGGTATTTGTTCTCTCAATTTTTGTGTTACAGTAACACATATTTTCCACTGATTTGAATCTAAGCTTTAGTTTATTTAACAGAAACGATATTTGCATTTTCTCTTAAATATCTTTTTTTAATTTTTTTTTCTTTACTCTTATTCTCTTTCTGCTTTCATATTAGAGCTTTACGCCAGGGTTGTGGTCTTCCAGAAATGGTGCAATTTGCTTACCTTATAAGCTCTTGGTGATGTTTTTTGTTGCAAACAAGGAAATTTTGAAGAACACGTGTTGTGAAGGGTGTCACTAGGGATGTCGTGTTACAAACGCGACAAGGAAATAACGAAGAACGATAAAGGAACACACGCAGGGGACACACGATTTTAACGTGGAAAACCCCTTCCAACACAGAAGGGGAAAAAACCACGGGCGCCAGCCAGCAAAAGTCCACTATATCGGGGAGTATTTACATACACCGTGGGATATCTTATAATCTGATAAACTCTAGCCGGCGGCTTACAAAAGGTATATATAGACGGTGGCATCGATCCGTACGACGGGCCTCGATCCGCTCGTCAGAAGTTAGCCTCCATTTAGAATGAATTTAGATCACAATACAACAAATTCCATCTTGTAGCATAAACTTCAACAATCTCCTGAACAAACAAAGAAAACACTTGCTGACGTCAAACAACCACTTGGGCTAAACAGTTATATCAACCAAACTCGACTAAAGCTCAAACTTGGAAACAGAAATAGGTTTTGTCATCATATCAGCAGGATTATCATGAGTACTTATCTTGCATACCTTCAGTTTACCTTGTGCAACAACATCGCGAATATAATGATACTTGATATCAATGTGCTTTATCCGATTATGAAACATTTGATCTTTAATAAGATATGTGGCACTTTAACTATCAGAAAACAACTTAATACAAGAATCATTTCCACAGAAATCAGTATACAAACCTTCATCACATCTCCACAAAGCTGGTGCGGACAACCGAGTGATTTGTAACGCGCCCGGTAATTTGGACATGGTACGGGGCACTATTAATAGTGCACCTTTATTATGTTTGGACAGATACCACAACCGTGACATAGTACATCTTCCCATTCATCACTAACCACCAATGTCGGCCACATGCCGCTCTAATTTTGTTCTGTCTTGCTGCTCGCAGGTGGTGATACAGTAAGTACTTCATTGACCACCTTCTCCAGATTTACCCATGAGGGCCCACCTGGCAGCGCAGCCACGGTTGCTTTTTCCTTCCATTCCATTGCCATTCTCTTCATCTCCTTTCCCTTGTCCCCTTCCATGATCTCCACGATGGCCGCCCTCACCTCATCCCTCTCGACGTTGGCACTGATCTCCAAGCCGACGCGCCACTCGGAGCAAACGTACTTCCTGTTGGTGAACTGATCGGCGCCGGACGGGCAGCACAACATCGGCACCCCGGCGCTGATGCTCTCCAGAACAGAGTTCCACCCGCAGTGCGTCAGGAAGGCGCCTACCGCGTCGTGCCGAAGCACCGCCTCTTGCGGACACCAGCTTGTCACGTGGCTCCTTCCCTTGGTCTCCTCCAGGAACTCCGGTGGCAACACGGCGGCGGCAGGGTCGCCGGCGCCAGTATTCACCTGGTCATCTCTGATCGCCCAGATGAAGTCTTTTTTGCTGTTCGCCAAACCCCACGCGAGCTCTACCAGCTGTTTGTTCGTCAGCGTTGTTATGCTTCCGAAGCTCACATACACCACTGAGCCTGGCCGCTTGCCCTCGAGCCACTCTAGGCAGGTGTTGTTCTCCCTGAAAAGGTTAGATTCCATCTTGTCGGTGGCCGCACTGCCGGCGGCCGCGGGGACGTGAGACAGGAGCGGCAATGGCCCCACAGCGTAGATCGGTGGCAGGATGGTGGACATCGCCGCGATCACCTCTTGCTCGAGCTCGTCGAAGGTGTGAAAGATGACGGCGGATGGAGTGGTCCTGTGGCACGCCATTGAGCGCAGGGCGACTTTAAGCATGGCATCGTCGGAGTCGGTGGTGCGGATGAAGCTCGGGAAATCTCTTAGGCGAATGTCCTTGGGCATCCCCGGCACCCAGTCCAGGACCGTGTCGTCCAGGTATCCATTCCTTAGCTGCTCAGGTTCTGTTTGTCAAAGCAACCACCGAGAGAGTTATGCAAATCCATAATGGGGATTAATTAAAGCTGCTTTTCATGGCAAAACAGTGGTTTACCTTTGAAGGGAACAATGCCCATATCGACAAGCGGTTGGCATTGCTGGCACGCCATGAAGGAGCACGCGCTCGTTGTCCAGAGGGTGACACAGGGAAGGCCCATCTCCTTGGCCGCATACAGGATGTGCTCGATGTCAGAGATGACGCAGGCCACAGGCGGGAGATCCGATACGAGGCGCCTGAAGTGCGGGATCAAGGTCTCCATGGAGCATAGTAGGGCACGCATGTCTTGCGACGCGTCCACCTCGGACGGGGGCAGGCCGTCCGGAAGAGCAGCGTACTGGAACCCAGGGATCCCCGCGAGCGCGGCGGGGCCGTGCGAGCGGAGGAGGCGTCGGCGGTTGTGCTCGGTGTGGACAAACGTCACCTGAAATCCATGGCAATGGTGGAGGAGCTTGGCTAGCTGCAGCGCCGCCTTGATGTGGCCCTGAGCTGGGAAAGGGAAGAACACTGCGTGAGGCCTCTGTTCAGCGGTCGCCATGGCCGCACCAAACGCCTACGTACTGATTTAAAAGACAGAAGTAGAGAGGAGGAGGTTAGCAGCAGCAGTGATCGTAACATTTTTCTTCAACATAAATCGATAGCATATACATTAAAGTGGTACAGCGACGGCGAGCCCACTCATTTGATCTGTCGGACGCCAGAACACACTCTAACCTCTCGTTCCTCTCAACCATCGCCCGAATCATGTCCTTCCTCCAACACTGGCTTTCACGCCGGGCCGACGGCAAATCGAACACCAAAACTGATGAGCTGCATCCATATTATGCGTCGGTCCGCGGATATGAAAATGGTCATTTTTTAAAGTGCGTCCGTTTACGCTAGATGCCTCAAGCGGCCCCGACGCATGCTATTTTTCAAGATTTTTCATCCAATTGAAAAGCATAATTTACATATGATAAACGAAAAATAAAAAGAAACAAATACAGAAATGAAAACGGCTAGGCCCCTAGCCTACTTGCCACCCCTCGGAGCGCTTGATGGCCCCACCCCGTCGTTACCTCCCTCCATGCTCCGCTTCTCCGCGGCCGCCGCCCGCCGCTCCCTCCGCTGCGCGCTCGCCAGAGCTCGGTGGGCAGCCGCGTCCCCCGGGAGCCACTGCCGCAACATCTCGTTGGTGTCATCCTCGTCCTTCTTCAACATCTCGAAGGATGATGAGGATATGCCCTGGGGGGGCATCACCAGGCTCACTCGACGCAAGGAAGGAAGCCCAGAACACCCCATTCGCCGGGCAACGGTGCCTAAAATTCCTGGCGATTGAAGCCCAGAACAGAAGCTTGGAGAGTAGTTCAAGACCTTCCGACCTTTTAGCTTGTGGATACACTCGATGTTATCTGTGTAAACCCTAGACCCGGGGTGCGTATATAAACCCCTGGGCTAAACCCTAGAAGGGATCTGATCTCCCGCCATTCATATCACGTAGCTCGCAGTCGCCATAGCCGACTCGCTGAGCACCCCCATTGTAATCTCACCAAGTAATACAATCTAGCATGACGTAGTCCTTTTACTCCTCTGGAAAGGCTGAACCTGGGTAAAAATATGTGTCTTGTGCATCTTGATCCGTAGATGGCTACACCCTTAGATGTAAACCGGCGCGTTAGTCGCCGATTCCATCACCCCGGTCTCCAACCCAGGTGATTTCGAGGATAGCTCCATCCTCCCGATCTTCGACTACGAGTCGGAGTCAGACTCTGTCGAGCATCCTCCACCCAATCGCCACGCCGTCGTGCTCACGGCCAATGATGAACTGCCACCTCCAGATTCATTCGTCACGCCGATCCGGGCGATGGCAACTGCGGAGGACATTGAAGCCCACTGCAAGGCCCCCTTGAGGAGCAGCGGAAGATGGAGCTAGAGGAGCGCAAGAAGTTCCGATTGGAACAGGATATGGCGAGAGCGTTGTCAAGCTACCGCCAACGGCGCATTCGTCTACCAATCGACCCAAGCTTCCCCACCACACGCCTGAACTTTGACGATGGCAATCCACGGCCGACAGCGTCGTTGGCGCAATGAATACCGAAGCTCCTGAGCCGAGTCGAGCGACCGCAGATCAGGCGGCCACGGACCGGAGGGTCGCGAGACCAATGCATCCACCACCACCACCCCCGCCACAAGAGGGACATGTCGCCCCTCAATCAGAGAAGGACGCTAACGGTCTCCCCTCCACTCGACACCGATGAACAACGTTGTCCCTGTGCAAGTCGCTATCGCCAACCTCGACATCAATGGGGTGGATGGGGTTTGATAGCTCGAAATTCTACACTTTCTAATGAGTTTTTTAAGCATACATTTACTCATATTGTCACTCATTTCATGCTCCATCTATCTACAGTCATGTCTATTTTGTGTACTTACGAGTTCTTGTTCACTTTTTTATGAGCTTTGCATATTTAATAGTTTTAGTAGAATTTTATTATTCCTTGTCTTTGACATGTGTGTAGGTGTTATGGATTATCATGGATAAAAGAAGGCAAAAGGGACAAAGAGGATACAATATGGGAGAGTTACAAGCACTAGACATAGCCATATGAGGTGTCGCAAAAGTGATATTTTTACAACATCTTATGTTTATGATCTAAGACCATGGTGTTGTAGCCCTCATCCATAGAGTTCAACGAGCCGAAGAACATCTAAATCAGAGTCTGTGAGAAGAAATGGCGAACAAATACAAAAGCATCAGAGGGAATAGCGACCATGGGTACGGGCAGACCCCGCCCATCCGTACGACCATACGGACCTCCGCTGGCTCTGTTTCGTCAAACGGAACAACATTTGTGAAGACCCGATGGGCATATTCGGCCCCTAGATCCATCGGTTCGCGAAACTGACCTAGAGACTGCCTATATAAGGAGGGGAGGAACCAAGGGGGAGGACACATCCACACACGCCGTTTGGGGCGAAGCCTTGCCGCTTCGCCATTTCAACCATGTCGTGGATATGACCACGGCAGGTGCTACGGGGTGCAACACTTCATTGATGCGAGGGCAAGGTGGCGTAGCCATCTGCGGAGCGAGGTGCACAAGATAGAGGGTTTTACCCAGGTTCAGCACCTCCACGGAGTAAAAGGCCTACGTCTTGCTAGATCTGTTGCTCAGTAGTGTTTTACAATTGGGTGGCTCAGTAGGCCGGAGGACCGAGAGCTATGGAGGTGAGGGAGGATGAGATCATATCCCTTCTAGGGTTTAGCTCGGGGGTTTATATAGGCACCCCCGATCTAGGGTTTACATAAGGATAAGATCGTATCTCAATGATCGCTATAACGCGGGGATCCTTTATCCCGCGCCCAAGTTATCAGCTTCAGTCGGTTGGGCCTTCGGGCCAGTCGCCATCCTTCATGGTTTAAGCCCAGTCGCTCAGGGTTTTAGGCCGAGTCGCCCTTGCCGACTGGACCCTGATACGTCTCCAACGTATCTATAATTTCTTATGTTCCATGCTACTTTTATGATGATACACATATGTTTTATACACACTTTACATCATTTATATGCATTTTCCGGAACTAACCTATTAACGAGATGCCGAAGTGCCAGTTCCTGTTTTCTGCTGTTTTTGGTTTCAGAAATCTTACACAGGAAATATTCTCGAAATTGGACGAAATCAAGGCCCACGATCTTATATTTCCACGACGCTTCCAGAACACCAAAGAGGGACCAGAGGGGAGGCCCAGGGCCTCCACACAAGGTGGCGGCGCGGCCAGAGGGGGGGCGCGCCCCCCTGGTGTGTGGAGCCCGCAGACCCCTTCCGACTCCGACTCTTCGCCTATATAAGTCGTCGTGACCTAAAACTTCGATACGAATAAGCCACGATACGAGAAAAGTTCCAGAGCCGCCGCCATCGCGAAGCCAAGATTCGGGGGACAGAAGTCTCTGTTCCGGCACGCCGCCGGGACGGGGAATTGCCCCCGGAAGGCATCTCCATCGACACCACCACCATCTTCATCGCCATAGCTGTCTCCTATGATGAGGAGGGAGTAGTTCTCCCCCGAGGCTAAGGGCTGTACCGTAGCTATGTGGTTCATCTCTCTCTCCCATGTGATCTTTATGTGATCATGAGCTTTGTGATCTAGTTGAATATCATTTATGTGCTACTCTAGTGATGTTATTAAAGTAGTCTATTCCTCCTCCATGATGTAATGTTGACAGTGTGTGCATCCTGTAGTACTTGGTATAAGCTATGATTGTGATCTCTAGTAGATTATGAAGTTAACTATTACTATGATAGTATTGATGCGATCTATTCCCCCTTTCATAGCCTGACGGTGACAGTGTGCATGCTATGTTAGTACTCAGTATAATTGCAATGGTCTATTATGCACTCTAAGGTTACTTAAATATGAACACCGAATGTTTTGGAGCTTGTTAACTCCGGCTTGAGGGAGCTCTGTAGCCCTACACAATGAATGGTGTTTGTCATCCAACAAGAGAGTGTAGAGAAAGTAGTATTTGTTTATTCAGTTATGTGTTCAATGTTGAGGGTGTCCACTAGTGAAAGTATGATCCCTAGGCCTTGTTTCTAAGCATTGAAACTCCGTTTATTTACTGTTCTACTGCATGTTTACTTGCTACCATCTTTATTTCAGATTGTTATTACCGCTCATACACATCCATATCACTTGTATTTCACTATCTCTTCGCCGAACTAGTGCACCTATACATCTGACAAGTGTATTAGGTGTGTTGGGGACACAAGAGACTTCTTGTATCGTAATTGCAGGGTTGCTTGAGAGGGATATCTTTGACCTCTTCCTCCCTGAGTTTGATAAACCTTGGGTGATTCACTTAAGGGAAACTTGCTGCTGTTCTACAAACCTCTGCTCTTGGAGGCCCAACACTGTCTACAGGAATAGAAGCGTGCGTAGACATCAGACCCCTTCTTGGGCCTTCTCTCCTGCGACGAGTGAGACCGATGGTGGACCCCCTTAGGTGTATCCCCATTAGTAGTCCCTGAGCGCGTCCTGGATTGGGTGTGGAGTCGAGGCAAGGCACAGAGAGGTGTGACAAGGATCCGCGGAAAATCGGCGGCGAGCTCCTGAAATAGAGTAAATAATCGTGACATATGGTTTAGTCAAAAGGAGCCAATCGGCGCCAGCCAATCGGTGTAAGCCAGTCGGCGCAAGACAGTCGGCGTGAGCCAGTCAACGTGGGTCAGTCAGTGTGTACCAATATGGTGCGAACCAGTCGACGTAAGCTAGTCGGTGTGAGCTAGTCGATGCGGGTCAGTTGGCATAAATTGTCCGGAGGATACACGTGGCAGTTCCAAGGGCTAGTTTCACATTGACCGAGGCGCGATCCATTGCGCTGTAGTTGACCATTGGATCTTGACATGACGGGTAACGCCTAGCTAACGGCCCGCCAGTTAACTCCGCCGCGAATCTGGGCCGCTAATTTCCAGGCTCCGACTTCGGGGCCGATTTGGACGGAGGATATCCTTCCTTATCCATGCCGAGTGGAGCGGTATAAAGCAACGAACGTGACCTAGGGAAGATCACTTCGCCCCATTCTCTTCTTCTTCATCCCTCTCGCCTACGAGCACCTAGCCTCCATTTCTTTTAGCTCTAAGAATTCCGATGGCGGTGAATGGGTGGACGCGGTCCAAGGTGACCAAGGAGGCATTGATCCCGTACATTCCTCGAGCGTGATCCCGGAGATGAAGCAGGAGCGATGGAGAGTGCCGCCGGTGAACAAGATTGAGTCGATGCCACGGGAGGGGGAGTTCATGATCTTCATGAGCTTCCTCAACCGCGGCTTCGCGGTGCCAACCTACTCCTTCCTGCGCCAGCTCCTGGCATTCTATAATATCAAGATATTCGACCTCGGCCTGCACATCGTCCAACAGATCTCATATTTTGTGGCGTTGTGCGAGTGCTATCTGGGATGTCCACCCTACTTCCCAATGTGGTTGGCGATCTTCCATGGCAGGACGGCCCGGATGAGCAAGAGCGAGCAGACGCTCATCCCGGTCGGCAAAATCACATTCCAGGTGAAGCCCGGGGAGGCCTTCATCGACATGGTGATAAGGGGGAACCCAGTGGATCCACCTTGGTTGATGCCCGATCTTTCACAGCGAGAACCTGGGGTAGTAAATCCTCCCTACAACGCGATGAACGCAGCCTGGAGAAGAGGGAACGAATCCAACAAGCAACGGATCGATGAACGATATGCCTCAAACCTTGAGCTAGATAATCCTTGATGAACACAAGAACCTTCGCAGCGGATAATATAGATAAACGGTAGCGCCATACCCCCGGAGGGATGATACACGTGAACACACGCAATGGGGAAAACCCTAATCTTTAGTCTAAACTTGTTCTATCCCTAACCCTAGCCGCACCTCCACTTATATGAGGGGTGGGGTGGCCGGCCAGCCCCTAGTGGGCCTCTCTACCTTGGTTTGGACAGGCCCAAACCAAACTGACTCAATTTATTAAAAACCCTAATTGGCCCACATATGACCATTACATAAACTAGGATAAATAAGCTGGTGGAGTCCTGAATCTAGGATCCACATAGGCCTCCATGCCCGTATCATCCTCCCTCCCTTCAAGAAGCGTTGTCCCCAACGTGTGAGGGTCTTCTGGAAAAGGTGACGTGATATGAACATGACACGTCCTCGCCGTCCTCAAGTCTTGCTTGCCTTCCACACCACATCCTCCCTCGCGGCCTTCTTGACTTGATACAACACTTGGCGCCTCCTTTCTTCTCCACATGAGCTTGGACTTCGGCGCCAATTCCTTCTTCTTGCGAGGTTTTGATGGACCCTTGTGTCGCTGCACATGACCCTGCACAAGATGTGTAATTCCTGGGCCACATAGATGTCTCACACGTCCATCCTTGCCTCGATGCATCCGCGGTGCCGCGGAAAATTGGACTGCAGTACTCCTAGCCCGGTAGTGCCGATGCCCACTGTCTCCACTGACGCGCTCGCCTCCCACTCCTCCCACACGCATCTGCGCCATATGTACTGACACATCATTAGCACAAACATCACCAGTCTGTATACTGGCATCAACACAAACTAGAACTGTAGCACATGCTGCAACATCCACATCAATAATAAGTGTAGCTTCATCCGGCTTGTCACCAACAAGAACTGGCTTGTCATCTACAGGCATGGCTGAAACATCACCAACATCAATGCTCGGAACATCATGCACCTGTTGCTGCACTTTAGGCATGTGCAACTTCTCCTTACGCATCACTAACTCCACATCGGACTTGATATGATCAACACCCAAAGGCTTCAAAGTCCACTATTTGCCACCATGCATAAAAGAATATGTATTTGCTCTCCCAGCATGTGTGACATTACGATCATACGTCCAAGGACGCCCAAGTAGCAATCCGCACACCTCCAATGGCAACACATCGCAATCGATCTCATCAACATAATCATCAACTGTAAATGGCACACGCACCTTGTGAGTACTCTTCAGCATACCACAGCTATTCAACCACTCAAGACGTTTAGGTTTCAGGAAGACGCCATGTAGACAACCCCAATGCTGCCACCATCGCCTTGCTAATGCCATTAGTACAGCTACCACCATCAATCATCAACTTGCAAGCCTTGCCCTTGATAAAGCACTGAGTCTGAAACAAACTCCACCGCTGACCCTTGTCAACTGTGTTGCAAGCATCATCTTGTACCCTCTTGAGTTGCATATTCAGCCCGCTCAATGGTACATCCTCCTCAACAGTCACAGTAGTGCTCTTGGTATCAGAGCCAGGTTTCCTCTCCTCTGAAGATATCACCTTGTCCTCAGTGACTGTTGGTAGTGGAACAACCTCCTGAATAGGAACTATGCACTTGTCCACTGCCTGCATTACCTCCGCCAGGCACTTGTTCACTTCCTTCAATGCATGCCCAACTCTGGATGACTGCTTACGATCCTTCAATGGTAACCCGAAACCACCACGAAGAAATTTTTTGTAGTCCGCCCAAGTATAAGCATACTCGCCTCTATCAAATGCATTACACCAATATATGTCCAACCCCTCATCCACACGCCGGTGAGCGAGAATGTAGGCATCATAACCAGTGAACTTCCCTTTGTAGCAACGGCATCGTTGGAAACCTAATTCCATGTACTTCTCCCAATCCTCGTACTGCTCAATTGTCGCGTAATGGTGTAAATACCACTTGAGTTCTGACACGGGACGCGTTATTCCCTTCCGGATGTCAAGGAAATCATTGAAGATATAACCGGACTTCGTGCCACGCGAACATCGTATGCCAAGCATATCGTCGGAAAACGAAGCAACAACAACAGTAGCATCAGCTAGCATCGCCGGAGATGAAACAACAACATCAGCAGCCAGCATCGCCGGAGAAACACCAGCAGTAGTAGCAGTCGGCCCGGCCCAGGGCCCGGTTGGACCGGCCTGGGGACCGGATGGTCCGGCCCAGGGCCCGGTTGGACCGGCCTGTGGACCGGTTGGTCCGGCTAGGGGTCCGGTCTGACCGGCCTGGCAACCGGCCGACTGTCCTGGCGCCCCAGTACCCTGGCCGGTTGGCACCAGCCTAGGCCCCGGTCTTGGGCCCGGTCAACCGGCCGAGAGACCGGATCGTGTCGCGATCTGTCTTCGTCTTCCCGATTCCAGACGCGGATTTTCGCGATTTTGACCTCCGAAACAGCCATGGATGATCTCCAAACTGCACCAAACAACGCCAAACTTTCTCCAACCAACCTCCTTCGACCGAGAGCCGATCTCCGCCGATCTAGAGCCAATCTTCTACGATGCAAAACGATCAAAAGAGATCGATCAACAATCCCTCGCCGTGAGCAACCCAGAAAGCTGATACCACATGATAAGGGGGAACCCAGTGGATCCACCTTGGTTGATGCCCGATCTTTCACATCGAGAACCTGGGGTAGTAAATCCTCCCAACAACGCGATGAACGCAGCCTGGAGAAGAGGGAACGAATCCAGCAAGCAACGGATCGATGAACGATACGCCTCAAACCTTGAGCTAGATAATCCTTGATGAACACAAGAACCTTCTCAACGGATAATATAGATAAACGGCAGTGCCGTACCCCCGGAGGGATGATACACGTGAACACACGCAATGGGGAAAACCCTAATCTTTAGTCTAAACTTGTTCTATCCTTAACCCTAGCCGCACCTCCACTTATATGAGGGGTGGGGTGGCCGGCCAGCCCCTAGTGGGCCTCTCTACCTTGGTTTGGACAGGCCCAAACCAAACTGACACAATTTATTAAAAACCCTAATTGGCCCACATATGACCATTACATAAACTAGGATAAATAAGCTGGTGGAGTCCTGAATCTGGGCTCCACATAGGCCTCCATGCCCGTATCACATGGCGCTCCCGAAGAAGGTGCAGGCGCAATGGAGGAAGTTTTGGTTCCATGCCAAGGCGATTACGCCGAAGGGCGAAGTCACCATCTCGTAGTACTCAGTCGAGCCGAGTAAACCGCTATTCTATATCATAATTTACTGTTATTCATTGATGTATTTCATATTTAGAAGTGATACTTATGTTATTTCACCTATTTTTGCATGTTTGATGATTATTGGAGAATTAACCGTCGGAGCTAGGATTCTGCTAGAAAAAGGTACCGTCAAGACACCATACTTCTGAAGAACAACAATTCCCAAAAATTATATAGAAAATCCTAATTTGCCAGATGACGGAGGAAGACAGAAGGGGACGCCAAGATGGGCCAGGAGTGGGCCAGACCACCCCTAGGCGCGGGCCAGCCTCAGGTCGTGCCTAGGCATGGTCTGCGCACCCTGGCCCACTTCTGACGATGTCCCCTCGCGTATTTCAACCCCTCGGGAAACCTAAGATCGGGGGTGCGACCAAAGAAATATTCCGCCGCCTCTACGGGGCGGAAACCAGAGAGAGAAAAGCTCTCCGGCAGCTGAAATCTGCCGGGAAAATTCCTTCCCGTCAAGGGGAGATCATCGCCATCGTCACCGCCATCGAGCTGTACTTCATCGGGGTCATCATCAACATCATCTCCACCACTAGAACCATCATCACCTCCTTCTCCACTCCGTCCCGCTATAACATCTTGGGTTTGATACTTGTCTAGTTCATAGGATAAACTTTCCCGGTGTTGATTACTCCTTGTAGTTGATGCTATTGAGTGAAACCTTTAAATTAAGGTTTATGTCCAGATTGTTATTCATCATTATATCACCTCTGATTATGATCCATATGATGTCTCGTGAGTAGTTCGTTTAGTTCTTGAGGACATATGAGAAGTCATGTTGTTAGTAGTGGAACTATGTTGAGTAATATGCAATGATTTGATATTTAAGTTGTGGTGCTATTCTTCTAGTGGTGTCATGTGAACGTCGACTACATGATACTTCACCTTTATTGGCCTAGGGGAATGCATCATGTTGTGGGTATAGTTTATGGGTATATCAACGGCATGGCCTAGATCCGGCAAGTCCGGGTGGCCCACAGATGGTGATGTGGCATGTGGCCCATCGGGCGGCCCAGTTGATGTAGATCCTGAAGGATGAAGTCCAGCCCAGGAACGAGGAGCCGGATCCCAACCGACCTACGAAGGAGGCCGGATCCGTGAAAGCCCATGAAGTATCCGGATCCAGCACGGCCTTGATGGAAGGCGGATCCTTGACGTGCACGGCAAGACATTGTACCGTAGTTAGGCAACTTGTATTCTGGCTAGGACTCTCCATGTAAACCCTAGATCCGTGCGCCTTTATAAGCCGGATCCCAGGAGCCCTAGAGGCACAACCACAACTCATTGTAACAACGCGAAAGCGCCTAGATAATTCCAGACAAGCAGCAGTGGGCCCTGTCTTCGAGCAGGTGTTCCGAAGCTGGGTAAATCGCGTACCACCGTCCCGAGGACTCTCCACACTATTGCCCTAATGTCTACGCACGCTTCTATTCCTGTAGACAGTGTTGGGCCTCCAAGAGCAGAGGTTTGTAGAACAGCAGCAAGTTTCCCTTAAGTGAACCACCCAAGGTTTATCAAACTCAGGGAGGTAGAGGTCAAAGATATCCCTCTCAAGCAACCCTGCAATTAAGATACAAGAAGTCTCTTGTGTCCCCAACACACCTAATACACTTGTCGGATGTATAGGTGCACTAGTTCGGCGAAGAGATAGTGAAATACAAGTAATATGGATGATTGTAAGTAGTAATTGCAATCTGAAATAAAAATGGCAGCAAGCAAACATGTAACAGAACTTATTGGAAACGGTGTTTCAATGCTTAGAAACAAGGCCTAGGGATCATACTTTCACTAGTGGACACTCTCAACAATGATCACATAACTGAATAAATAAATGCTACTTTCAAACACTCTCTTGTTGGATAACAAACACCATTCATTGTGTAGGGCTACAAGAGCACCCTCAAGCCGGAGTAAACAAGCTCCACAACTTCATAAAGGAATCACACACGATGCGCACATTGTCACCGTCACACCGTGGAGAGTGAATCCGGAGTTCACATTAAAGTAACCTCTAGAGTGCATAATAGACCGTTGCAATTTAGACCGAGTACTAACATAGCATACACACTGTCACCAATAGCTATGAAAGGGGGAATAAATCACATCAATACTATCATAGTAATAGTTAACTTCATAATCTACAAGAGATTACAATCAAAACCTACGCCAAGTACTACATGATGCACACACTGTCAACTTTACATCATGGAGGAGGAATAGACTACTTTAATAACATCACTAGAGTAGCACATAGATTAATAGTGATACAAAGCTCATGATCACATAAAGATCACATGGGAGAGAGAGACGAACCACATAGCCACCGGTAGAGCCCTTAGTCTCGGGGGAGAACTAATCCCTCCTCGTCATGGGAGACAGCAACGGCGATGAAGATGGCGGTGGTGTCGATGGAGATGACTTCGGGGGCAATTCCCCGTCCCGGCGGCGTGCCGGAACAGAGACTTCTGTCCCCCGAAACGGAGTTTCGCGATGGCGGCGGCTACGGAACTCTTCGTGGAATATCGTCGGGTGTTTTAGGGTTTTCGCGACGGAGAGAATATATAGGCGGAAGGGCGGCCTCGGAGGAGCCAGGGGGTGGCCACACCACATGGCGGCACGGCCAGGGCTGGCCCCGCGCCCCCCTATGGTGTGGGCCCCCTGCTGGCCGCCTCCGACTCTCCTTCGATGTTCTGGAAGGCTCCGTGGAAAATAAGACCGTGGGCTTTTGTTTCATCCAAATCCGAGAATATTTCCTGTGTAGGATTTCTGAAACCAAAAACAGCAGAAAACAGGAACTGGCGCTTCGGCATCTTGTTAATAGGTTAGTACCGGAAAATGCATCAAAATGATATAAAGTGTATATAAAACATGTGAGTATTGTCATATAACTAGCATGGAACATAAGAAATTATAGATATGTTTGAGACGTATCAGGCCCCTACTTCTTCTCCCCTCCATGAGGATCCCTCCTCTGGAGTACCGTCGAATAGGCAACGACAGTTGGCGCCCACCGTGGGGCCAGCGGCATCTGGAGGCCGGAACCGGGAGGGTTCCTCCATGGGAAGCTACGACGAATCCTTCGCTGTGGGGCGTGTCCTTTACGCCGGGAACTTTCCGATCGTCCCTCAGGACGAGTGCTGGATTCCGGCTAGGACCGACCCCGTCAAGCTCTCCATCGTCCCGATTGGCGGCATTCACATCTTCATCGGCAAAACCGTCGGTCTCGACGGAAACGCCCTAGTAAGTAACACTGACGCGACCGCCACTGAGCAGGACGCAGTCGCGAAGATCTGATCTGAGATGCTGGAGCTTCCTAAGGAAGATTCCGCCTTAGATCTGGAAAAATCAAAACCCACCCAATCCGCCCCTGAGCAGGAAACAACGGTGGAAGACCAATGCAGATCCGCCTGGGTCTCCCAGGTATTAGAGAAGCAAATGTGTCACTTCGTGCACTTCCTCGCACATACCGCTGGAACCACTCCTCCTCCGGAAGACGCAGGACCCATGCAGGTTGATGATGCCGGAACCGACGACGCCCGGAACAGCATGAGGCCGCCGGAGATAGCAGCGCACCGGATCAGCAAGAGGAGGCCGGAGACGTAGAAGAATCAATCCTGGGCAACCTCAGCCCGACTTCCGACTATGCTTCGTCCATGAACACGGAGGAATTCGACCAAGCTTTGAAGGAGCTAGAAGGCGAAAAGGAAGCTGGTGCGGAATCTGCACCACCTAAGCAGGTCCTAGCGACCATAACTGGGTTAGCCAAAGACGCTGACGAAGAAGCTTCCGCTGCAGCAGATCTCCCGATAGCGTCCAATTCGGATACTCCGCCATCGCGACCTCGTCGCCGCGCCGCGTCGGAATTCAGAGAAGACAACTTTTCTGGGGGCAAGGATTACCTGACTCCGGAAGAGCTCGTGGAGCAAGCAGGCATTGGGGCCCTAGTTCACACAGAAGTCCTTAACAAGCCTATAACTCCGGAGGAAGCCGCGGATCCAGTAGCTCTAGAAGCAACAAGAAGGGAGATGCTGGCTACCGCCAAGAAAATCTCCACCACCACAGCTGCGATGTTGGAAGAAAGGCAAGAAGCTCAAGAAGTAATGGATAATTTCTGCCAAAGAGAGTGTGAAGCTGTTGACTCCTTGCAGAAGGCCAAGAAACTCCGAGAACATTGGGAGGCCAAAATAAAGGTAGCTGATAGGATCCAGCGGGAAGACATTGGCCCCCGCAAGATAACCTTCGCAACTCCCTCCAATCTGCAGCCGCTCACAACTCCGAAGGAGAACATGCAGAAGGCTGCGAAGCTTCTAAACAAGAAGAATGAGGAAATCGACATCAACCACCTCCGCACGCTCGTCGCTTCAGCAGTTGTTGACTGCCAAAACCCACCGGCGGGCAGCGGCCTTGTCAACACTGTAGAGCCGGGGGGAGCCTAGAGCTGCGGCTAGCTGAGACCCCTCCGAGCGACGGCCCGCAATGCTCTTCTGGTCACACGCGGCGTTGCGAAGTGCAAGGGCGTGCCACCTGACCTATACCTGGTCAGGAAGGTGATGAGGTTGCCTCGCTTAGTTTCTGCGGGGCATACATGTAAACGTTAAATACGAGCCTCGATCGGCTCTCAGGTTATCCTGTGAATCGGCTCAAAGAGCCGATCCACCCATGATCCGTACGGGGTGCACGAATACTTGGTGGTCCTGCTTGATCAATATGAAGCTAACGAGATCTACGACGATTTAGGGTTTTCACCGCATAACCGGATCATCCTACTCCAGGTTGGGCCTTGCGACCACGCACGGTGCTCGTAAGCCGATCCTAAACAAGGCCAAAAAACCAACATGAAGTTGATCCTAGGTACATCCCGTTTAGGACTTGCGAACGCCACCCTACGTGCCACTGGATCCTCCCCCCCATTGTAAGGCCAAACTATTGCAGATATTAAACTAATCCTTGCGGAACAAGGAGCAATCGTAACGGATCAGATCTACTAAATAATGACCAAGCGGGGTGCCGCCCCCACACCTGAGATAGGCGTGAGGACGGCTAGATATGCAAGGGTTGCACTACGTAAGCATGCTTAAACGAAGAACAATGCTAACCCTAACACATCTAATGATAACTACGTTGCTCGCCATCAAAAGCGCTTCGGTACGAGCAACGCATGAACAACGTGGGGCTTGTGCTGCCTAGATCGCAAGATGCGATCTAGGCAGCATGTCGCTACCCGATAGAAACCCTCGAGACGAAGGAGTTGGCGATGCGCCGAGATTGGTTTGTTTTTGGGGTTGAACGTGAGTTGTTGTTTATTCCATAAACCCTAGGTACATATTTATAGTCCAGGGGACTTTCTAATGTGGGCGTGCACTAAACCGTGCACGAGTAAGATTCTATCTCTAAACTAAGATACGATCTAATATGTTACAGATACACGGGCAATCAAGCCCAACTTGGTATAAAAGGCCGATCCACATACTTCTTCTATATATATTTCTTCACACCCATCTTCGGTCGCGGCCCACCTCTGACTTGGTCAAATTCTGGTGATAACACATGCCCCCCTGGTTTTGGAAATGATATTTCCAAAATCATTACGTTTTTCTTTCGTCGGGTCATGTCATGGCAGAAGCAGAACCATTGCAGCATTTTTCGTCGGGTCATGTCATGGCAGAGCAGAACCATTGCTCCGCACAATTTGACCGTTATCTTTGAGTACTGCCTCCTCGAAAACTGCTGTGGCATTGAATTTTTTCACCGTGGCCCTCTTTATTTAACCGCTCTGAGCAGTTCGCCATTTCACCATCCTGCTCTGTTCTGGCCATCGGCACCCAAAAAACCCCAAACTCCCACAGCCATGTCTTCCTCTTCTTCTTCCTCCTCGTCGGTCTTCCACGACTCTTCCTCCGAGCTTTCCTACGGGTCCTCCTCCTCCCGCGAGACGCCACCGGACATCCGCGCCCCAGAAGCATGGGACCTGGAAGACCATGCCTCCTCCGTCTGGTCCGAAGACGACCAGTCCCTGACCAGCGGGGACGGAGATCTTCAGTTCCTCGCCGTCGGGGAACTGGAGTCGGAGAGCGAGGACGACCAGTTCCCCTGGGACGGCTGCCCCACCTCTGAAGAAGAGGAAGAGGAAGACGACGATGATGACGACTCACTCGAGGGTTATCCGCCAGCGAAGCGTCTCCGCATGTGGTGGGACGACGACAGCAGCGACGATGAAGACGAAGACGAAGCTCCCGTGGAGGGCTATGGGAGTAGCGACGAGGAGCCCATCGGCAGCAGTGCCGATGAAAGCTCTGATGATGAGGGCAGTGACGGCCCGTAGATAGGACCTCTAGCATAGGGTCAGTAGTAGCGATTGGGGCAATGTATCCCCTAGTATTTCCTTTTGAGGGCAATTAGCTCTTTATGTAAGAAATCTCGCCTATCAATGAAGAACTTGTTCCCCAATTCGAGTTTGCCGATTTCTTCGAGTTTGATTGAGCCGATTTGCCTCTCCTACTCGACCTTGCCGATTTGCCCTCTTCGCCAATGTGTAATGAGCCGATAACAACGCATCGGTCCTTCGACATTCATCCTTCCATTCTTCAACTCCTTAGCGAGCGTTCATCGCTTTGTGAAGAAGGTTGCAACGAGGATCAGCCGATAGTACTTCAATCGGCCTTTCAATGGAGCACCTACCAGGCGCTGTTGCCCTCCGAGTCTCAGCCAAGGTAAAACAGAGACGAGGATACACAGACCTAGGCCTGATCGTGTATGGGGAAGTTCCTCATGCAGCACCAGCCGATTTGAACACAAATCGGCTTCTCCGAGCGGAAAGCCTTAAGGTGAGCTGCCCCCCGAGCTCTTACTCGAGGCGAGAATGTCGGAGAGAATGTGTCGCAGCCGATCCTCTTTCTTCCTCCAATAGCCGATAATCTTCCGTTTCAGCTGCACTAGCCCCACAGATTGGAAATCCTGGATATGGTGAAGGCTTGATAGTCATCGCACAACTAGAGTCGATGGCTACGCATCGGCTGTTTCTTGATTCTGAAGTCGATGTCTGCTGCATCGGCTGTGCTCGAAAATTTTCGAATTTTCACTTTTTATTTTTACGGCCGACACTGTGCATCGGCCCCCATATTTCAATTCCCATCAACAAAAGATGAGATGCTTCTGTTGCATATCATCGTATTTTCATATACCTGGGTGCCCCCCCGAGCCGATTCTGTCAAGAAAATTGATGGTATCGGCTCTGTTGGATAACATGTTGAACCCAGGCAGAAAGGTAGGTGAGGATAATTTTGGCCGATTGCTGGAATCGGCCTCCACTTTGCTTGCTCGTTGAAGGTTTTGTTAGTTCCTTTCGTAAATTTTTGGGGCCGATCACAAGGATCAGCCTCTCCTGGTTTGCTCATTGGTTTGATCTTGCTACTTGGTCAGGCTGGATGAAACCAACCCAACCTCTGACTTGATGCGCTTGCTGTCGTCCACCTTGAGTGCTCCGTAGAGTCGTGGAGCGCTAAGCTCTGTCGGCAAGACGAGTACCATGTTTGTGCCAGCCGATGTCTCATCATCGGCTTTCCTCTGTTTGGGGCGCCACTCCATTTTCCGTGGACGACCCTCTTCATCCAGGGTTCGCTGAACCTTTGCAGCCGAGATCAGGCCGTGCCTTCCTTAGCGTATGCAGGTACAACCTTTCGGCTTCCTCCAGGCCGCGCAATCGCTGAACCCTGCGCTTTTGGGAACGGCTGAGTCCGTCGGGGCACCACCTTGGCCGGTGGTACTGTCTTCTTCCACTTCTCCCTCGTCTTCCGAATCCTCAAGATCTGCCCAACGAGGTGACTCAGCGCGTTCGCTCGTGGCGGGAGAGGCCCTAGGCGCTCGAACACGGACACGTTGGCTGCCTCCTTCTTTTTCTGATTGCATTCAGGCAATTGCCGATCGTGGGCAATCGGCTCATTCCTGAATCCCAGCGAGTATGCGAAGAAGGGCAGTCCCAATGCCTGGCGTTGTCGTCTTGCTCCCTTGATGCTTCCGTGGCATAGCGCTCGTGCTCCTCCTCATCGCGATTCCGCCGACGATGTCTTCCGGCTTCTCTAGCCAAACGATCTTCTCTATCGTAATTGGGCCGCCGGCGTTGGTCGTACTTGACTCACATATTTGTTGAGGAGGTGATCGGAGAGGAGTCGCTGATATCTTATATTCTTCACCTCTCCCTACGTGACATAGCGCTTGCCATCATGACGGAGCCGATCGCGTGGAGCGGCCTCCTCTGTATCCTTGCTATGAGAGCAGCTGCCCTCATCTCCATCTTTGCCAGAGTGGTTTCCAGGTCCTACCATGTTGATGCTGAACGAGGGACCCGGCTGGCAACCTTCAGGGTAGATGATTTCTACCATGTTAACGGCGGGGAAGGGTTGGGTGTCGACCTTCATGGCGTACTGGTTAAAAATTAGCCGCCCCTTCTCTATCGCCGCTTGGATGTGCTGACGCCACACCCGGCAGTCGTTGGTGGCATGGGAAAGCGAGTTGTGGAATTTGCAGTACGGCTTTCCGTTTAGCTCTTTCGCCGTGGGGAACTTGAGACCTTCGGGAATCGTCAACTGTTTCTCCTTGAGCAGGAGGTCGAAGATTTGTTCAGTCTTGTTTATGTCAAAATCAAATCCCCTGGGCGGCCCTGGTGGCTTTACCCATTTGCAGGCCACGGGGGTTCCCCCCTGAGTCCACTCAGCCACTGCTATCTCTTGGCCTCCCGCGAGCACTTCATCCTCCTCCGTATCGACCATAACTATCTGCACGCTTGAACTTGTCTTGGTACAGGTCGGGGTGGCGCTGTTCATATGCCGATAGTTTCGAACCATGTGCGCCGGCGAGGGATAATCTGCTTGGGAGGCCATGTCCTTGAGCTGTGTTGCAAGGCCCTGCTACTGCCAACTCGATTGCTTCCTTTTCAGTTATACGAACCGAATAACATCGGTTCCTAAGATTCCTGAAGCGCTGGATGTATTCCGTCACCGTTTCCCCGCGCTTCTGACGTAGTTGTGCTAGATCGGCAATGCCAGACTCGGAAGCTTCTGAATGGTATTGCATATGGAACTGTTCTTCCAATTGCTTCCAAGACTGGATGGAGTTCGCTGGTAGCGAGGTGTACCATCCAAAAGCCGATCCCGTGAGGGACTGTGAAAAGAGCCTCACGCGTAGCTGATCCGACACTGAAGCCGGTCCTAGTTGAGCCAAATATCGGCTGACGTGCTCGATGGAGCTGGAGCCATCTGATCCACCGAATTTGGAGAAGTCAGGGAGCCGATATTTAGGTGGCAGCGGGATCATCTCATAATCATCAGGGTACGGCTTGGAATAGCCGATTGCCCTTCTTTTCGGCATCATGCCGAACTGGTCTCTCAGTATGGTACTGATCTGATCCGTTGTGCTGGCCGTAGGAGTTGCACTCTGAAGATTCGCCGGGGTGGCGTACTTGGCCTGCCATGTTTGCTTTTCCAGCTCTGAGCCGGCTGCAGGAGCTGGGCTCGGGAGTTTCGTCGGTGTGGCGTATTTAGTTAGCCACGTCTGCTCTGTCGCCGACGTTCCTCCGGTCTTCGCCGGAGTCCCCGATGTTGTGGCCTGGTTTGTGAGTGCCCGATCACCACAATCCGGCACATACATGCACGCGTATCCATGAGGGATCTCCTTAGGCGCCTCCATTAAGAACCGGTAGTCACCGGGGTCGCCACCAATTCGTAGACGAGGAATGCCGGTGTAGTCGGCACTTCAGCAGGTGCTGCCAACGCAAATGGCAACGGTGGACGGGACCTGGAATGGCAACTCTCCTTGATGAGTCCCGAGAGCTGGTCCCGACGGCGAGTACTGGTGGCTCATGATCTCTCGGATCACGCGCGGAGCGACACGCTCCAGCACGTTGACCAAGTTCTCGAGTGGCGGTGTAGCGAGTGAGCCACCGGGTAGTTGATCTCCTGCCGCGGACCCCGGTGCGTTCCTCCGAAGAGGTAGAGAGGTCTATCCCATCGAGTGCACCTTCGGTGAGAACCCCTTCCATCCGATGCCACCGAACGGGTTCTCCGAAAAGAGCCGATGAGGTCGGCTTCGAGGGTAGCCTTGATCTCGTTGTATTGCTTCTTGAGGTCGTCGGCGGATCCTCGTAGGTGACCAGGCGTGCCGTCCGCCATCTCAGATGTAGATGGCGATGTGGTTGATGTAGACGATCGTCCCACCGGGCGTGCCAGAATGTGTTGACTGCCAAAACCCACCGGCGGGCAGCGGCCTTGTCAACACTGTAGAGCCGGGGGGAGCCTAGAGCTGCGGCTGGCTGAGACCCCTCCGAGCGACGGCCCGCAATGCTCTTCTGGTCACACGCGGCGTTGCGAAGTGCAGGGCGTGCCACCTGACCTATACCCGGTCGGGAAGGTGATGAGGTTGCCTCGCTTAGTTTCCTGCAGGGCATACATGTAAACGTTAAATACGAGCCTCGATCGGCTCTCAGGTTATCCTGTGAATCGGCTCAAAGAGCCGATCCACCCATGATCCGTACGGGGTGCACGAATACTTGGTGGTCCTGCTTGATCAATATGAAGCTAACGAGATCTACGACGATTTAGGGTTTTCACCGCATAACCGGATCATCCTACTCCAGAGTTGGGCCTTGCGGCCACGCACGGTGCTCGTAAGCCGATCCTAAACAAGGCCAAAAACCAACATGAAGTTGATCCTAGGAACATCCCGTTTAGGACTTGCGAACGCCACCCTACGTGCCACTCGGATCCTCCCCCCATTGTAAGGCCAAACTATTGCAGATATTAAACTAATCCTTGCGGAACAAGGAGCAATCGTAACGGATCAGATCTACTAAATAATGACCAAGCGGGGTGCCGCCCCACACCCGAGATAGGCGTGAGGACGGCTAGATATGCAAGGGTTGCACTACGTAAGCATGCTTAAACGAAGAACAATGCTAACCCTAACACATCTAATGATAACTACGTTGCTCGCCATCAAAAGCGCTTCAATACGAGCAACGCATGAACAACGTGGGGCTTGTGCTGCCTAGATCGCAAGATGCGATCTAGGCAGCATGTCGCTTACCTGATAGAAACCCTCGAGACGAAGGAGTTGGCGATGCGCCGAGATTGGTTTGTTTTTGGGGTTGAACGTGAGTTGTTGTTTATTCCATAAACCCTAGGTACATATTTATAGTCCAGGGGACTTTCTAATGTGGGCGTGCACTAAACCGTGCACGAGTAAGATTCTATCTCTAAACTAAGATACGATCTAATATGTTACAGATACACGGGCAATCAAGCCCAACTTGGTATAAAAGGCCGATCCACATACTTCTTCTATATATATTTCTTCACACCCATCTTCGGTCGCGGCCCACCTCTGACTTGGTCAAATTCTGGTGATAACAGCAGTGCAGCAACAGAGCAAGGCAGACACTTCGCGCAAGTTGGAATCTAACCCAGAGTTATGCGTTTCCACTGCGCAAATGGACGCCTCCAGAAGCAAGCACCGCGACAACGAATCGCGCACCGGATCTTCCGAGCGCAGGAGGAGAACCAGAGAACACCCAAATCCAATCCCTGTGCCATCAAAGACACCTCCGTCATATCCAAGGAAGGGAAAGGATGCGAAGTACACTAGTAGCGACAAGTACCGGAATCCATCACCTCCGCCCAACGGATACCCGCGTCCTCCACCTCCTCGCCGCCATAATCCAGCCGGAAACACCAAAACCCATGGGCCTGGTGGAATAAACATCCGCGACAACGTGGTCCCTCAGAGGAACAGGAACAGAGAGCGCACGCCGGAACCCCATCGGAGCCGACACGAGGAGCGCGACCCGGAGCCTCGTAGAAGGCGGAACAACGAAGACAACCAGCACCACAGTGAAGGCAGCCATCGAAGCCGGAGTCAGCAGCGTGAAGGGCGAGGAGAATCAGAAGGCGGAAGCAAGAGGTCGCATCGGCCCCCTCGCAGATCTCCCTCCCCACCACCTAGCGGTGGAGGCGGAGGGTGGAGGCGGAGGCGGTGGCCGGAGATCTCGCTCGTGCTCAAAATCCCCCCGCAATGGCTCACGTGACGCGCGGGAACGTCTGAATAAATACAGATCTGACTACATCGGCCCAAAGTGCTTTGGCAGGATGATTTGATAGGAACCAAAGCCAAGGATGAACATCAACCTACCCGGAAACCTAAAGCATTATGATGGCACCGAAAGGCCGGATACCTGGATCGAGGATTACTACAATGCAGTAACCTTCGCCGGAGGAACCCCTAACATCGCCTGCCGCATGCTCCAGCTGTACCTTGTAGGTCTAGCCCGGATCTGGCTAAGTGACCTCGAGAAGAACTCCATCTTTTGTTGGTTCGACCTGAAGAACGCCTTCGAGAAGCACTTCAGGGGCACCTACAAGAGGCCTGCCACGACAAGCGACCTACAGGCATGTATCCAGAAGAAGGGTGAAACATCAAGAAGCTTCCTCACCCGATGGTTGCAAACCAGGAACGAGTGCGAGAACGTCGACAATCGCACAGCTATGCACGCCTTTATAGGTGGATTGCAAAGAGGAGGACTGCTGCGGCACAAGCTCACTCGCTTGGTCAATGCAAACAAACTGACTTTGGATGACAAGATCACCATCGCCAGTGATCACACTGCCGCCGATGACAACGCGGGCGGAGATCTCGCAGCTACAGCAATTCCCCTGCATCAGCAAAAGAAGAACCGTGATAACGGTAACAGCAGCGGCACCAAGCGGAAAAATCCCCCTGATGACCAAAGAAGTGGAGGATCCGATTTGATCGCCATGGCTTTCCAGCGCGGAGGCCAAGGAGGTGGAAGAGGCCGCGGCCGCGGAGGCGGAGCCGGCAGGGGCCAGCAGCAAGGTGATGAGGTCACCGCTGCCGGAACCCGCGCCCCCCAAACTTATGAGGAATACAGAGACATGCCTTGCTTAGCCCACATAGATCCGGCTACTGGCAAGTCCTCTCACACCAATCGTAACTGCAAGTGGGTCAACGATCTCAAAACTGACCCAGAAGCAGGATACAAACGAGCCCGCAAGCACCGCCCACGCGGCAAAGGAGGTGATAAGGGGTGGCCCGATCTTCTCAGTAAGCAACGGTGGTGATGATGATCACGGGGTGATGGCAGCGGAGATACACGACGATGAAGTGGATGATAACTTGTATGACGCAATGAGATCTCTCGATTGGTCCCTGTCGCCAATGCAACAGCTCTCAACCCTTCAAGATATTCGCAACTCCACACACTTGCGCACGTAGCCGCCGACCACGAAGCGTAAGTTGCAACCGTCTAATTCCCAATGGAACAGCAGATCACACAAGACTTTTTCAGGATCTACACAATATCAAGCAATATGGTGTAGGGATTCAATAGTTTTGCTAGAGCAAACAACTAAGAACTAGGGTTTATCTTAAACGTGGTCTAAAGCAACTAGGGGGCGTCACTGGGCACTTATATAGGCGTCCGGGACGAGTTCGGTCGAAAAGATACAAAAATAACCGACCCGAATAGATCTGGTCGAGAACAGGACTCGGACGAATCCGGTCTGGAATCCGGTCAACCGGGCCAGGGACCGGATCGGCCGGTCTAGCGTCCGGACAACCGGTCGGCAACCGGAAACTTCGCAACTTTCCGGTTTTTGCCCGGTACGATAAATCCCATCCGGTTGGCGGCCGGTCAACCGGACCAGGGACCGGGCTGGCCGGTCTGGAGGCCGGTCTAATCGGGTGCTGGACCGGCCTGGACGTCGTCTTCTCCTCTCGCGCATGCCTCCCGCTCCTCCCTCGCGCGACCATGAGATATCTTCATGTTCAGCTCCATGTCCAGCTTCACGTCCATCTTGACGTCCGTCTTCATGTCCAGCTGCTCCTCTACTCCTCGTGCGATGCTCGTCTCCTCTTGATACCTGATGATACATAAGTAACAGGACTTAGGCAGTATAAAGTTCTCATCAATCAAAGTACCGTTTAGAAACAAGTTCACCTATTGTTGAAGTAGCTTCGCACGAGCCCTTGTAATTGGTCCAATCCGAACTTCATTGGACTTGAGCTTCACAGGAGGTTCATCTTCATTTATCAATGACGGAGGTAGTGGTGTAGTAGGGATGTCCTCATCACCTCCCCCCCCCCCCTTCAAAAGGCGTCGACCTCGACGCTCCAAGGTCTTCTCCGTCATATGGTGTCAAATCAGCAACATTGAAAGAATTACTGACACCAAACTCATCAACTGGAAGATCTATCGAGTATGCATTATCATTGATCTTGGCAAGCACTTTGTAAGGACCAGCACCACGAGGCTTCAACTTAGACTTCCGCGGCTTCGGGAACCTATCCTTGCGAAAATGTACCCAGACCATATCACCAGGCTTGAACAACATCTCTTTGCGCTTTTTGTTCATCCTTGCAGCATTGCTCTTGCCTTTCTTCTCTATTAACTCTTTAGTCTTCACATGGATCTTACGCACAAAATCTGCCCTCTTGGATGCCTCCATATTAACTCTCTCATGTATGGGCAAAGGCAACAAGTCAAGTGGAGTAATGGGTTTGAAACCATACACCACCTCAAAAGGACATAGCTCCGTGGTAGAATGTACCGCCCTGTTGTAAGCAAACTCTACATGTGTCAAACACTCTTCCCACTCCTTCAGGTTCTTCTTGATCATGGATCTCAACAGTTGTGACAAGGTCCGATTCACCACCTTAGTTTGACCATCAGTTTGGGGATGACAAGTAGTACTGAACAGTAGCTTTGTCCCCATCTTTCCCCAAAGTGTCTTCCAGAAGTAGCTCATGAACTTCACATCACGATCAGAAACAATAGTCATCGGGACTCCATGTAGTCGAACAATCTCCCTGAAAAACAGGTTAGCAATATGCGACGCATCGTCGCTTTGTGGCTGAGCAATAAAGTGTGACATTTTAGAAAATCTGTCCACTACCACAAATATAGAATCATGGCCTCTTTTAGTACGCGGCAAACCCAACACAAAATCCATACTAATATCTTCCCAAGGTGTAGTAGGTGCCGGTAACGGAGTATACAAACCGTGAGGCTTCAGCTTGGACTTGGACTTGTTGCAAGTAATGCACCTCTTCACATACCTGTCCACATCCCGCCTCATCTTTGGCCAATAAAAATGATCAGCGAGCATGAGTAGCGTCTTCTCACGCCCAAAGTGACCCATCAAACCTCCAGCATGTGATTCCTGCAATAAGAGCAAACGCACAGACGATTCTTGAACACATAGTTTGTTAGCTCTAAACAAGAATCCATCATGTATGTGATACTTTTCCCATGCTTTACTCATAACACACAAGCGGTACGGTTTAGCAAAATCATGATCAGTCGCATATAAATCACATAACACCTCTAATCCAGGAATTTTAACATCAAGATGGGTTAATAGCATAGTTTTCCTAGATAGAGCATCAGCAACAATATTATCTTTTCCCTTCTTATGCTTAATAATGTATGGAAAAGACTCAATGAACTCAACCCACCTAGCAAGACGCCTATGCAAAGTAGATTGGGCTTTCAGATATTTCAAAGCTTCATGATC